>NC_067168.1:34914950-35223796 GCF_903995435.1 Acomys russatus | reverse complement strand
ACCTTTAACCCAGTACTCAGGAGGCAGGAGCAGAAGGATCTCCGTGAGTTCGAGGCCAGCCTGGTCTATGGAGCTAGTTCCAGGACAGCAAGGGCTATACAGAGACTCTTTGTCTTGAAACAAAACAAAGCAAGCAAGCAAACAAACAAAATACCAGTAAACAAAAACAAAAACCATAAAAAGGGGGAGCCTGGGAAATCCCTCAGTAAAGCCCGGCCACTTAAGCATCCACGTTTTCTCTGCAGCACCATGTGCATAGTTGAGCATGGCTGCTCATGCTTCAGGTTCCCTGGCTGGCCTGTCAGATAGTCCCGGGGCCCAGGGAGAAACTACCTCAGAAAAACAAAGTGAAAGACTCCTGAGGAACACACCAGAAGCCTCCAAATGCGTGTACATAAACAAATAAGTGTGCATTTACAACAGGTGTACACACACATTCATTGACACATATGCATCGAAGATAAAAACTAAGACAGGAATGGTGGTGCACACCTTTAGTCCCAGCACTTGGGAGGCAGAGGCAGGCGAGTCTCTGAATTCAAAACTAGCCTGGTCTACAGAGTGAGTTCCAGGATAGCCAAAAAATCCATGTCTAAAAAAAAAAAAAAAAAAAGGAAAAAAAGAAAAGATAGAAACTAAGGAAATTTATATCAATCACAAAGAGAGCTCTGTGGGCTGGAGAGTAGGTAAAGCAATTAGAGGCACTTGCAGTTCCTCTGAAAGGTGGGAGTTGACTTCCAGCACTTGGTGGCTCACTCACAACCAATCATAACTAGTCCCAGGGGAGTCAGAGGCTTTGGCACTATACACCCATGCACATACATGGTACAGAGCAGACCTGCAGGTAAAATAGCACCCACAGACATAAAACAAAAAATCTAAATGAACTCTTTAACTGCTTACCCTAGTGAAGTATATCCTAAGGTAAGAATTAAGAAAAATATAAATATATATTTGGTAACAGGGTCTTACTACATAGCCATAGCTGGCTTGGAACTCTGTTGGCCTAAGGAATTTTCTGTATTTTGAGACTGAGTCCATTATGTAACTCTGACTTTCCTGGAACTCACTATGTAGACCAGTCTGGCCTCCAATTTACAAAGATCAACTAGCCACTCACTCTTTTTGTTTGTTTGTTTGTTTGTTTGTTTTGAGTAGCCTTGGCTGTCCTGGACTAACTTTGTATACCAGGCTAGCCTCAAACTCAATAATTGGCCTGCCTCTGCCTCCCAAGTGCTGGGATTAAAGGCATGTGCCACCATGCCCACCCGCTCAGTCTCTGACTCTTGAGGGCTGAGAAAATATTTTAAAAGAAAAATGTAAACTGTTTTCTAATCCCACAGTTAAAATTATGATTCTGAGATTGTTATTGGCAATTTAAAAATAAAAGTCACAGCCAAGCATGGTCTGTCTGTAATTCTAACACTCTGGGAGGCCCTCCTTATCAGTCTCTCACTGATTCTTTCCTGCTCAAGCACACTAGAGACGTGAGGATGGTAATAACCGGGGCTTTGTGCTGCTTTTTTAAAAGGAGGGGGGGAGGGTGCAGTGGGGCTAGAGAGATGGCTCAGCGGTCTGCTCTGTCTGCTCTTCCAAAGGTCCTGAGTTCAGTTCCCAGCAACCACATGGTGGCTCACAACCATCTATAATGTGAACTGATGCCCTCTTCTGGCCTGCAGGTGTACACGCAGGCAGAGCATTGTATACATAATAAGTAAATAAATCTTTTTTTTTTTTTTTTTTGGTTTTTCGAGACAGGGTCTCTCTGTGTAGCCTTGGCTATCCTGGACTCACTTTGTAGACCAGGCTGGCCTCGAACTCACAGCAATCCGCCTGCCTCTGCCTCCCGAGTGCTGGGATTAAAGGCGTGTGCCACCACGCCCGGCTGCAAGTAAATAAATCTTAAAAAAAAAAAAAGCCGGGTGGCGGTGGCCCACGCCTTTAATCCTAGCACTCGGGAGACAGAGGCAGAGGCAGGTGAATTGCTGTGAGTTCAAACCCAGCCTGGTCTACAAAGCGAGTCCAGGACAGCCAAGACTACACAGAGAAACTGTCTCAAAAAACAAAAACAAAAACAAAAAAAGAAAAAAAGAAGAAAGAAAGCGCTTCGTCATGCTGAGGGTTTTGGACAGTTTTTTGGTGAGAAGGGATACCTAGCCTGGAACGCAGTTTTAGGTAGATAAACTAACCCCTAGTCTATAAAACACGTTACTCTTCAGGGCCATCTTTGATTTCTCAGCAAGTGCGTAACTGAGCTACATGAAACACTGTGTCCCCCGTCCCCCCAGACTCAAAAAGATAAAAACTAAAAAACAACAACAAAGGCCTAGGTCCAAGATAGTGGCGGCAGTATCTGCATCCCGAGTTTCTGGCCTATTAGGTTGTCCTGGCCCGTGGCAGCACGGACCTGTGAAGAACAGCATCCACAGCCAGGCCTGGGCGTGCCTGTCTAAAGTCCTCACCTACATCACTGCGAGTCGAGTAGGAGTGAGTGTGCTGGACATTTTCCTGAAGTCTCACCACCATGGAGGGTTTAAAAGACCCCAGTTCATCGCCAACACCCATCTCTATATCAGGACCAAGCCCTTTCCTTGCGGAAATATTAACCATTCCCTCCTCTTAACCCTCGGGTGAATCCGTTCCTGACCGGATATGAGGTCAAACAGGGGAGACTGGACCATCACCTAGGCAACAGGGTCACAGTACTGGTTTGGACCGTTACTCTGCATGTAGGCCAAAAAAGTGTATTATACATTAACCTCATGGTTTTTGTTTGTTTATTTTGTATCAAATGATGACTACCACAGCTATTTTCCATCCCTTTACTTGTGGGAGAAGACTGTTTAAACAAACAAGAAACAAAGTTTAAAAACAAATGTACAGCAGGGCGTACATTTAAGCACATGCCTTAAATCTCAGCACTCCGGGAGGCAGAGGCAGGTGGATCTCTGGAGTTCAAGGTCAACCTGGTCTACAAAACAAGTTCAATACTTCTCTCTCCAACACCTCCCCCGTCCCCCGCCACCCCCCCCCCCAGACAGGGTTTCTTTGTGTAGCCTTTGCTGTCTTGGATCTCTATAGACCGGGCTGGCCTCAAACTCAGAGATTCATCTGCCTCTGCTAGGATTAAACCCCGCCTCTTCCCTGCTGTTTTTTTTTTTTTTTTTTTTTTTTTAAACAAGTTTATGTAAAGAGGTTGACTGGAACAGAAAACTAGCACTCATTTTTATAGTAATTTACCCCAACTCGGGAAAAAACTGCCCCACATTTGACAGCTATCTACCAAAAAAAGGTGAGGGGGGGCGCACAAAATTGTCCTTGTTTTTATGATAATAAATAACAAATGAACACAGTATGTAAGGACTTTTTGGTTAAACAAAATAATTTACTGGAATATAAAAAGAGCTGACTGAGCACTCCACTAATAGAAAAGAAAGATTTTTTTTCAGAGAACTGGTAGTTTTCTCCATATCATCTCCATTTGATGCCAACCAGACACAACACTGTCCACTTAAAAAGAAAAGAAATAGTGGAAAGGCAGTAAGATGGCTCAGCAGGTATTTAAAAAAAAAAAAAAAAAAAAAAAAAAAAGGCAGGTGGTAGGGTTGATCACCTTTAACCCCAGCACTTCGGAGACAGAGGCAGAAAAAAAAATTATTTTAAACCCTGAACAGAGGTAGAGGTAGTGCCATGCACCTTTAATTCCAGCTCTCAGAGGGCAAATCTCTGAGTTCAAAGCCAGCACAGTCTACATAGAAAGTTCCAACACAGCCAGAGCTATTGGTAACAACTGGGGCTTTTTGCTGCTAAATTATTAGTAAGACCCTGTCTCAGAGAAGAAACACACACACACACACACACACACACACACACACACAAAACAATAAGAGCTCAGGGCTCAGTTAAGGAGGCTGAGGCAGGAAGATTTATTTAAGTTCAGGAGCTTTCTTTCAGCCTGGGCAACATAATAAGATCTCAAAAGATCTTTACAAAAATAGCCAAGACCAGGAGCCAGGCAAGGTGGAGCACACCTTTAATCCTAACACTTGGAAGGCAGAGGCAGGAGGATCTCTGTTAGTTCAAGGCCAGCCTGGTCTACCAAGGGAGTCCAGGACAGCAAGGGCTCTGTGTAACAGAGAAACCCTGTCTTGAAAAACAAAAAAAGTTAAGGCCAAGCTGGAGAGCTGCTCAGCAGTCAAGAGTATGTCCTACTCTTAGAGAACAGAGCCAAATTCTACAGCTCCAGCTCATGTGCATATCATAATTAAAAACAATAAAATGAAAAAAGATATCCAAGACTAGTAATGTTCAATCATTTTACTAAATCCCATTCTCTCTCTCTTTTGAGGCAGAACTTGCTATGTAAACATAACTGGCCTCAAATTTATGAAACTCTTTGCCTCTGGGGTTACAAGTGTGCATCACCACACCCAGCATACAAGCCATTTTCAAAATATGGTGTGAACTGAAATTAACCAAACTCAGAATTATCTGAAGATCTAACAAAAGAACTCTGGAACACTGCCCAGCAAGACAGTTTCTGTTTTGTAAGCAGAGACACTGCACTGGACTCTTGGATTGAAACAACAAGACAAATCCCCTACTTATTAATGGTCATGGAGCCAACAAACATGAAGCCTCAATAATGTGCCCCCAAAGAACAGAACTCACAAAGCCAACAAAAAAAGTAGAAAACCAGGTGGCAGCTCATGCCTGTAATCCAAACACTACAAGTAGGGGCAAGGGGATCCCAAATTCAGGGTCATCTTTGGCTACACAGTAAGTTCAAGGCCAAGGGGGGAGGGGGCTGATTAGCCCTTCTGTTTTTTCCTAAGAGTTATATATAGTTCAGATATTGCATCCAGGTCTTCAGCACGTTTGAGCTATTTTGTGTGTGTAAGATGAGATACTTTAAAAGAGAGAGAGAGAAAGAGAAAGAGAGAGGAAGAGAGAGAGAGACCGAGAGAGAGACAGAGACTTTTACATGAGGATACTACTTACTTAAATTATTCAAAATATTTCCCCCCAACCCCCCACCTCTGTCATGAACTCATTGAAGGGGACTAAGACCAGTTATTCCATCTCAGATTTCAGTGTTCTCCCCCCCCCCATAATAATAATAATTTATTAAACTTTCAGATCCCTTAGAACTGGAATTACAGCCAGTTGTGAGCTGCCATGTGGGTATTGGGAACTGAACCTGGGTCCTTTGGGAGAACAGATAGTGGTCTTAACTATTGAGCCATCTCTCCAGCCTTTTTTGTTGTTGTTGTTAGGGGTTGTTGTTGTTGTTGTTGTTTTGAGACAGGGTTTCTCTGGATAACCGTGACTATCTTGAACGTACTTTGTAGACCAGACTGGCCTTGAACTCACAGAGATCCACCTGCCTCTGCCTCCTGAGTGCTGGGATTAAAGGCATGTGCCACCATGCTCAGCACATGAATAGCTTTTACCCCCCCCCCCCAATTTTTTTTTGAAATATAGGGTGGGGGAAGAAATAGAGGATCTAAAGATAATCCTCCAAACCTACACTAAGGTACTCGGCAAACATTAGCCATTATTAGGGAAATACAAATCAGAACCACAATGGATATGAACAAATCAGAACCCTCAACACATTAGGGGCTGCAATGTAAAATGGTAACCACTTAAGAAAATTGTCTGTCCCAGCATGGGCCCTGGCCCCCTAGTATTTAATCTCAGTGAGCTCAAGGACATTCTGGCCAATACAGCATGCTCCAGAACAGCCAAAGCTATATATTGAGACCCATCTAAGGGGAAAAAAGATAAAGAGTAGTTTGGGGGTTAATTCTTCGTTGAACTCTTTCCTACTCAAAGGAGTTCTTTTTCAGTTCCTTAATCTATTTCCTATAATCTACATTTGAGTTGCTAAAAGAAAGAAAAAGAGGGTGGGCAGTAGTGGCACACAATTTTAATCCCAGCACTGGGGAGGGAAAGGCAGGCAGAACTGAGTTGAAAGTTAGCCTGGTCTACAGAGTGAGTTCCAGGACAGCCAGGACTACACAAAGAAACCCTGTCTAAGAGAGACCGGGGGTGGGGAGGGGGGGGAGTGGTGGCTCACAACTTTAATCCCAGCACTCAGAAGGCAGGGGCAGGCATATCTTTGAGTTCAAGACCAGCCTGGTCTACAGATTGAGTTCCAAGACAGCCAGGCTACAAAGAGAAACCCTGTCTTAAAAAAGAAAACAAAGAAAGAGGAAAAGAGCCAGGCGTGGTGGTGCACGCCTTTAATCCCAGCACTCGGGAGGCAGAGGCAGGAGGATCGCTGTGAGTTCGAGGCCAGCCTGGTCTACAAAGTGAGTCCAGGATGGCCAAGGCTACACAGAGAAACTGTGTCTTGAAAAACCAAAAAAAAAGAAAGAAAGAAAGAGGAAAGTTCAGACCTGAGCTCAGCTGCCAAGCTGTATATGTAAGGAAAAAAAGGAGGGAGGGCTTGATATTTCTGGGTATATACTCAAGAGTAATGAAAATACACACCCACAAAGGCAAATATGCACTAGAATTAGAGCAGCACATTCACTCTACTTACAAAACAGAAAACCTAAATGGCCATTAACTGATGATACAGTGTGGCATATCCAAATAATGGAACAGTTGGAGTATTGGAATGCACAGTGTCCCGCACCTTTAATCCCAGCACTCAGAGGAGGATCTTTGTGAGTTAGAGGCCAGCCTGGTCTACAAAATGAGTCCAGGACAGCAAGGGCTACACAGAGAGACCCTGTCTTGAAAAAAAAAAAAGAAAGAAAAGAAAAAGAAAAAAGAAAAAAAGAATATTGGAATGCAAACCAGAAACAGAAGGCCAAGTACAACAACAATCCAGGAAAGCTAAAGAGGGTAGATCTCACTTCACTTTGGAGTCACACACAAAGGAAAAGGAGGAGGGGGTGGGGGTGGGGAAGGAAGAACCAAGAGCTAGATTTAATGATAAACATTACCACCATCCAACTCCAGAATGTTATTATTCCAAGTAGAAGTCCTGTACTCATTAAATATTTGAAGAGAGGGATGTAGCTCAGTGCTAAAACTTAAAAAATAACCGTGACTAGTGAGATGACTCAGTGCGGGTCTACCACAGAACCCTGTTTCAATTCCCAGCACCCATATGGTAGATCACAACCACTTGTATGTAGCTTCAGTCCAGGGGATCAGATGTCCTATTCTGACCTCCGAGAGCTCCCGAATACAGCAGTCAGTATACATACAAACATATAATAAAAAATAAACCTGCAGGTGCTGGGCATGGGATATACATTTTTAATTCCAGCACCACTCAAGAGGCAGAGGCAGGCAGATTGCATGAGGTCAAGGCCAACGTGGTCTAGGCCATCCAAGGCTACATTGTGAGCACTTGTTTAAAAAAAAGAAGTAATAAATTAAAATAAATAAAAATTTATAAAAAGCAGACTAATGCTAAAGTTAATAAAGCATAATTGAAAACAACCAGGAAATGAAATTGCTTGACATCTTTTTGTTTTGTTTTGTTTTTTGTTTTTCGAGACAGGGTCTCTCTGTGTGTTACCCTTGGCTGTCCTGGACTCGCTTTGTAGACCAGGCTGGCCTCTAACTCACAGCGATCTGCCTGCCTCTGCCTCCCAAGCACTGGGATTAAAGGCGTGCACCACCACCCGGCATTTGACATCTTTTTTAAAAATACAATTTATTTAACTTTACTTTATGTGCATTGGTGTTGGGGTGTCAGATCCCTGGGAGCTAGAGTTACAGTTGTGAGCTGCCATGTGGGTGCTGGAAATTGAACCTGGGTCCTTTGGAAGAGCAGACAGCGCTCTTAACCACTGAGCCATCTCTCCAGTCCCGTTCCTTGACATCTTTACTTAAATCAAATGAAAGGAATGCTACTTGCATACTTCCCTGCAACCAATACACTAAAGAATGTGTTGATTATGCTCACCGATTTGACTCAACTGTTGTAATCATATACAAATTTTAAACTTCTAAATTGTAAACGATTATATTAAAGGAGAAGAAAGAGAAGAAGAGGAGGAGGAGGAGAAAGGAGGAAGAAATGCATGATTAACTGAGCAGGGATAAAATGGCCTAACTGAAATTTCCTTTAAATACTTAAGCAAAGGAAGAGGGGAAAAATATAAAGATGAAACATCGGTGAAAAATAATGACAACTGTTGAATGTGAGTGACGGCACTGGGGGCGGGGGAGGTTCAAGTGTTGAATGTGAGTGACAGCATTCAGGGAGGGGTTTCAGCTCCTCTTTCCTCTGTAAGCTTACAAGGTTTTCACTGAGGTAGAGAGGCCTGAAGATCGCCACATGTACGAGGCCAGCTTGACCTACCTACTAAGTGCCTGTTTAATCAAGGCTACCCACCTCATCTCAAAAAAAAAAAAAAAAGTTTTCCGCAGAAACTCTTCCCAAACTGAATTCTTTGCAAATGAAGTTATCATTCTGCTTGTTCCGGACGAGTTTCGGGGTGCGGGTGCTCAGGCTTATGGGGGGGTCTAAAGCAGAGGCAAAGCAGCTTCTGGCGGGACCGACTTAAGCTCCGCGCCACCACGCGGACCAAAGAACGCGCACGCTTCATTCAAGGCTGAATCTGACAAATCACTCTCTGTGAACGCTCGGGCTCAGAGAACCGCGGAGCTCAATTTGGAACCGGCACACGCCGGGGGAACCCAAGCAGCTCGGCTGGCGAGCTCTCGGATCTCCGCCCAGGGCAAGGCCGGGCGCTGCGCCCTCAGCCCCGCCGGTCGGCCCTCGGGTCCCTCCCTGGACCCTTCGCTAGGTGCCCACATCGCACCTCGGCCTCGGCCCGCCCGCCTACCTTCCAGGTCCAGTTCGTCCGAGTCGGAGTCGCTCTCCTCGTCCTCCTCGACGACGGCGACCGAGCAGGACTCCTGCACGTGAAAGGTCGTCGGGGTGGCGATGAACGAGTCTGTATCCAGGGCGCGGGCCTCGCGCAGGCGTGTGAAGTACTCCACCGCGAAGTCGACGAGGTCGGGCGGCTGCTGCCGCAGCACCTCCACGGTGTAGCCCTGTAGCAGCTCCGTGAGCCCCGGCGGGATATGGATGTGGCTCATGCCGGCGACGGCCGAGGGGACCGGCGGGTCGGGGCCGCCGGCGGCTGCAACCTGCGCGCTCCCTCACGCCGGCCTGTCACTCGGCGCCCGCGGTCTCCCGCGCGGCCCGCCTCGGCCTTCCTCGCGTCGCGCCTTCTTTCGGCCCGGTGTGCGTTTGTTGTGCGGGCCGCGTGACCCTTCCGCTACCAAGCCAGCCTGGCACCGCCGCTGCTGTCACCCGGCCGCAGCCCCCGCCGCCGCCGCCGCCGCCGCCGCCGCCGCGGGGACCGACGGGCTGGCGAGCTGGACGGGCGCGGCAGGCGCCCGGGTTGTGACGCACGCGGCCGCGGGCGTGCGCGTCCCCGCCGAGAGCTGGCCCACAGTGCGCGTGCGCCGCCGAGCCACCGGCTCTTGGGGCAGACCATGGTCAAGGTGCCGGAGGCCCCGGAGACGAGGAAAGAGTAGCCCAGCTGAGAGGCGGGCTGGTTAGTGCGTCTCGCCTGGTCACAAAGACCTTTCACTTATGCTTTCAGAACGTGCTCAGAGCCTCCTCTCAACGGAGTGCCAGGACACTGACGTGACACAGGACCACCTCCCCTTGATCCCTGCCCTAGTGGAGGACCAGAGGGTTCACTCTAGGGAATGCCATTAATGCTAACCCCAGGTACTGAATAGGACTCGCCCAGAGGAAGATCTGGAGGAAAGGTGTCTGAGAACAAACACCTGGTCAAGTCAGGACCACCTTGACTGACAGGTAGAACGGTGCCACTACGGAGTCTAGAACTAGGTCCTGAGCTGTCAAAAGGAAGAGGCTCTGTAGGAAGTAACAGTTTCAGAGAGTTAGTCATCTGGGAACTTTAGCAGAGAAACTGCCCTTCTGAAAGCTCACTCAGCCAATTGTGGACAGTGAGCTGGGCAGACCTTCCGGCTTGTTCCTCTTTTTGGACACTTCCATCCTGGTCTTCCTGTCTGTATAGACTTGTACTTTTCCTTCCTCCCCACTCTCAACCCTGGGCCCTGAGCCACACTATTTGGTGAAGTTGAGCAGGACCACAGGCACTGTTATCTTTTGCTTCTGGGAAGAGGGCGGAGGTGAACTGGAGAGGCCAGGCTGTTACCCAACTTGCTCCCTCCTATCACCGAACTTGACTAGAACAAACCTTCCTGGGGTATCCAGCCACAGCCTAGGTGCTGGCCGAAGACCCAGTGAGAATACACCCCTCCCTCAGCCTCCCGGAACCAGCCAGCAACTGATTAGCTGTCGATGTGGGAGGAAGCCTGAAAGGTGTTTGAGATGGTTAAACACCACCTGGTAATTACCCAGTATTAAGATCTCCACTAGCACCGCCCATACGGGCTTGGCACAAGCCCAAGACCAGTCAGTGCTGCTGGGAACTGAGCTGCCCGTAGTGACAGGGAATACCTTACTGAGGTCTACAGTGAAGAGGCCAACCCAGGCCCTAGGCTACACCTACCTGCCATCACAAAGGGCTGTGCGTCCCTGAATAGGACATGGTCCTCAAGCACACAGCAGTGTTGGATGTTGAGTGATGGAGATGCAGTGTCCAACGGGGTGTTGGCTGGACACGTGTGGCATACTTGTGGAGGACGAATGAATGAATGAATGAATGAATGAATGAATGATAGATTTCAGCAACTACAACAAAAGAAGCAGAAGCTACTCTCCTGACTTCACACTCATAACATGCACCCTTTCCCTCCAAGCTGTGCTTCTAATCACAGAACAGGAAGACCTCATTAAAGACAGGCAGCCAAGAGCCGGACATGGTGGTACATGCTTGTAATCCCAGTGCCTGGGAAATGGAGGTAGCAGGATCAGAGTTCAGTGCCAGCCTCTGCTACATAGTGAATTCAAATCTAGCCTGGGTTACATGAGACCCGTGTGGTGGCACAAAAAAAAAAAAAAAAAAAAAAAAAAAAAAAAAAAGAAAGAAAAGAAAAGAAATGCAATGGAGACGGGTCTTCCCAACTCTTGAACAGACAGGCTCTTTTTTGTATGTTTGGTTTGGTTTTGGTTTTTCTTTTTTCTTTTTTTTTTTGTTTTTGTTTTTTGTTTTTGTTTTTTGTTT
The DNA here is from genome assembly GCF_903995435.1 of Acomys russatus. Taxonomy (NCBI): domain Eukaryota; kingdom Metazoa; phylum Chordata; class Mammalia; order Rodentia; family Muridae; genus Acomys; species Acomys russatus. Next base: position 35,212,652 of record NC_067168.1, on the reverse strand, counting down.
TTCGAGACAGGGTTTCTCTGTGTAGCCTTGGCTGTCCTGGACTCACTTTGTAGACCAGGCTGGCCTCGAACTCACAGTGATCCGCCTGCCTCTGCCTCCTGAGTGCTGGGATTAAAGGCGTGCGCCACCACGCCCAGCGGTTTTGGTTTTTCAAGCCAGGGTTTCTCTGTGTAGCCCTGGCTGACCTGAAAGTCACTCTCTAGATCAGGCTGGCCTAGAACTCAGAGATCTGGCTGCCTCTATCTTCTCAAGTTTGGGGATTAAAAGTGTGCACCACTACTACTCGGCCAAACTAACTCTTATAAGTTTTCCAGGATTTCCGCTCTTGCCATTAAAACCCAGAAAATGTAGGTGTGACTCCCATTACACCATAATACCTAGGGAATTGCCTCTCTCTGCGCAGTCCTACAGCCAACCCTTTGCAAAGGTAAATTCAGAACTCCGTGTCCTAGTCTTCCCACATGATCATGGGAAGTTTTGTATGTTTTAAATAGGGCACAGGCAAATGAAGAGCTAGGACTCTGACCTCAGTTGCAAAATAGAGGAGAGAAAGGCTGTTGACAGAACTGGGTGTGGACAGGGTCTCCTGGTGTACTGAAACTCTATTGGCCTCTGCCAGAAGCAGTCTGGTTTCCCTGACGTGTTCACAAATGCAGCACAGCTCAGCCATCCATCTGTCCAGCAAACAGAGGGCACCCTAACCTAGGATAGTGACACATGACTTACAGTCCCCACTACTCAGGAGAATTACTCTTGTGCACAGGAGTTTGAGGCAGCCTAGGCATCGTAGAGGGATTGCTATCTTTAAAAAAAAAAAAAAAAATGACGCCTTTAATCCCAGCACTCGGGAGGCAGAGGCAGGCGGATCACTGTGAGTTCGAGGCCAGCCTGGTCTACAAAGTGAGTCCAGGATGGCCAAGGCTACACAGAGAAACCGTGTCTCGAAAAACCAAAAAAAAAAAAAAAAAAAAAGAAAGAAAGAAAGAAAGAAAGAAAGAGTGAGCAGGTTGGGCTGGAGAGATGGCTCAGTGGTTAAGAGCCTTTGTTGTTCTCATGGAGGGACCAGAGGATCTGGGTTGGATTCCCAGCACCCACATAGCGGCTCACAACCATTCATAACTCCAGCTCCAGGGGATCCACAGAGGCCTCAGACCTCTGCAGATACCCATGGTGCATACACATGCTTGGAGCCAAAACATTCATATGCATAAATAAACCTAAAAAGAATTGTTTTAAAGCAGGGCTAGGCTGTAACGTGGTGTTAGAGGTAGTACCAAGCCTACGTGGGTTCAACACCAGGAGCAACAACAAAACCCTCAAAGGGCTGAAGTGAACAGAGATTAGACACCCTACTGCTCCTCATCTGTCTCCATCTATCAGTAAAGGGAGACAGCTTGCAGGTGCAACCTGACTACCTCCCTTACTACTTGGTCCCCAAAGGGGGTGGGGTGGGGGGTGCTCTGTCTCTTCCCTATCCTTGAATAAGTAGAGGAGCAAGGGCTGTCAAGAATGCCCATTTACATTAATGAAAAGGCCTTGCAACAAAAGAGAACATCGGGGACCTGAGCCCTGCTTCTTCAACCTTTGTCCTGAATCCATCCACCCTGCTTGTATTCAAGCCTGTCGGGCACCACCACGTACTGTTACCATGGCAACCAAACCCACCACTGCCAGTACTGACAAACAGCTGCTAAGAGCAAGAGACTGGAGTGGGTGGGAAAAGCCTAGCGCAGGAGCCTTTCAGGAGCCAGAGCAATCCAGTGGATGAGGCCCCCTCGCTCTGTGTGGTCTTCCTCACAACCCCACACCACCAGCCACAGATACAGACATGAATACAATGAGGCTAATTCTCAGAGGTGTTTACAGTTGAGGATGCACTTTGCACAAGTGAGACACAAGTTGTTTGGTTCAACAGCAGGGAGGGTCCTGGCAAAAGAACTGCTGTTTCCAGTAAAATAGTGAATTTCCTACACTCTTAATAGGTTTTATTACTTAAAACCATTCTGTGCCCCAAGGGAGGGAGAAGCTAATACTCCTTGAAGCCTTGCCCTTGGCCCAGGTCTCAGCTTACTTACCTCATACCCTTTATCTACTAAGGGAACTCGGCTCCAGTGGAAACACAACCCATTCACCTGACCAAGAGGCCATTTGTCAACCTTAAACTCTTTGATTCTCCTGCTCTCACTCTGGAGAGTTAGGATTACAGGCACGTGTGTCACCATGCTGTTTATTCAGTGTTGAGGACTGAACCAAGGGCATGCCTGACAACACTTTAACTGCATTCCATCCCCAGCTCGGCTTCTTTAAGCTCCTTCAGTCCATACATGTTCACTGGAACCTACACTGTCTACTTTACCTTTGGAGCACTCCTGAGCCTCTTGATTAGCAGGACAGACTGGGGAACTTTACTCCGCCCTCACCCACCTGTCTGTTAGTCTGCATGATGCCTACCGCATGAGGTGCAGACTTTGATCTAGGAGGTCTGATCTATTTTAACAAACACCCATGCTCCAGGGAGCAGTTAATTCCTGGGCCACCTGTTTCAGTACCTGTGAGCCAATCCCTTCTTTCCTGGGACACTGTGTCCCAAGAGAGTGTCAGTGTCCGCAGTAGACAGTGTCTGCTTTTTGAGATACCTTAGGGCAAGGAAAGAAGCAGGGAAGCACAAGAAACAGGCCGTGGAGGATGAGAGCCTTTGTGTATTTACCATAGCAGAGAAAGTAGAAAAGAGAGCCCTCAGGGGCAGCAGGCCCTGCGGCCTTTTCAGTGACTATGAGGACTCTACTTAACACTCTTGGCCTGACTCACGGGCCAAGTCCTTGGACCTTGACCCAAAAATACAGACAGGTCTCCTGCAGCCTGGGTCAAGTTAGCCCCAGGACAACTTCTGATAACATCTCGGGAGGTTCTTCAGGCCACGCAGACAGGCCTAGACACACTGTCCCTACTCTATCACAGACTTGCTAATGGCCTTTGAAGATCACTTCATCCTAGCTGGGTTTTCCACATCTGAAAGTGAAGATTTAAAAAATAGAAACAAAACAAAGCAAAACAAAACCACTAAATATTGAGTTCAACGAGGATAGACTGGAGAAATGGGGAGGAAAGTATAGCTCAGTGGCAGAATATGTTGTCCAATCACTAGCATTGACTTTTCTTTTTTCAAAACAGGAAACTGAACTAGGGCCTCACATCTCCCTTAAGCAAGCACTAGTAGTCTTCTATCTACAGTCCCAGACCTTTTAGTTTTTATTTTGAGATGGTCTCACAAAGTTGTCCCGGCTGGCCTTGAATTCACTCTGTATCACAGCTGGCCTTGAACTTATGATCCTTCTGCCTCAGCCTCCAGAACAGCTGAAATTATAGGCCTGTACTACCTAAAATTGATAAAAGAGGAAGAAAGGAAAGATTGGGGGTGGGGGATTGGACTGTACTTCTAGCCTCAAAAGGCTGCAATGAACAGAATGCAGAGTAGATGCATCCCTTAGATCAGAAAGCTGGTGTTTCTGAACAGCTGCTGTTGCCACAACCTGCCCTGTCCCTCACCCTTACCTCAGTTATAACTTTTTTAAACAATCTGCATCCAGGCCACTCTTCCTGATCAATTACTGTCTGGCTTCCACCTGACTCTATGAAAGAGGGATCACTGGAGAGGTCCCAAATTCCCCACTACCACCCCATCCCCCACACTCCTGTCAGGAAGAGATATATAAGGGACAGGTGGCATTTCAAAGCACATCATAAAAGCAAGCCCTGGCTGGGAGGGTGTCACTCACCATCTGCTACGTTCCTTTCACAAACATGCCTCCAGGGGTTCGTCCGTTTGACTTCACATCCTCTCAAAGTGCAAAGGGATAAAATACCCATCATGAATATTAAGGAGGCAAAACACTCCACTTTCAGATGTGAAATATCTCCGAGGTTAAATGATTTTACGCTATGAGAATGGCTGGCATTTGGCTGAAATACAAATACTCCAACTCAGTCTAGGGCTGAGGTTTCCGGACAGTCTCATTTCCTGGGCAGTATTAAGAAGTGCCTGCCAGGCACAGTGGTGCACGCTGGGGGAGGCAGGCGGATCTCTGTGAGTTCAAAGTCAGCCTGATCTACAAAGTGAATCCAGGACAGCCAAGGCTACACAGAGAAACCCTGTCTCGAAAAACTGTACAAACAAACGTGCCCAGGCAGCTCTGAGAGGCCTGCACTCCTTTCCCGGGTGTTGTACTCTCCTTTTCTGAAATCTCTCAAGTCTGTACTCTCCCTCATTGTAATAACATCATGCTAACTTTGCTTAAGAGAGAGAGAAGCACTTGAAGGTGGCTTGTGTATGGTCATCTCCTCATCACGGAGACACTCAAGATCCTCCAGCACTGAGAGGTAAACTTAAAGTTGAATTAACCTTCCTGGGCAAAGGGCCCCAATTTTTGTCCTTTTAAAAAGTTACTTAGGACTGGAGAGGTGTCTCAGTGGCAACAGCATTTGCTATACCAGCATAAGGATCTGAATTCAGATCCCCAGGTCCCATGTTAAAACCTGGGCGTGATCATGTATGCATGCATGTGTAACCCCAGCAATGTGAGGGGCAGAGAAGAGATTGCTGGGGCTGACCCCAGCCGAGCTCCAGTTCAGTGAGAAAGTTCTCAGAGGAACAAGCTGGAGAGTGAAACGGCAAGAAACCCAACTTCCTCCTCTGACCTCAGCACTTGTGTACAAATTCCTGTACATGTACATACACGTTCAACACACCACACATATAAAAATGCTCACACATACACATGGACAAAATGTTACCTTCAGCCAGTTGTGGAGATACATACTTGTAATCCCAGCACTTAGGAGAACCAGGAATTCAAGGTTAAGCTCAGCTAAATAATGAGTTTGATGGCAGCCTGGGCTACATGACAGTCATCTGTCTCAAAAAAAAAACCAAACCAAAAAAAAAAAAACCAAAAACAAAAACAAAAAACTCAAAAAGGGTGTGGGGTGGTCTGAAGAAATGTCTTATCAGTTAAGAGCACTTGCTGCACAGAAGGACCTGAGTTTGACTCCCAGCATACACTTCAGGCAGCTGTAAGTCCAGCTCCAGGGAATCTGATAGCCCTGGCCTCCCTCCTCAGGCACCTGCACTCGTGTTAGCATAATCACATGCAAACACACACACACATACATGTAATTAAAAACCAGAAGATATATTTTAAAAATTAAAATTTTATTTTTGGCTGAGGATATAGCACAGTTGGCGTTGCTTGCCTAGCATGCATCAAGCCCTGGATCCAGTCTCCAGCAACCCATAAGCTGATCTTGGTGATGCACACTTGTAATCTCAGTACTTGTGAGGGAGCAGAAGATCAGAAGTTCAAGGTCATCCTCCTCAGCTACACAAAGAATCCAAGGCCAGGCTGGGATACATAACATCCTGCCTCAAACAAAGTTATTTTCTACTTGGCCATAGTTTTTTTTTGGTTTTTTGTTTTTTGTTTTTTAGATGGTTTTTCTGTGTAGCCCTGGCTGTCCTGGAACTTGCTCTGGTCATAATTCTTAAGATTTTTATTATATTTTATTATTGGGGGTGTGCGTATGCCATGGTACATGTGTGGACGTCAGAGGACAACTTACAGGAGTCCGGAGTCCACTCATTCTCTCCTTCCACCATGGGATCAATCCAGGCGGCCAGTCTTGGTGGCATATGCCTTTACCCTCTGAGCCATCTTGCAGGTCCCCACACTTAGCCATGATTCTCATTTGATCACTCAGATATATACTCCTTTGAATATAGCTTCCTTCTTAGAAGTCTAATCTTCAGCTTCCTGCAAGGTTAGCTACACATCCCCGACTCCCAGGTGAGGTGTCTGTCTCTCTTACGCTTGGGGTGATGGTTCTAAAGCCAAAGTCCCAAGGATCTCCATGGGGCTGCAACGGGACAGGAAGTGACACTGGAACTAACTTTTCTGGCCAGGCAGGGCAGTGCCAGAAAAGCAAAGCTCCCCTGACAGGCTTTCCCACCCACTAAGACAAGACCAAGCTGCTTAAGACTCCACATGCAACTTCTTCCAACCTCTTGTGGCCACACCTGCCTATCATCATGGCACAGTGAATCAAACCCAGACAGCTACATCAGTCACACAGCAAATTCCAGACCCACAGCAAGCCCCTAACTCAAAACTGCTTTTGACGTTTCAGACAACTATAAACTCAGGAGAGCCACATGGCTCACAACAAAAAGGAGAACCAATGAAAGGATGAATTACAATCAGGTGGCCTGCTTGCCAGACTGACCAAGGACTACATGAACAACTGCCAATCATGTCTCCCAGCCCCACCCAGAATATCAAGAGAGCCAGAGAAGTCCAGGTCAGCCAAAACTTCCACCTTCCCTGTTAGAGGCCCCACCTATGGCCCTCAGGAATACACTGGATTCCTGACAGCTTGTGAAGGCACAGCCAACCTCTGCTGAAGTGCCTTTGAATCACAAGAGAAAATATCACACAATGCAAAAATTAGAAACAATGTTTATTGTTTCCTGTTAAAATCAGGCCTCTCGTGGGGAAAGAATGTGCAAAAGGAGCCTTTCTGCACTGTGACTTTCACACTTATCCCAGGAGGCTGGGCCGTCTTCATTGTGTAGGAGGGAACATTCTCCACCTTCTCCTGGGAATTCAGATAACTAGTTAACTTTTTATGACTTTCTAGTGTAAAAATATCAAGAAACAATAGTTAACAGGTGGCCTGTCCTTAGCTATATCTACCTAGTCCATTTGGTAGACAGATGTGTGTTTCTTACGTCCACATCTCTGTGTAGCCCAGGAGTAGATGGCACCATAGACATCTGTTGGGTTTTCCTGGCTAGCAATGAAAGCTCTCAGCTCCTGGTTTAGCTGGCTGAAAATAGGCAAGGAGCCTCCAGAGAGTCTGCTATCAACTCTCTAGAGAGGAGTATTTTGAGTGCAGTAGGGTCATCACTCAGTCAGTAGGCGGCAATTTGGCCAAAGGTAGTGAGTGAGTCTATAAACTCTTTATTCCATCTCCAATTCTCTGGAAATCTTGTAAATTCAAGTTTCAAAATGGCACCAAGTTATAGAAGGTAGAGGATGTCATTAAGGCAACAATTTCACCATCACAGCCTGGAGCTCTGATGCCACCATTCCCCTCCCCTCATCCTCAGGACACCCAGTCCTGCCCACTTCTCAGCAACGGTTGTCCAGCATCCACAAGTCTTGAACAGTCTTCAGCCTCACAAGTTCGGGGCAATCCAGTTAAGGATCTTCATGGCGACTTCAAAGCCAAGGAAACAGGCCTAAGAGGAAGTTGGGTGGAAAGGAAAAACCAGCAATAGAGGGTGACTATTTGTAGATACCAACTGCAGCACCATGCTTGGTTTGCCCTGTTAATACCAGGGCACCAGATTCAGGGAGCAAATTAAGCTGGCTGTGGCAACAGACACCTGTACACCCAATACTCCAGGCACTGTCAAGTTCAAAATCAACTTGCACTGCATAGTAGGGCCATGCTAAAAGACGAAAGGTGAGATAGAGAGAGGGAAGAGGAAAAGGAAGTTGCAGTCACTCCCAAGAGGAATGAAGTCTGCATGGCCTACACTGGATGTGGTGACACTCCCGTACAAGGCTAGCACTTTCCCTGGGGGTTTGCGGGCCATGTGGACTACATATGGAGACCTTGTTTTACAACAACAAAAACAATAGAAAGGGAAGAAGGAGATAAGGAGAGAAGGAAAAGATGAGAAAAAGGAAAGAAAAAGAGAAAATATATGTCCTGCAACTGCCCCTTCTGAGAACTAGGTTAAGAAGTTCAAGTCCCTGACTTTAAAGTGCTCCCAAGGCAACGCTGGCAGCTACAGGAAGGCGAGTGGACAGGAGCAAGCTCTGGCTGAGCCTGAGTGCTAAGTTTCAGTGCAATCCCAAGAGCAAGCAAAAGCCGCTCCTTGCACGGAGCCTGTCGGATACTCACTGCATTGGCTGGGAAGGCGCGGATCATTACTGCATTGAACCCTTTGTACAAGGAGGTGACTCCTTCTTCCCGGATCAGCTCTCTCAGCACATCTCTGAAACCATTAGGGTATTTTCCAGGAGGTGCTGTAAGGAAAAACCCAATTTTTTTAAGCTCCAAGAAGCTTTGTGACCTGACCACAGCAGCCCACATGAGGACAGTATAATAATGAAATCTGTTGGGTCAGAGCTGGCACCGGGCAAGGGTACCTTGAAGGCCACACTTAGAAGCAGTCCACAACTCAGCTCACGCTGGATTTCTGGTGCTAAAGGAGTTAAAAATTGAATTGAACAGCCTCTGGTAATGTTGGAGAGGGAAAACAGGCTTTTCTGTTTTGCATTTAGGCTGATGTGAAAGCAAATCTAGACTGTAACTGTGCAGGAGAGGCTAGGCAAGCAGACACTGGGTTCTGCCATGGAAAAGAGAGTCTAGGGGCTGGAGAGATGGCTCAGTGGTTAAGAGCATTGCCTGTTCTTCCAAAGGATCCGGGTTCAATTCCCAGCACCCACGTGGCAGCTTGCAACTGTCTGTAACTCTAAGATCTGGCACCGCTACACCAATGCACATAAATTAAAATTAAATAAAATATTTAAAAAAAAAAAAAGAAAAAAAAAAAAAAGAGAGACTATATCCTGGGTCGAGGCCTCGGGGTTCAGCAGGCACTGGGGCACACCTTGCTTGTGATCTCAGCACTTGGGAGGTAGAGGCAGGAGGAGAAAGAATTCAAGATCATCCTTGGTTATATAGCAAGTTAGAGGCCAGCCTGGGCTACATGAGACCCTTTCTCAAATAACAAAAACAAAACCGCTACACCCCGAGGTAGTCAGTGCTGGGGTGTACTCCACCCACACCCACACCACTCACCAGTCTGGAATCGAGACTTGAGCACATCTGGGGGGATCGCCACAGCCCAGTTGAAGATCCCTGCAAAGCCTCCAGCCACCAGGATCCGAGGGACACTGAGGTCACTGACACTGCAGACACCACAGTCTCAGTCAGACAAAAGCTTGGCAATGGCATTCAGAGCAGTCTTTCTTTTGTACTCAGGAAAGAAGTTACTAGAAGGGCTCCAGCCTAGGGGAGGAGGCTCAAGGTCTGAGAGGTGGCAGCTGCCACTGTCTTGGAGGAGTTTCCATGCATTGTTTAAAACACTCCCACTGAGTAAGGCCCAGAGTAAAAGATGTTAGCTGCATCCCAGCAGCTGCTAAAGGACAAATACACAGAGCCAAGAGCAAGTATGTCTGCTTCACACCCACTTACAGGTGAGGACAACCTACCCAGTCATGGGAAAATGGCTTCTACATTCTAATGTCTTTTCACCTCTTTCCCTCTGGAGTGAAGAGATTTTTGAGCCATTCATATGTCATGAAATACATTCCACTGGCTGGAACATCTGTTGGTGTCAAGAAAGACATCAATTAAAAATTGATAAAATCCCCAGATAGGTACTAAACTATTCAAAGATTCCTGAATTTTTTGCTAAACAGTTTGTTTGCTTTTTTAGGTTATAATTATATCATTTCCCCGTCTCTTTCCTCCAGCTGCCCTCATGTACTACCCCTCGCTCTCTTCAAATTCATTACCTCCTTCTCTTTTACATATCCCATATTTATACTATATATACACACATATAATATAAATGCATAAATACAGCCTGATTAGTCTATATAATGTCACTTGTATGTACATATCTTCAGGGCTAACCAATTAGTGTGCTTTTCCCTGGGGAAGATTCTAAGAAGTTCTAGCAGCTACATCCTTTCTATTTTTTTAGGTTTATTTATTTATTTTTATTATTTTTTAAAGAAAGATTTATTTATTGTGTAAACAGTGCTCTGCCTACATGAAGGCCTACATGCCAGAAGAGGGCACCAGATCTCATTATAGATGGTTGTGAGCCACCATGTGATTGCTGGGAATTGAACTCAGGACCTTCAGAGGAGCAGCCAGTGCTCTAAACCTCTGAGCCATCTCTCCAGCCCCTAGGTTTACTTTTTAAAAGTTTATGTGTATAAATATTTTGCCTATATGTATGACTGTGTACCATATGTGTGCAATGCCCAAAGAGGCCAGAAAAGGGTATCATATCCTTTAGAATTGGAGTTACAAATAATTGTGAGCTGTGATGTGGGTGCTGGAACTCAACCTGAGTTCTCTAGAAAAGGAGGCAGCGCTCTTGACCACTGAGCCATCTCTCCAGCCCCTACATTTTTTTTTTTTCTATTTTTCAAAAACAGGGTTTCACCATGTAGCCCTGGCTGTCCTGGACTAGCCTGCCTCTGCCTCCTGAGTGCTGGAGTTAAAGGCCTGTGCCACCACACCCAGCTCCCTTCATCCTTTTTTGTTTGGTTGGTTTTGGTTTTATGAGTCAGGGTTTCACTGTGTAGCCATGGAATTCACTCTGCAGACCAAGCAGGCCACGAACTTAGAGATCTGCTTGCCTCTGCCTCTATAGTGCTGTGATTAAAGGAATGTGCCACTGCTGTCACCAGCACCCAGTTACATCCTATTTTTAATAATCACTCTGCAGCTATCAGATGCTGCTGAGAGCTGAGCACTGGCGTGAGTGTAAACATGATGTGATTCATCTTTCAAGTCTCTGCTAGGTGGATATATCCACTCTAAGCAGCTATAACAGCTAGCTGTCTGAACCTCCCTCAAGGTGCCGTCTCAGAAGACTCTGCCTCAGGAATTCTGCCTGTCAAAACCAAGAGGAGGTCTGAGAGTGCAGCTCAACGGTAGAGCACTGCCTAGCACTATTCGCATCATTCCTAAGACTCTCATCCCCCCCATCCCTTCAGACTCTCATCCCCCCATCCCTTCAGACTTTCATCCCCCCATCCCTTCAGACTTTCATCCCTGCCCCATCCCTTCAGCCATGCTTTCTGTCTAGTAGCCACGCCCATGTTATGACTCTACCCCTGAGAACATTCAGGAAGGATCAACTTTCTCTCTAAGCTTCTCAGTGGCAAACTCATCAGCTGACCTTCCCAGGTGACCTGAAATGCTGTGCTTCAGAATTTACCTCGCATGAGAGTGAGCACAGTCCCCTTGTAGAAGCCACGGATCCCAAACTCCTGATACAGCTTCTTTACACAGTCCAAGGTACCACTGTATTTGTTTTCCCCTGAAGAAGCCTGAATCTGGGAGGGATGGAAGGCCATCAAGTCAAAGACAAAGACAACAACTTTGACACTTATAGACCCAGCAGGTTTGGGGCTTCCTGGCCAGCCATCCTATCTTAGTCACTGCCCCCAGGCTAGTGAAGACTCTGTCTCAAAAGAGCAGTGTGTGGATCCTTAGGGACAGTACCTGCAGCTGCTCCCTGGACACCATGTGCACATGTATATATCTGCTCTCATATATATGTATATGAGTTAAAGGCCAGCCTGGTCTACACAGTGAGTTAGTGAGCTCCAAGTCAGCCAGGGCTATAAAGTGAGACACTGTCTCAAAAAAAGAAAAGACAAACGGACAGTGAGATGCCTTAGTGGGTAAAGGCACTATTTCTATAAGCTTGACCCCAGGACCCACATGAAGTTAGGTGAGAACCAACCTACAAAGTTGTCCTGACAGTCACATATGTGCTCTGTGGCTTTTGTGCCTCATCCCAATAAATTATTTTTAAATTTTTCTTTAAAAATAATTAAAAAACAAAACAAAACAAAACAAAACAAAAAAACAGGCCTGATGTACTGCCTGTAATCCCAGCAGCTAAGAGGAAGGGCAGGAGGACCAGAGTTCAAAGTTACTATTCTCTACAGAGTAAGTGTGAGACTAGCTTGACTACATGAGACTCTGTTTCAAAAACAAACAGAAAAGCCTGGCATGGTGGCACATGCCTTTAATCCCAGCACTCGGGAGGCAGAAGCAGGAAGATCGTCGTGAGTTCGAGGCCAGCCTGGTCTACAAGGTGAGTCCAGAACAGCCAAGGCTACACAGAGAAACCCTGTCTTGAAAAACCAAAAACAAGGGCTGGAGAGATGGCTCAGAGGCTAAGGGCACTAACTGTGCTTCCAGAGGCCCTGAGTTCAATTCCCAGCAACCACATGGTGACTTAGAACAACCATCTATAATGTGATCTGATGCCCTCTTCTGGCCTGCAGATGTACATGCAGGCAGAGGACTGCATATATAATAATAAATAAATCTTTTTTGTTTGTTTGTTTTTTCGTTTTTTGTTTTTCCGAGACAGGGTCTCTCTGTGTAGCCTTGGCTGTCCTGGACTTGCTTTGTAGACCAGGCTGGCCTCAAACTCACAGCGATCCACCTGCCTCTGCCTCCCGAGTGCTGGGATTAAAGGCGTGTGCCACCACACTCAGCAATAAATAAATCTTAAAAGAAAAAGAAAAACCAAAAACAAACAAAAATTCAATAAAACACAAAACAAAACAAACAGCAGTATGTAAGTGAGTAAAATGCTGTCACACAATGCATCTGCACAAAGCCATCCGTCCTCGTCAGCAGTACTTCAGAAACTGAAAGGCAACTAAGTCGTATCTCAGCATCGGTCACTCTTGTGGGGCTGAACCTAGGACCCTGTGCATGCTCAACAGCTGCTCTATCACTGAGCTGTATCCTCTCTCTTAGAGGGAGAAGGGAACCTGCTCCTGCCCAAGATGCTGAATGTCTCCACTTACTGCCCAAAGGTGCAGGAACTGCTCTATAATTGTGCTTTTGTGTTTTGCTTTTTTGTTTGTTTTGAGACAAGATCTCTTTATGTACCCCTGGCTGTCCTGGAACTCTGTATGTGGACTAAGCTGGCCTTGAACTCACAGAGATCTGCCTGCCTCTGTTTCCTGAGTGCTGGGATTAAAGGTGTATGCCACCATGTCTGGTTCGTTCTGTAATTTTCTAATTCAAGAACACTGAATCTGAACTCGTGGTATAGACAAAAATCTGAGGACACCTGCATTCTTTCTGGTTCTGTGTTATCATAAACAAAGATATTATACATGTTTGCATAAAAACATATAAGTGTTTATTCCTCTGAGCTAAATGCCCAGGAATACAATTGCTGAGCTGTATGGTTGTTAAGTCCTTAGTTGTTGTGTGTTTGGGGTTTGTTTGTTTCTTTTTCATTTTGTTTTTTGGTGCTTTGATACAAGGTATTCTTAGGTAGCTCAGGCTAGCCTATAAGACTTTATATAGCCCAGCAGAACTGAACTTATGGCAAACCTCCTGCCTCAGCCTCCTGGGATTAGAGTTGTGTACCACAACACATGAACCCTGCCTACCTATGTGTCAACATTTGCTCCTCCTGCCTCACCATTAGCATTTGCCTACTGGAAGGAGCCACAACAGCTGTGACCTAGTCCTTGGCTTTTCTTTTTTTCTATGAGACAAGGTCTCTCTCTGTGTTAGGCTTGGCTGTCCTGGACTCGCTTTGTAGACCAGGCTGGCCTTGAACTCACAGCGATCCGCCTGCCTCTGCCTCCCGAGTGCTGGGATTAAAGGCGTGCACCACCACGCCCGGCTTAGTCCTTGATTCTTTCATGTTTCTGAAAACTCTGTTTTGCACAACTGGATTAAAGACATCATAGAGGGAAAAAGGACATAAATCCAGGCATGGCCATCCCCATGAGGCCCAGCACTTGCCTGTAAGCCACACATGGGGAGACTGAGAGAAGAGGATCATGAGTTTGAGACCAGCCTGTGCTACATGGTTAAGACTGACTCAAAACAACAAAACCCACAACCCGTAGGCAGCAAAACTGTGCCCATCTCCTCCTCACAGATCACACCCTCACCTGCAGTAAGCATTTGATCCGCTCTCCAGGCGTCATGATTCCAGTAGTGAAAACACCAGATAACATCCCAGCTGCAAACAGCTGTGGGTAGCTGCACGGAGAACAAAGCCCAGAAGTAACCGCCTGAGGTTATCCACCAATGACAGAAACCATCCCAGCAGAGAGAATGGTTTTGTCAGGAAAAGTTAGTGTGTGCACTGGGGAGAAGTCCATCCACAAGTAAATCAGATTTTACACAAGAAGCAGATTCTGGATAAATTCTGATGTCAAATTTACCAGAGCAGAAGTCTCAATGTCACGAATAGGAGGCCCATGAAGCCCACACATACTAGGTGCACACTCGGAATCCCCTCATCTCTGAGAAAAGCTTTATAGTGAAATATGGGATTCACTCATGAGTCTGCTATGTTCAATAACTCTGGACAAGTTACCAGGTGTCTGAGAGCTTTGATTTCCTAGTGGTAAGACACTGCATTGCTGTGGGGCAGGGGAGCCTCCAACCTGAGATCTAAATGTCAGCAGATCTCAGTTCCCTTCCAGGGACACCAAGTGCCTAGAACACTGAGCCAAGATTCAAGCAGAAAGTGTCAAGATCAGGGAGAATGGTTTGAGCCATCCCCCCCACCCCCGACTCCCCGCCACCACTCCTCACCCCCATCAGAGGGATAGCCAGGTGTTCTCGTTTCTGTCACTTTGATAAAACACCTTGACCAAAGCAACCTATGGAAAAATGGGGCTTGTTTGTCCTGTTTTCCAGGTTACAATCCATCATTTGGGGCAAGCAAGGCAGGAAATCAAGCAGCCAGTTATGTCCCATTTACAGGAACAAGCAGAGGAACAAATGCACACATGCTACCTGTTTTTAGCTTCCCTAGCTTTCTGTCTTATGCAGCTCAGGGGCCCTGCCTAGGGAATGGTGCCACTCACAATGGACAAGGGCCTCCTACATCGACAATAGACATGCCCATAGACCAACCTGATAAAGATGGTTACAATTGGCACTCTCTAGGTGGCCCTGAGTTGTGGCAGGATGACATGTAGAGCTAACCCTCAGAGCAGGCCAGTGCTGAGGACTGCAATGTCAGATGTTGAGAGAAGCTAAGTCAATGACGGTACACAGGAATGACGGGTCCTGTGGCCACGGTAATTAAAAACTCTCTACTCAGGCCGGGCGTGGTGGCACATGCCTTTAATCCCAGTACTCAGGAGGCAGAGGATCGCTGTGAGTTCGAGGCCAGCCTGGTCTACAAAGTCAGTCCAGGACAGCCAAGGCTAACAAAGAGAGACCCTGTCTTGGGGGAAACAAAAACAAAAACAAAAACAACTCCCTACTCACTAATGGCATGAATTGTGGGTTTTCATCCTAGCTCCCACAGAATGGTCAGCCTGAGTATGAGGAGTCTGCGACTTGTACTGCTCATCACTAAAGCTGTCTGTGTCACCCCCAGCAAGGTCTTATCTTTCTGGGATTTGCAATACCAGCATGGCCAGACAAACAGGTCACAAAGTCACATTCAGCACTTCAACAGAGTCCCCGAAATTCATCAAATGTTGCTGAAAATTTAACATGCTGGCCCTTGCCAGAGCTACCCCAAAGGAGCCCAAGACTCGGGAAGCAGATGCTAGATAGCAACGGGGGACATCCCATCACCGCCCCTTCCCTTCAGGAACAGCAACAGTTTCGACAACCGACTTCTTCCATGTATTTACCCCACACAAAACACACACATCTACTTCAGACACACATAGGCTGACAGCTGACAGTCAAGAGACTTGCTTTTTTGTTTTTCTTCCTTCCTTCTTTTCTTTCTTTCCTTCTTTCTTTTTTTTTTTCCCCCCCGGAGACAAGGTTTTTCTGTGTAGCCTTGGCTGTCCTGGAACTCACTCTGTAGAAGCAGGCGGATCTCTGTGAGTTCAAGGACAGCCCAGGACAGCCAAAACTACACAAAGAAACCCAGTCTCGAAAAAAAAAAAAAAAAAAAAAAAAGAAAGAAAGAAAGAAAAGAAAGAAAGAAAAAGAAAACCCTTCATACCTGGAGGCCTCACAGCACCTAGACACACACAGAGCTTCATGACTCTGGAATCAGAATTTCGTGGTGCAAACTCCTTTATCTCTCTCTTAGACCCTCACTTAGCCTGTCACGGGCTCAAGTGGTGACAGAATAGAACACAACCAGGACACCCTGTCTCCTCCCTTGAGCTCCCAGATGCCACACTTTACCTTGGCGATTCTTGAGTTTCCTGCAGCCTTTCCAGGGGTTGCTACCTGTATGGCTCACGACTAAAGACACCTTGTCAAATCAAGAGTTTCACTCAAAAAAAAAAAAAAAAAAAAAAAAAAAAAAAAAAAAAAAAAGAATTCCACTCAAAATCCCTCTGCGTCCTGAGAAGCTTGTACATTATTTTTTCAATATTGAGGTATAATTCTGACTTAACTGTCTCTTTATACTCAAACTAACTCTAAAAACTCACTAAAAACAAACAAACAAAAACATACAAGGGGCTGGAGATATGGCTCAGTAGTTAAGCACACTGGCTACTCTTCCAGAGGACTCCGGTTTGATTCTCAGCACCCACGAGGCAGCTCATACGAGCCTGAAACGTCAGTACCGGGATATCTGACATCCTCTTCTGGCTTTCTCAGGCACTAGGCCCATATGGTATACAGATATACAGGCAAAACACCATACAAATAAAATAACAAAATAAAATAAAATAAAAATAAATAAAGACTATAAAACAAGGGCCAGAGGTATACCTCAGCTGGGAGACTGCATGTACAAGGCCCTGGGTTTAATCCCCTGCCCTGCATAAACCAGGGGTGGTGGGGTACACTGTAATGCCAGGACACAACAGGGAGAGGCAAGAGGATCAGGTGTTCAAGGCCACCCTTGACTACACGGGGAGTCCTTTTTTAAAATGAATTTATTTACTTTACATCCTGATAGCAGTTTACCCTCCCTCCTCTCCTACTAGCCCCACCCCCATCCATTCCTCTTTTCTCTTCAGTAAAGGAGAGGCCTCACAGGGAGTTCTTTTTAAGTTTTGCTTTATGTGCATGAGTGTTTTGCCAGCCAGCATGTATGAGCATCATGAACATGCCTGGTGCCTGGAAGGCAGCTGATGTGCTGGAACTGGAGTTATAGACAGTTGTGAGCCACTAAGTAGGTGCTGGGAACCCAAACCCAGGCTCTCTGCAAAGCAACAAATGTGTTTAAACACTAAGCCATCAGCCACTGGAACCTTCTCTTAACCAGGTAACAGACAACAAGCCTACTTGTGTCCTTAATGCAGCAGGAGGTGCCACCACAGCATTTGACATGCATTTTAGCATGCAGCTCCCCAAACAGCAGTGTGTAAAGGGCATTTACTATAGATAAGAAAGCAGTGACACCCTGGCAAAGACGCAGGGGAGGGCTATTTTCTTCCTGTACCCTTTTGTTTCACAGCAAAAGGGAACTTCAGGTACTTCTTTCACTCAGAGTGCCCACATGTCAACCGTGCGGCCCGGGGACAGCCTAGCTGTCACGACTTTTTCCCTGAACACGTGTCATACTGCCAAGGTGAACAGCACTGAGAGGAGCCTGAGAATACTTACTTGAGCACATCCTCTGGAGATTTCTGCTGTAGTTTCTTCCCCAAGCCAAAACCAAAGAAGCACACAGCGAACATAGGGGTGACTCCAATGATGGGCGCAGTCATGCCCCGATATAGCCCTGTGATGCCCTGCAAGGAATCACAGAAACAATGTGCTCTCAGATACCATGACTCTGTTTTGGCGCTGGAATCAAACCAAGGACCAAGCAATAGCTCACCTCTGAGCTGTACCCCCAACTCACCACCACTTCAAAGGAAGCCATGCTGTCTCTAACCTGTGGCTTCCTTCTTCATCTGTTCAAGCACAAAGAGATGTATTCTCCCCACCCCCAAGTGTTTGTGTCTGTGTCAGTCCTCAGTCTTTTGTTGTTGTTGCTGTTGTTTTTGAGACAGGGCTTCTCTGTGTAGTCCAGGCTGATCTTAAACCCACAAGAGAACCCACCCCAAAAGATGGGCCCGAGATTATAATATGAGTTGAAGACCTGCTTGGGCAATTTAGTGAAATCTTGTCTCAAAATTATTTTATTTTAGGCTGGGCGATGGTGGCACTCGGGAGGCAGAGGCAGGTGGATCACTACAAATTCGAGGCCAGCCTGGTCTACAAAGAGAGTTCCAGGACAGCTAAGGTCACACAGAGAAAAATTGTCTTGAAAAACCAATATATATATTCTGTACCCTGGCTGGTCAGGAACTTCTCACATAGACCAAGATGGCTTTGAATTTAAAGAGATTATGCCTCTTCCTCTCACAATGCTGAGATTAAAGTCCTGTACCACCACACCCAGCCAATAAAAATATTTTTAAAGGACTTGGCAGTGGAGTGGAGTGGAATGGAGTAGGCCTGGAAATATGGCTCATCAGGGGCCTTTTCTGACCTCTGTGGGCACCAGGTAAACATGTGGTGCACATACATACAGGCAGGCAAAACACTCGTACACATAAAATAAATATATTTTAGGAGGAAAAGGTAAGTGCTACGCCATGTGCCACACACCTGTGATACCAGCTCTCAGGAAATGGAGGCAGGAGGGCTGAGAGTTTGAAGTTGTCCTGAGCTTCAAAATAAGATTAGATCTCTCAAAGAAAAAGAGAAAAAGAAAAAGAGAGAGAGACATAGAGGAGAGAAAAGATAAAAAGGACAAAACATACAGTCACAATCACAAAAGTAATAGACTGGAGCATGGAGGTATAGCTCAGAGGACTTAGCATGCACAAGGCCTGCATCCAATCCCTAGGACATCAAAACAAAGGTCAAATGGAGCAAATCACAACAATGTGATGAACCTTATATGGACATGCAAGGGAAAAGGCAAGAGCGGGCACTGTAAGAGTTAAGCTACTACAGCTAGGTGGCTAGAGCAGGTTAGGATGTGGGGTAAGATACATGAACATAAGCCGGATGTGGTGGCGCACGCCTTTAATCCCAGCACTCGGGAGGCAGAGGCAGGCAGATCTCTGAGTTCAAGGCCAGCCTGGTCTACAGAATGAGTCCAGGACAGGCAGCGCTACACAGAGAAACCCTGTCTCTAAAAACAAAACAAAACAAAACAAAAAAAGATGCCTGGCACGGTTGTGAACACCTTTAATCCCAACACTTGGGAGGCAGAGGCAGGAGGATCTCCGTGAGTTCGAGGACAGCATGGTCTACAAAGAGAGTTCCAGGACAGCTAGGACTACACAGGGAGACCCTGTCTTGAAAAAAAATGCATAAACATAAAAATATGGTAGCAAATGTACAGTACAGATAGGTAGAAGACGGGCAAACAACTGAAGGAGCTGAGAGTCTTAGCCTCTGGAGCATGACAGGGAGCCAGGGTCACATGACTATTTCGCCTTTGGGGGAAATTAAGTGCCTACATAACTTTAATAAAAAATAAAAATAATTTTGAAAACAAATACCAAAAATAAGATTAAGACTGCTCCTAAGTGCAGGGTATAGTGACACACTCCTTTAACCCCAGCACTTGGGAGGCAGAAGCAGGTAGATCACTGTGAGTTCGAGGCCAGCCTGGTCTACAAAGCGAGTCCAGGACAGCCAAGATAACATAGAGAAACCCTGTCTCGAAAAACTTAAAAATAAAGACTCCTCCTGGTAGCTGGGCGATGGTGGCACCTGCACTCAGGACACAGAGGTAGGAAGATCTCTGTGAGTTCAAGGCCAGCCTGGTCTACAGAGTGAGTTTCAGGACCGCCAAGGCTGCACATAGAAACCCTGTCTTAGAAACAGAAAGAGAAACACTCCTGGATCCCACAGGAGCCTGGCCCTGCCACAGGCTGCAGGTGTGCTCACTATTGGCAAAGTACAGAGACAATCAACAGCAAGGGGACAGAGGTCTAGGAGGGAGGTGCAGAGCAGCGCATGACAAAGCCCCGGAAAGCCTCTCCTGCAGCTCCACACTGGGATGAGAAGGGTGCCCAGCTCCACAGGGCGACACACGGCCCCTGACGAGTCATCTAGGCTGACGTCCACTCCACTGGTTAGCAGCTGCAGAAAACAGAGCTAAGTCTGGAATATTGACAACCAATGAGGTGTACAAACATGGACTGGTGAAGCCTGCTAAATTCTACAAAACATTACTCTTTACTGTTTGCTTTCTGGCTTTTGTTTTCTCGCTGTATTTCCCAAGCTGGATTCCAAATCACTCTGATGATCCTCCTGCCTCAGCCTTCTGGGAAATCTATAAACATGTGCTACTTAGGCCTAACTTAGGAGCTTGGATTTACAGAAACTCTTCCCCCCACACCCAAGATAACTCCTCCAAAACTGTGTTGACCAAGAGACAGGCAGACTTGGCTCTCTTCCTTAAGGGCTGAGAACTCTGGGTAGAATGATGTTGAGAGCCCCTGTGAGACACTAATCAGACTCCATGGAGGATCAGACTCATGAGGAAGAAGAGCTCTCTGGAAGCAAGGGGTGAGAGAGCGGAGCAGGCTCTGCCTCAAGACCGGCCTCCTACTGAGTCCTGCAGGAACCCCAGAACATCTTCACCAAGGATGAGGCCCTCCCTTCCCTTTACATTTGAAGGTGATGCCCACTCCTCAGATTCTGTGTGTTTAATCATATGCAAATTGGATTTGGTTGTTTGGTTTTTCTTTTTACTTTTCTTTTCTCTTTTTTTTTTGCTTTTTTGTTTTGTTTTTGTTTTTTCAAGACAGAGTTTCCCTGTGTAGCCTTGGCTGTCCTGGACTCACTTTGTAGACCAGGCTGGCCTCGAACTCACAGCGATCCGCCTGCCTCTGCCCGAGTGCTGGGATTAAAGGCGTGCGCCACCACGCCCGGCCAGGTAGTTTTTTTTTTTTAATTCACATGATATTAAAAATTATATAATTGAGCTGGGCTCAGTGGCACCTGCTTGTAATTCCAGCACTAGGGGAGGCAGAAGCAAGTGGATCTCTGTGAGTCTGAGGCTAGCCTGATCTACAAAGTGAATCCAGGACAGCCAAGGCTACACAGAGAAACCCTGTCTCAAAAAACCAAAAAAGAAAGAAAGAAAGAAAAGCCTGGTTTACAAAGTGAGTCCAGGACAGCCAAGGCTACACAGGGAAACTCTGTCTTGAAAAAACAAAAACACCCCCCCCCAAAAAAAACACTAAACCAAACTAACAATCCAAATAACCCTAACACAATTAAATGTCACTATCTAGGATTATAGAGACCCTGCTGGTCTCTTTTTCTCCAAACTTCACGTTTTTGTTGTTGTTGTTGTTAGATTTTTTTCTCTTTTTTTCCCAGATATTTATTATATGGATTTGGGGGTTGTTTTGTTTTGTTTGTCGAGACAAGGTTTCTCTGTATTGTCCTGGCTGTCTTGGACTTGCTTTGTAGACCAGGCTGGCCTCAAACTCACAACGATCCGCCTGCCTCTGCCTTTCGAGTGCTGGGATTAAAGGTGTGCGCCACCTCACCTGGCTTATTATATGGGTATTTTGCCTGCATATATGTATGTGTACATGTGAGTGATGGTGTCCTCAGAGGTCAGAAGAGGGTGTTTCATCCCCTGGAGCTGGAGTTATGAATGGTTGTGAGCCACCATGTGGGTGCTGGGTACTGAACCTGGGTCCTCTGCAAAAATAACAAGTGTTCTCACCTGCTGAGCCATTTCTCTAGCGTCACTATTTTTTGATACAGGGGCTCTCCATGTAGCTCAGGCTGACTTTTTACTACAGTCTTCCTATGCTAGCTTCCCACGTGCTGTGACTATAGGCATGTGCCACCACATGGCAAAATGTGAACTTTTATCCAGTTCACAGCTTCAGTTATGCCTTGCTAATTCTCCATTGCGTACTTTCATCTCCCTGAAGAGTGAAGCATTTTATTGGCTTCATTCATCTGTATAACCAGTAGCTGAAATTATCAGGCAAACGAGGAGGACATGGCTAGGGAGCTACAGCTGCAGCCACAGAATCACACGGCTGTCTTCTTCCCCCAGGGAATAGTGCCAAGCCCCGAAGACAGTCCTCTGGGTAAGGGATGCCCCGACCAGAAGCATACCTCTCTAATAAGAGTCTTCCGGAAACAGTCGATGGTCCCAGAGTACATAGCTGGCTGTCCAGGCAAACTTGGTGGTTGTGTCTGCAGTCGGACCTGAAACCAGAAACTAAAACAATCATCTTCAAGAATTATCCAGCTCTCCTCTTTCTCTCCCCCTCCTTCTCCCCATCCTTATTTACAGTGCTGGAGACGGAACCCGAGCTCTGTGCGTAGCTTTTCCACTGAGCTACACCCTCAGCCTTCAACTTCACTTAAACAGGGAAATGTGCACCTCAGTAGATGCATCCAGCATTTTCTTCACCTAACTGATTCAGACTTCACTTTAATTCCATTAGTGTCCATTCGATTTGTTTATTAACTTTGGTTTTCTTTTTTCTTTCTTTCTTTCTTTTGTTTTGTTTTTCTAGACAGGTTCTCTCTGTATAGCCTTGACTCACTTTGTAGACCAGGCTGGCTTTAAACTCACAGCAATTCACCTGCCTCTGCCTCCTGAGTGCTGGGATTAAAGGCATGCGCCACTACGCCCAGCCCTACTTTTGGCTTTTGGTTTTCAAGGCAGGGTTTCTCTGTGTAGCAGTACTCATTCTTTAAAAAATATGTGTATAGCCGGGCATGGTGACGCATGCCTTTAATCCCAGCACTCGGGAGGCAGAGGCAGGTGGATCGCTGTGAGTTCGAGGCCAGCCTGGTCTACAAAGTGAGTCTAGGATGGCCAAGGCTACACAGAGAAACCCTGTCTCGAAAAACCAAAAATAAAAAATAAAATATATAAAAATAAAAAATGTGTGTGTGTGTGTGTGTGTGTGTGTGTGTGTGTGTGTGTGTGTGTGTATGAGTGTTTTGCCTGACTATATGGATGTACAACGCATGCATGCAGTGTCGATAGTCTGTCAGAACCTCTGGAACGAACACACACACACCAATGATTCTGCTACATCTCCAAAGCACTAGGCATCTTCTTCACTACTTCCCAAAAGCCACACTGAACACTCTGGCTACATAAGGAGTCTAAGGCCAGACTGAGCTACAAAAGAATCTATTCCAAGAAGAAATAGAACAACTGGGTAGTAGTGGCACATGGTTTTAATCCCAGCACTTGCGAGGCAGAGGCAGGTGTGAGTTTAAGGCCAGCCTGGTCTACAAAGTGAGTTCCAGGATAGCCAAGGCTACACAGAGAAACCCTATCTCAAAACAAGCAAACATAAAAGAAGGAGACCTAAGGCAGACCACCCACCCAAAGTGCTCCCCAAAATAAGACTCAGAAAGACTATGAGCATTCACGAATCTTATTGTAGCCCGTAAGGCTCAGATAATGTGTTACGCTGTAATAGAAGCTGAACAGCCAGCACATCTGCAGTCTGATTCCTCTCACGGCTGTCCTCTCACCACTCTTTCCAGAACTTTTCAGCGTGCTCTTCTTCTACTTCGCTATAAATCTTTACTGTTGTGCATGTTAGGACCTTACATGCCCCAGTAAAGAAGTTGTTCACTAGGCAGTAGGGATGACATGGGAATTTGGGGGTTTATGGGACACAACAGCCATAATGTCCAGTGGCTAGCACTGCTTTAATCACAAGACCCATAAGTATACATTCAGATCCTCCATTGTAGACATAACTTCCCACCAAAGAAGAGGATGTCTTTATTTGGCTGGGCATTGTGGCACATCTTCAGTCCTTGCACTCAAGAGGCAAAGAACCCTCTCTCAGAAAACAAACCAAATGAGCCTGGTTCAGTGGTGCACACTGGTAATCCCAGCACTTGAGAGGCAGAGGCAGGCAGATTGCTGTGAGTTTGAGGCCAGCCTGGTCTACAAAGTGTGTGTGGGACAGCCAAGGCTACACCGAGAAACCCTGTCTTGAAAAAAATAAAAATAAATAACAACAACAATAATAAATGTTTATAAAATATTTTATCTAGATGATCTTTTTTTGGTTTATTTGTTTTGTTTTGAGACAGGGCTTTTCTGGCTAGCCCTGGCTGACCTGTAATTCACCCAGTAGGCCAGGCTGGCCTCGAACTCATACAGATCTACCTGTTTCTGCCTCCCAAGTAGTGAGATTAAAGGTGTGCACCACCACTGACGAGTTAATGGTTTTTTGTTTTGTTTTTTTTTTTCATTTCTAAAGACATGATTTCTCTGTGCAGCCTTGGCTGTCCTAGGTTCTCTTTAGACCAAGCTGGCCTCAAACTCCCAGAGCTCTGCCAGTCTGTCTCCCAAGCCTCTCAAGTGCTGGGATTAAAGGCTTGCACCTCCACATCCAGCTTGCCGGTTAACGTATTTAGACAGGGTTCCCTATGTGACCCAGGTTTGCCTCCGTTTCATTATGTATTCCTGGGTAGCCCTGAACTCAGGGTGATGTTCTGATATAGCCACAGTCCGTGCTTGGATTACTCAGTGTGAGCAAACATGCCCAGCGCACACATTTTGACTGATACCTTTTTGTGGCTATTGTTGCTCTGGAACAGTCTTATGCAGCCCAGGTTGGCTCCAGATCAATATGCAGCTAAGGATAATGAACTTGAACTCCTGACCCCTCCTGCCTCCACTTCTCAAGTGTTGGGATTTTTTTTTTTCATGATTTTTGTTGGTTTGTTCTGAAATAGGGTCTCACTGTTTCGAAACAGTGAAAACTATTGCACTATTGTTGGTCTGAACTCTCTATATAGACCAGCGTTTTGATTTTATTTACTTGTTTTTCTGAGGTACAGTTTTCCATATCCCAAGATGGCCTTTGATTCGATTTGTAACAGAAGGTGACTCTGACCTTTTTAGCCCCCAGCTTCAACTTCCCAAGTGCTGGTATTAGAGGCGCCCTGCTCGGGCTTTACATGGTGCTGGGTACCAAAACTGAGGCTTTCATTCCTGCTAGGCAAGTACTCTATCAGTTGAGCTATATTCCCGCCCCATTTATTTTTTTCTTTAAATGTCTTTTCTGTTTATCTCATCATGACATCAGCCATGCCAACTAGTGAGGGCCTAGAGCCCTCCTCAGCTGATACTGCATCCTGGTCCCCACCCGTTGCCTTGCTTCACTCTTGCCCCAAATTACGAGTTGGAACTTAACCCCAAAATACAGTAACAGTGTTGGGAGGGGAGATCTGACATAAGATGTTTACTTGTGAATGATTAATGCCAGCTGAAAAAAAGACCTGAAGCCAGCATGGTGGTGCACACTTTTAATCCCAGCACTCGGGAGGCAGAGGCAGGCGATTGCTGTGAGTTCGAGGAGATAAGACCTGAGCCTTGGGTCTGATTTCTTGCTCTCCAGCCCTTCCGTCTTCCACCATGGGATGACAGCACAAACAGCCCTGGCTGATGTAGAGACCTGCATCTCGGCACTCATAGCCCCCAGAACTGTAAAAAAAAAATCTTTGTCCTTTATACACTGCTAGTCTCCAGTGTTCCAAGACCCAAGACACCTCCCATGCCAGATTACATATAGCTCCTCCTAGCCTTCCCCTCAGAAATCAGCCAACTTTTCCTTCTTCCTTTTTTTTTTTTTTTTTTTTTTTTTGTCTTAGATGGGGTTTCTCTGTGTAGCCTCGGCTGTCCTGGATTCCCTTTGTAGACCAGGGCTGGCTTTGAATTCACAGAGATTTGCCTGCCTCTGCCTCCCAAGTGTTAGAATTAAGGCACGCACCACTATACCCAGCAAAAATCAGTTCAACTTTTCTCTACTTTTCCCCTCCCATCCCTGAGACAGGATTTCTCTGTGTAGCCTTGCTGTCCTGGAATTCACTCTGTAGACCAGGCTGGCCTCGAACTCACAGAGATCCACCTATTTCTGCCTGGGATTACAGGTGTGCACCACTGGGCCCAGCTTCAGTCAGCCTCTCAATTCCTGCTCCAACACTACCATCCATAAAAAAATTTCCAAGCCCCAGTTTGAAGTGTGACAGTTCTTACTAAACAGGATATGTGGGCCATGGTTCAGTTGCTTTGAAACTCTGAAAGAACCTTCAAATACTTAGGAGGATCAGAAGTTCAAGGTCATCTGCAACATGAGTTTGAGGCTGGCATAGGATACATGACTCTGTCTCAAACACACACACACACACACACACATACACACACACACACACCCCAAATGACAAAAGCATCAGATTTTCGTTGCTGAACCCAGGCTCACTGAGGTCAAAAGGACAGCAGTCAGCTGTGGTTTTGGTTTACACTAAAAGGAAAAGTCTTGTAGTGTCAACATGCCAGTGAGTATTTTCAGCCCTTTATAATTCAGTACAGAGGTCACTAGGCCCTTGCTGGGAGTAACATCAAGAACAAGAGGATACCAAACAAACAAACAAACAAAAAAACTTACATAAGGAGACAAGGATATTGGGGTTTTGTTTGTTTGTTTTTTGGTTTTTCGAGACAGGGTTTCTCTGTGTGTAGCCTTGGCCATCCTGGACTCACTTTGTAGATTTGTAGACCAGGCTGGCCTCGAACTCACAGCGATCCGCCTGCCTCTGCCTCCCGAGTGCTGGGATTAAAGGCATGCGCCACCACGCCCGGCTCTATTGGGGTATTTTTTTAAAAGTCTCAGGTACGCAGAACAAGATTTCTGCCTCTGTAGAACAGGATTAGGAGTAAAGGCCAGACACGCTCTCCCTTGCCAGACAGAGCTACTTAACACCTACTGCATCAGACGCACCAGCAAGCACAGCGTGCACTGCTGCTACCATCTGATTTCACATTGCTTAATACCACAGAATCCCCCAGAATGAGCCGCCTCTGGTTAGCTTCTTTCTTGAACAGAGTCGCTGTCCAAGCTTGCCAACCAGAAAAGCCCTTACATATTCTTTTCTTTCTTTCTTTTTTCTTTCCTGTTTTTTTTTTTTTTTTTTTTTTTTTGAAACAGGGTTTCTCTGTGTAGCCTTGGCCATCCTGGACTCACTTTGTAGACCAGGCTGTCCTCAAACTCACAGCAATCCGCCTGCCTCTGTCTCCTGAGTGCTGGCATTAAAGGCATGCGCCATCCCTACAGAGGTTACCACTCTTGAGATTCATGTCTTCTCTGGTTTCCTTGCCCCAGCAACACACACACATACACACACACACACACACACACACACACACACACACACACACGGCTCACTCATGTCGTCTTCCCACAGGCTCAACCTGGCTGTGACCTGTCATTTTCCTTCAGGTCTAGGGCCAGGAGGAAAAAACACAAAACACTATAAAGAATATTCAGGAGCTAAGTCAGTGGATACAGACTTTGCTCAGAGTGCCTCAAGAGGAAGAATGGAGGGGTGAGGAGAGAAAGGTCTAGGAAGGAGCTCTATCAAGTTTCCTCGGTCTCAGGCCTCTTCCTCACCTGAGCCTGGCTGGTCACTGGGTCAGCATTGCTTCCTATGGGGGTGACTATGCATTAGGTTATGCAGCTTATCCTGCGGGAGAGTGACTGGCAGAAAATGGCCAAGCGCCTCTTGAGGCAAAGAAAAGTGCACAAGCGAAGGCGATGCGCACACTAGCTTCACAGGACTTTGTCAGACACCTCTGGCACCTTGGTCCTTTGTTTTTTGGGGAGGCTGAACCTACAGGTAACCTGTCTCAATCTTTATAACACTATTAGGGTTAACTGGAAACGGGAGTTTGGAGAGAAGTGTTTTCTTTCATCTCCTAAGAAGTGGTGTGGGGTCAGAAAAGACTGTCATGCGAAGATCTTGAAATAGGACTGAAATAGGGCGCGGGGTACAGCTTTTGCCCACTCCGCAGACAATGATTCGCTAGGGTTTCCTTGGTTTTTTTGTTTGTTTGTTTGAAGTGCTGGGGGGTTGAATGCAGAGCCTTTCGCAGTAGACCAGCGCTCTACTAGTAAACTATATACCAAGCCCCTGTCAGCTTCCATGGAAGCATCCACCCGCCTCACTCTGTCCAGAGACAGCATCTCGCGGGGGACCCTACTTTCCGCGCCCCCAAGGGTCTTCCCCGACAAGCCCCAAATCCAGACTCCGCGCACCTTGACCGTATCCAGGGGGTGCCCCACGAACACCAGGCACACGCCGCCAAAGCCGCCGGCCAGGAAGTTCTTAAGCGGACTGATGGGTTTCGGCTGGTCGGCCATGGTCAGTCTTCCGTCAGTCTACCTGGCAGCCCCGCACAGTCTAGGTCTTGCTCCGCTGCCCTAGCAGCGCCACTGACCTTTCGCCTACATTAGGGTGGGCGGGGCCTGAGGCAGGTCGGAAGGACCGCCCAGTGGGCCTAGTCTGGCTTCCGCCCGAAATCTACTTCCGGCCCCTGCTCCTTCATGGTGGGCGGGGCTTCCCTAATACTGTATGGGAGGGGCTGCCATGGTTTTACTCCTCCAGGAAGTCTTCTTGGACTTCAGTGTTTTCTTTCTCTGGTCCTCTGTGGTCCTGTGTATCCGTGCACTCCACAGAGGTCGCTCACACCCTTTTACGTGCCAGCGCTCATTTTAGGTACTGAACAGCAGCGGATGCACAACACACAGGTTGTTTTTAAGAGTTTGATAAACCCTGACAAAGAAAAGTGAAAAATGAGCCGGGCGTGGTGGCGCACGCCTTTAATCCCAGCACTAGGGAGGCAGAGGCAGGTGGATCGCTGTGAGTTCGAGGCCAGCCTGGACTACAAAGTGAGTCCAGGACAGTCAAGGCTACACAGAGAAACCCTGTCTCGAAAAAAAAAAAAAGAAAAAGAAAAAAGAAAAGTGAAAAATGCATAGTATGTCTTATGGTAAAAATTGTTCTGTAGGGAAATAAATCTGGGAAGAATTAAAGTGTGGGAGGTAAATAATTTGCAACTCTTAATTAGTTAAACAAGAGAAGATCTCACTGGGAAGGTAAAGAATTAAGATCTGGAGTAAGGAAATGAGTCCTGTCCCACAGATACTGAGGTAAAGGATGAAGGGCCTTTCTGGCAGAAGATTAAAAGAAAATTCAGAAACTCTGAGCTGGCATGTGCTGTCCCGTCAGAGAAAACACAGGGTGAGGGGGAAGTTGCTCATGAAGATAGAGAAGAAATGGAGACTCATCAGGAGAAACTTTGTGTGTCACTGTGAGGACATCAAGCTCTTCTGTGACATGTTTTAGACGGAGAATAACAATCTGAAAGGAGATTTAAAAGCAAAACCAAAACAGGATCCCTGTTAACTGCTGCTGAAAACAGCAGGTAGAAAACCAAGAGGCTTGAGAAGGTTAAAGGTCATGAGTAGAGGCGATGGCTTGGACCCGGGCACAGCAGAGACGTCATGAGAAGCGGTCAGATTGCTGCATATATTTCTAAAGGAAAATCCAAAGGACCAGTTTAATGAATGGAAATTACCATATGTGTAGGAGCTGTGGCTCAGCAGCTCAGAGGACTAGCTACCCAGAACCCTCATGGCAGCTCACAACTGACTATAACTACAGTTCCATTAGATCTGGTGCCTTCTTTGGCCTCTATGAGTTCTAGTCACACATATGTTTCATGGAGGCAAAGACTCAAAGACATTAAGTAAAAATGAACAAATACATATTTTTAAAAAGGGTTTGTGAAGCTGGGCACTGTAGTGCACACCTGTAATTCCAGCACTCAGGGAGGCAGAGGCAGATGGATCTCTGAGTCTGAGGCTAGCCTGGTCTACAGAGCAAGTTTCAGGACAGCCAAGGCTACACAGAAAAACCCTGACTCAGAAAAAAATAAAAAAAGCAAAACAAAGGTTTGTGAGAGAGGATTAGAGATGATGATGTTTTGCCATCATCTTTTATTGAGGTTGGGGAAGAGACAGGAGAGAATCAGATTATAAGATTGTAAAGGACGTTTTAGACATAATTAGCTTGATCTTTCTATTAATAGATCTAGCTCTTGATCCGGGATTCTGAAGAGAGGCCCAGGCTTGTAGTTAAATTTCCTCTTCACCAGTTTTGTTAGATGACCAAATGAGTGAAAAAAATTCAGAGATGGAGCCCTTTCCCTTCCTTCCAGCGTTCAGAGTTCAATTAGGTGAGGAAGGATCTGGCAAACAAGCAGAGAAATAACCAAGAAGAAGGAGACCATAGAACCTGCAATCACTAGGAGAAAGGGCCTCAAAGGGGGTCAGTGGGAGCACATCATATGAGGTGGGGGTGGGAGGACCAGAAACACTAGATCAGGAAGTGATGGAGGCTGGCTGGCCCCAACTTTCTGTAGTAGAATGGGAGGCACAAAGACATTGGAACAAAGCAGCACAAAAACCTCTCTCTTTCTCTTAGGAGGCAATGAATGGAAGACTTTCAGACACAATGGTGACACCATCAGATTTTTTTGGGAAAAATCTATCTTAATTGAATCATATTGTGTCAGGGAGAGACTGGGGCAGCAAACCCAGCTGAGATAATTATGGCAGTCCAGGTCAGGGACAGTGAAAGCAAGTGTCATACATGGCTGACAACGAAATAGGAAGCAGAGGCACCAGGGGGAAACCTGCAGCAGCTATTGGTCTCCTTGTACCTTGATGCTCAGAGCAGGTCTGAGGGCACGGCTGGTTGGCAACAACTATACCCCTCAGAAACTGTGAAAGAGGAAGGTTAGAGGTGGCAGCTATAAAGACTTCAGCAAAAAGAATATATTTCCCAGAAGACTTTCCAGTGGTAAGAGGGACACGGAAAAAAAGCAATCCCCAGCCAAGATTGTGTGCACTTCGAATTGTAGAACTCTGGAGGATGAGCTGGGTGCAGTGGAGCACACCTTTAATCCCCAGCACTCAGGGAGTTAGAAGCAGGTGGCTTGCTGTGAGTTCGAGGCCAGCCTGGTCTACAAAGTGAGTAACTGTGGACTGAAAGGTAGGGAAGGGAGGCTGGAGATTTGGTCCAACAGTTAAGAGAACTTGTTGCACAGCCTTGAGGACCTGACTCCAGCACAGGCAATACAAGATGGACACGCTGTGCGGTTGTAACCCCAGCAGTGTTGGGGGTGGGAACGGGGGCAAGTGACCACTGGGACTTGTTGGTGGCCAGCCTTGCCCAACAAACTCATGTTCCAAGTTCAGGGTGAGACTTTGTCTCAAAGGAATGAGGGAGAGTGGCAAAACACACTGATGCCTCCATTGGTTTCCATGCCTATACGCAGGCTCACACAACTCCACCCCCACCACCTCTGCCAACCACGTGTGGAATTCTGCTGGCTAAGGTCAAAGTCTGATGTTTCCAGATAGTCACAGAGCTTGGTCTATAACTATGGACTCCCTTTCTCAGTGGAGTTCTTAATTCCCCTGATCTGGGGACCCCCAGGTCCCCTAAGAAGCACCACATAGCCCTCAGGGAAGATTATAGGCCTGACCCTTTCCTGATAGAACCTGTTCAGCAAACACCTGGGGATTCCTGGAGATACCCCACCCTACGCTAAGGAGATCCTAACCTTCAGCAAATGACCTTTAGTCAGACCTGGAAGTTCTTCCCCCACCCACAGGATAATTAAGTCCTGTGCTCTCCTTCTTGTGTTAGGACCCTGAGCTCCCGCATGAAATGAGGTACTGTACCACTGCATGTAAATCAAGTATCCCTAGCACCCTAGCCCCAGCGAATAAAGCACATTGGTCCTCAAAAGCCTCCCCACCACCCAAGGTTTATAAATCCCTGAGTCATGAAAATAAATGCCTTGCCCTCTCACGCCATTTCTCCACCATGACCATCTGAGACTCCATTTATTCTGGGGAAGAATCACCACTGGATGCCTGGGGCTTGACTGCCAAGGCAGCGATGGCAGAACTGCCTTGGCAACCACTGAAGCCAGCTCCATTGCCGCCAGTTCAGTGCTGATTGCTGGTGAAGCACCCACCAAGCATTAGTCTCACCAGGCCTACCTTCTGACCAGTTTGGGGTGTCTGCCTTCTTCCTCTGCCATGCTTAGCACAGCAACTTAACCAAGGGAGCTGTGACACTTTTGACATCATCACTGGTTTGCGGAGGTCTGGAGTTTCCACTGCAGTCTGAGACCAGCAATGTCATTCTAAAAGAGCTAAACTGTAACACTCCATGGAAAACCCTTTCCACACCCTCGCCCTAGTGCACAGGCCTTACCCTAAAGCACTCTACCTGTTCCTGAGAGAAACAGAACTTTTGATCTTGACTTCCATCTGTTCTTGACCAGAAACAAGCAGCACCTGGACCAACCCACCCGCCGAGGAACCCAGGCTACCTGTCAGATGCTGAATCACACACATACACACATTCACTCACATACACCACACACACACACATACACACAGATCACATGTTAGACATAGTGGAACATGTCTATCTGCAATGCTACCACATAGATTATAGGAAGAGGAAAATGCCAGCTTGGCTACACAGGTTTTTTGTTTGTTTTTGAGACAGGTCTTTTGGCATATAGCCCTGGCTGGCTTAGAACTGGCTATTTAGATCAGGCTGAACTTAAACTTGTGCTGATCCTTCTGTCTCTGCCTCCCAAGTGCTAAGACTGCAGGTGTGGGTCACAGTTCCCATCAATATATCAAGTGTTTGGGGACCAGTTCAAGCTACACAAGATCCTATCTAAAATAAGTAAATAGGTAAAATACTAGCCTGTGTCTGCTTCTGCCCTCAGAGTACCCAGGCACCATTTTGCCCCAGGCTAGAAGAAATGAATCTTAGCTTCATGGGTGTGGTATGCAAGATCCTGGTCCGCAGTGAGTGCTGGAGAAACAGCTTTCTCCAAGATAGTTTTTAGTGAAACAGCTCTCTCTCTCTCTCTCTCTCTCTCTCTCTCTCTCTCTCTCTCTCTCTCTCTCTCTCTCCCTCTCCTCTCTCTCTTTCTCTCTCTGTTTTTCAAGACAGGGCTTCTCTGTGTAGCCTTGCCTGTAGAGGAGGGTGGTCTCAAATTTGCAGCCATCTGCCTGCCTTTCCCTCCCAAGTGCTGGGATTAAAGGTGTGAGCCACCACGGCCCACTGAAACAGCTCTCTTTATTGGCGGTGAATAGGAGCTATATAAACCTTGGGGAGTGGGTAGAGGTATTTGGGGTAAGTGTACATCATTGGCTGGAGCCAAGGTTCTGGGAATGCTTTATTATTTTATTTTATTTTTGAATGCTTCATTTTCATGAAGAGGAATTCCAGGCGCTAGCTGGACATGTCCTTATAAGGAGGGAGGAGGTTTAACCTGAAACCTGGCCACCAGGCTATGTGACAGTCTCAAGGGTGGCAGACATGCAACATATACCAGGACATGCAAGGAGAGTACAGACCTGTACCTGCTGGTCTCAGGAAGAGATTTTCAGGGTTTGGACATTTCTCAACTTCACTCTTGCTGCAGACTGGCTCCCCTCGTCTCACAGTTTTCCAGCCCCACAATAAAGCAAAAAAGAAGAAGAGAGAGAGAGAGAGAGAAAGGAGGATGTGCTGGCTAGTCTTATAACAATTTGACACAAAATATAGTCATCTGAGAGGACGGAGCTTGTTAAGGCCTCAAAAAAGAAAAAAGAAAAAAAAAAAAAAAAAAAAAAAAAAAAAAGGGCCTCTATAAGATTGGGCAGCTGGCCAGCCTGTATTTTCTTAATTAGAAATTGATGGTGGAAGACCCAGCTTATTGGCTTTCCTGCTCAGAGGGAAAGGTGTCCTGGGACTCAGAAGCCCAGGACCCACACAGCTCAGAGGGGAGAAGGTAGCCCAACGGAAGGGCATCCTGAGATGAAGAAGTCCAGGAACCACCCAGCTGAGGTGGGACAGTGTCCTAATGGAAGTGCATCCTGAGACATGGGAGCCTGGGAACCACTCGGCTCTGAGAGGAAGCCTCAACAGAGTTGTTCCGGCTCCCAGGGGAGGCTATCCCCAGCTAAGCCGAGCAGCTCAGGAGCCTCAGCCCTGCTCCACTTCTTTGCTTCTTCCCGTCTTCAATTCATTGCTTCTACCAATGAGTCACACCAGGCAGAGACTCTTATTTAAATTTTTATTGGGAGGGTTCAGGGTGTGGAGGGATGAATCTAGACTTGTCACCTCCTTCTCCCAGGAGAGGACTGCAGGAAATGGAACAAAGGGGCTTATATAGGATTTCTTAGGGGGTGGAGCTTTTCAGAGCAGTGGTTTCCAGAGTGAGGATTGGTGGGATTTCAAGTCCTGAGCTTGGGGAGCTCAAAGATTGGTGGGGTTTCCTGCTCAGGGATTGGTGGCTTTTTTCACTCCCTTTTCCCTGTTTTGGGTCCATGGGTTAGGATGGTAAGACCTTCCCAGCAACAGGCTTTGTCTGAGGCGCCATTGCTGCGGACCTGCTCCGGGAGGCTGGAGAGGCGGGCCCACCACTGTGGACAGCTCCTGCGGTGGTACCTGTAGATGGCTGCAGGCTGAGGTGGTGCAGCTGTTTTGACAATTCCTGCTGCTGCAGTATGCTCAGAGACTACACAACCTATTGTGGGCGGTGCCACCCCTGGACTGATGGTCCTGAGTTCTATAAAAGGAAGGCTGAGCAGGCTATGGGGAGCAGCAGCACCTATCCAACGCCTCTGCATCAGTTCCTGCCTTGAGGAAGTTCCTGTCCTGACTTCCTTCAATGATGGACTATGATGTGGAAGTGTAGGCCAAATAAACTCTTTCCACCTTTGCTTGTTTTTGATCATGGCATTTCTTTACAGCAATAGAAACCCTAACTAAGACAAGATAATTATAGATTATTAATATTGTTATCATGAAGGAAATAAAGAGAAAACGGTTGGTACTTTTTTTTTTTCATGACAGGGTTTCTGTGTGTAGCGTTGGCTGTCCTTGACTAGCTTTATAGACCAGGCTGGCCTTGAATTCACAGAGATCCACCTGCCTCTGCCTCCCTGAGTGCTGAAATTAAAGGTGTGCACCACCACACCTGGCCCTTTTTCCCCCTTTTTTTGGAGGGGGGCGTTCAAGACAGGGTTTCTCTGTATAGCTCTTGCTGTCCTGGAACTCACTCTGTAGATCAGACTGCCTTCAAACTCACAGAGATCTGCCTGCCTTTGCCTCCCTGAGTGCTGAGATTACAAGCATGCACCACCATGTCCAGCTAAGGTTGGCTCTTTTTATTTTGGTTTGGGTTTTTTTTTTTTTTTTTTTTTGAAACAGGGTTTCTCTGTGTAACAGATCTAGCTGTCCTGGAACTTGCTCTGTAGATGAGGCTGGCCTCGAACTTGGAGATCTACCTGCCTCTGCCTCCCAAGTGCTGGGATTAAAGATGTGTGCCACCACCGCTCAGCAAGGCTGGTACTTTTGTTTGTTTGTGTGTTTGTTTGTTTGTTTTCCAAGACAGGGTCTCTCTGTGTTAGCCTTGGATGTCCTGGACTCTTTGTAGGTTAGGCTGGCGTTGAACTCACAGCAATCTGCCTGTCTCTGCCTCCCAAGTGCTGGAACTAAAGGGGTGTGCCACCACACCCAGCAAGGCTGGTACTTTTTAGTCCAAGTGCCAAAAGGCAAAATGGTGGGTGAAAGGAAGAAATGTAAACTCTTGTTAGACGTAACTTAGTTTTTGGTTACTTTTTATTTATTTATTTTTGGTTTTTTGATAGAGAGTTTCTCTGTGTAACAGCCCTGGCTGCCCTAGACTCACTTTGCAGACCAGGCTGGCCTGGAACTCACAGAGATCCACCTGCCTCTGCCTCCCAAGTGCTGGGATTAAAAGTGTGTGCCACCACACCCGGTTTATTGCTGACATTTAGAAGATTTCCAGAAGTGGAGGCTCCCAGTGGCAGATGAAAAACTGAACAGTGAGGCTGGAGAGATGGCTCAGCAATTAAGAGTACTGACTGCTCTTCCAGAAGACCTGGGCTGATTGCAAGGAGCCATAAGTCAGCTCAGTGTTATAATACAAGAATAGTCATTCAGCCACTTGAGTACCAATCTCAGTGAGACTTTTAAAAAAGATGTATTTATTATCTATACAGTATTCTGTCTGCATGTATGCCTGCATGCCAGAAGAGGACACCAGATCTCATTATAGATGGTTGGTTGTAAGCCACCATGTGGTTGGGAATTGAACTCAGGACCTTTGGAGGAACAGCCAGTGCTCTTAACCTCTGAGCCATCTCTCCAACCCTCTCAGTGAAATATTGGTGGTTTATTAGAATGCCACATCCCAAAACTGTCCCATGAGCCCATGGGACACAGTGGGCTCAGGAGCCTAACTTTGACAATCTATTTCTAAAGCAGCCTTTTTATAAGAAAAATCATAACCAGGTTACAACCAGGTAGCCAGGTGGGAAGCAAGGGGAGGGCAGCATCACATCATTTTGACCAGTTACACCAGAAGAATTGATTTTGTTCTGAGTACAATGCATCCAGGTGGGTAGACAAAGCATTTTAAGCTGATTGGCTAGAACATAGTCTTGGAGGTTTTCCAGTTTCCCATTGTTTTGGGAGAAAGGAACATAACAGAGTATTATGGTTTTGTTTAAGTAGAAGATAAACCATTAATTCAAGCAGAATGTTCAACAAGTATTGAATTGTAAGTAAAAGCCTGTTCAAGCTCCCAGCAGGTAGACTCTAAGAACCTGAACTTATTATGATCAAAATGGAGATTTAGAGGCAAAATGGCTTTTGATGTGCTAAAGGCAATAGCAAGTGTTAAAGAGGAGCCACAGTTATGCTAGGAACTAAAGTAGGTCTCAGTGGAGAGGCTATAGAGGTTAAGCAAGTTACAACAGCCATCTGTAGGCATAAGGTTACTGTGTAATTTAAATTCTGATTTCCCATCTAAATGTTGTGTAAACTCTGCTCCCCAACTGTCCCCATGATATGTCAATAAAACAGTTTACAGCCACTCAATGAGCAGGGGAGAGAATAGGGTTGGACTTCCTGCCAGCCAGGGGAGGAGGGGTTAGAGGAATTAGGGATTGAGCCTAGGGGCTCAGCCATGGGCAGAGGTCCAAGGAAGATCAGGAGGAAGGAACTGGAGCCAAGGAAAGCTACAAAGTGCAGGTATCACTGGGATGTTTGCTGGGAATAAGACAAAATAGCATAGAGGGTTAAGAACAGACTTCAACTGCTCAAGATTCTGCGTTGAAGCCTTGTATTATAAAAGAGGAAAGGCTAGCCTGAAGCTCTATGTAGACCTTAAACTCAAAAGCTTGCATGTGTACAGCCCCATGCTCTACTCAACATATACATGAATTTGGGTCAGGGACCAAAATCAGGGGTAACCAAATGCTGAAAGTCTCTGTTCTGGAGCAACAATAAATCTTGGGAGGCAAAGGCTGGGAGAAACGCTGCAAGTTCCAGGTCAGCCTGGTCTACATAGTAAGTTTCAGGCTGACCAGCCAGGAACCCAGGGGACATTAATCAGAGATTATCTTAAAACAAAAGAGTAGATTATACACCATTGTGCAAATTGCTTTTACAGAGAAGATTCACTCCGAAGAGAACTTCAATTGAGAAAATGGTGGCGCACGCCTTTAAATCCCAGTACTTGGGAGCAGAGGCGGGTGAATCTTTGTGAGTTCAAGGCCAGCCTGGTCTACAGAGTGAGTTCCACGACAACTGAGGCTACACAGAGAAACCCTGAAGCACCTTCCCCCGCGGGGTGTGTGTGTGTGTGTGTGTGTGTCGGGGAGTGGTGGTGCATCCAGCACTTGGGAGGTAGAGGTAGGTGTATCTCTGAGTTCAAGGCAAGCCTGCTCTACAAAGTGAGTTCCAGGACATTCAGAGCTACACAGAGAAACTGTCTTTAAAAGAACAACAACAACAACAAAAGAGTGGTGCACGCCTTTAATCCCAGCACTCGGGAGGCAGAGGCAGGCAGATCGCTGTGAGTTCGAGGCCAGCCTGGTCTACAAAGCGAGTCCAGGACAGCCAAGGCTACACAGAGAAACCCTGTCTCAAAAAACTAAAGGGGGGAAAAAAGAAGAAAGAAAGAAAGAAAGAAAGACAAGAAAAGAAAAAAAGAAAAGAAAGCAGGCTGAGCAATCCATGGGATCAAGCTAGTAAGCTCCTGTCCCTAGGTTCCTGCCTCAAGTTCTTGTCCTAGTTTGTATAGTCCATGATGAACTATAAGCTGGAAGGTGAGAGAAATTGCGTTTACTCGTGGTCTTTATCACAGCAATAGGAAGCATTTTAGGACACCTGTGTACCTGAGTTGACAGAACATTTCATGAGGTGAGCAAAGGACCCAAATTATATTTTCTGCAAACTAATTTCCCGGCAAACCTCCCTTTGAGTTACTGGAACAGATCCACTCCCAGGAGTACAAGAAAGGAACAGCCTTTCTATGGGTGCCTTGCACTTGCAAACTACAGAATGAAGATGCTCACTTATCAGCTGCCGTTTTATTTGAGAGACTGTATGCAACCTTGGATTTTGCTTTGGAGTCCTTGGACCAATTCCAGCCCTCTCTCCCCACAGGTACTGTGGGATAGGTGTTCTTAGGCTCCCAATACCGTGCACATGTCTGCACTTGATAGTGACTAGACTAAGAGTTGAGTTCCCAACACCCACATCGAGGTTCAGGACTTCTTTTTCAGCCTACACAGGCCCATTCACACACATGATGCACGTAAACACAGAAGATCATACACATACCCAGAAATATTTTTCAAAAACTTAAGAGTCACCCTCAAGCTCCAGCATGGCAACATAAAACGGCTCACCTACAATCTCCTGGGCTTGCATGTGCCATGCGGGTACATATGGCTTCCCAGTGTCCCTGCAGCCCACCAAGGTCTAAGTCAACATCATGAAGTTCAGCCCAATCTGGTGGCAGTGTGACTCCTTAAGCCCAGCCAAGATACCCAAAGAGCTGAATAAAGGCTGTGAGACTGAGGATACAGTTTTAGGAAGATGTACATGTTGCTTGAGGTAGATGAGCTGGAGGGCACCCTGTAGTGCCCAGAATCTCGTCATGGTTTCCCCATCAGCCTTGGGATTCCCCAACATGCTGCTGAGTGACATGGACACTGAGACATAACCTTGCTAGCTGCCACTCTGGCATTTTATAACCGTGTATATTTGTTGTATTGTCTATGGCCCTGACCACCTCCAGTCCCAGTGATGCACCAAGTTCTATGTTCTATGTTCTTGAGCTCTAGTGTGTGTGTGTGTGTGTGTGTGTGTGAGACTAAGCATTCAAACTCTATATATAATTAATTTAGGGGCAGGAGAAATGGCTCAGCACTTAAAATCATTTACTATTCTGGTTGAAGACCTGGGATTGGTTCCCAGCACCCATATAAAAACATAAAACTACCTGTAACTCAATTTCCAGGGATCTGATGCCCTCTTATGACCTGTACAGGCACTGCACACATGTGATGCACATACATACATACATGCAAAACGTGTATGCAAAACACTGATTTAAATGAAAAAAAAAAAAAAAAAAAGAGGAGGGATGCCAGGTGGTGGTGGCACACACCTTTAATCCAGCACTCAGGACAGAGAGGCAGTTGGATCTCTGTGAGTTTGAGGCCAGCCTGTTCTACAGAGCTAGTTCAAGGACAGGCAAGCCTACACGGTCTCAAAAACAAAAAAAATTAAAGTAAATTTTTTTCTTTTTTAGTGACAGGGTTTCTCTGTGTAACCCTGGCTGTCCTGGACTCTCTTTGTAGACCAGGCTGGCCTCAAACTCAGAGATCTGCCTGCCTCTTGCCTCCTAAGTGCTGGGATTAAAGGCATGTGCCACCATGCCCAACTAAAATAAAAATTTAACTACAAAAACTCAGTGAGAGACCTGATCAAAAATGAAGCAACAAAAATGGCACATGTTTAATCCCAGCACTCTAGAAACCGAGAGGAAGATTTCCATGAACCTGAGCAAGCATCAGGCCATCAGGGCTACATTGTGAGACCTAAAACATCAAAACAAGTCAAAAGTCTACCTTGTGGACACAGGAAATGGCTCCTTCTGTAGGTCATAAGCAAGACCCTGACCTGGTCTCTCAGACTAACAGCCTCTTGAACTGTGAGAATAATCACCTGGGCTTAGCCACTCCTATAAAACAATGAGGATGAAACATAATTGAAAAGAGAACTAGTGGTCACAAGAAGGGGCAGATTTGACACAAGGATGCTCATAAAAGGACGGCTTCACTTTCAAAGGTCATTTGCAGAAGCAGCTGACACCTTCTGAGGCACATAGCTGGCCTAGGATCAGGAGGCGCTGAATCTCCTTCTGATCTGAGTTACTGAATAAGTATTACGTCAGGAAAAAGGGTAGATCTGCACACATAGGCACCAAGTCCCTCCCTGATTTCAAAACTAAATAAATAAATCCTACTTAACTCCTTGTTCCTTCCTTCCAAACAATTTACAATAACAACAAACTGCTTGGCAGTGGTGGCCCACGGCCTTTAATCCCAGCACTTGGGAGGCAGAGACAGGTGAATCTCTCTGAGTTCAAGACCAACCTGGTC
Organism: Acomys russatus; assembly: GCF_903995435.1. NCBI lineage: Eukaryota > Metazoa > Chordata > Mammalia > Rodentia > Muridae > Acomys > Acomys russatus. Next base: position 35,172,528 of record NC_067168.1, on the reverse strand, counting down.
TATAGATCAAGTTCCAGGACAGCAGGGGCTATCTCAAAATCCTATCTCAAAAAACCAAATCCCTGCCCCCCCCCCCAAAAAAGCAACAGACTCTAGGTGTGTCTCTTGCTGGATGTTCAGGGTTGGGTTTTTTGTTTGTTTGTTTGTTTGTTTTTGTTTTATTTTAGGTGTTTTGAGACAGGGTTCCTCTGTGTAAGAGTCCTCGCTGTCCAGGACTTGCTTTTGTAGACTTTTGTGGGGGGGGGGGTGTGAGACAAGATCCCTCTATGTGGGTATGGCTGCCCTGGAACTTTATAGACTAGGCTGACCTCGAACTCACAGCTGTCCTCCTGTCTGACCCTTCTAATTACTGGAATTAAAGACATGCACCAACACACCTGCCCTGTTCAGTTTTTGTTGTTTTTGTAGAGGATTCCTATTTCAGAACGCGATGTTCTGGCAAGAGATCACATACAAAGATGATCTAGGTCTGTGTGATCTAGCAGGGATCCAAATAGGCCTTTATTCCAAGAGACAGACAGACAGATCTGAGTTCAAGGGCAGCCTGGTATAGAGCAATTAGCAGGTAAAGAAAAGCTTAGGTACAGGTGTGGTGGCGGCACACGCCTTTAATCCCAAATGAAGATAAACTTAGTTTATAGAAGGAAGCACCCTTGTTTGAAAGTAATGTCTAATTGAGTGGCAGAAACAGTGACGAATCAGAGATTTGACAGAATAGGATATGCCAAACTCTCATGAGAAGAAGAAGAAAGGGAAGCTACTTAAAAGGCAGTTTTACAGAGAGAGGAGGAGTTTTACCAGCACAATAATAAAGAGATGGGTTGAGGGGGGAAAAAAAACTCAGGTGAAGATGGAATGAGCCAGAAAATAAGAAGCCAGAAGATAAGAGCAGAGTGCTGAGTTAGTTTGAGGCCAATCAGAGGAGTTCCGGGCTGAGAGAGAAGCCAAGTTAAATAAATCAGCTGGGAGAAGAGTTTGAGTCAGAAGAGCTAAGTTGAACCAGGCAGCTCAGAATTCATAGAGAGCTAGAAAGGGTAAGTTTATTCAGCAGTAGGCTCAAAACTTTCTAGGCCTAGGTTAGATTGTTCAAAGGCTAGAAGCTTCCAGAAGTAGCCCTAGGTTAGCAGAGGGAGGTAGTAAGCTCTCAGGCAACAACTGAGCTAGGAGAATAAAAGTTCCTTTTACAGGTTTTACAATTCATTTGGTTGTTATGGAGCTGGAGAGATGGCTCAATTAAGACTGCAGAGAAGCCTTTAATCCAGCACTTGGGAGGCAGAAGCAGGCAGATCGCTGTGAGTTCAAGGCCAACCTGGTCTACACAGCAACTCCAGTACAGCCAAAGCTAAACAGAGAAACCCTGTCTCGAAAAACCAAAATAAAGAGTGCAGAGGACCTGTGTTTGATTCTGATTCTCAGCACCCATATGTATGGGCATTTACCAAGTATGTGCTTGGTGCCCCAGGGAGGCCAGAAGGTTTTAGATCCACTGGAACTGCAGTTACAGACAGCTGTTGAAGTTATTTTTATAAAACTGTGTGTGTTGCCGGGTGTGGTGGTGCACACCTTTAATCCAAGTACTCAGGAGGCAGAGGCAGGCAGATCACTGTGAGTTTGAGGCCAGCCTGGTCTACAATGTGAGTCCAGGACAGCCAAGGCTACACAGAGACACCCTGTCTTGAAAAACCAAAATAAAAAACAACAACAAAAACCAACCAATCAACCAAACAAAAACAAACAAAACAAAACCCAGACTGTTTGTGTATATGTGAACCAGAAGTCAGAGGGGGGCTGCTGCAGGATATTTGATCCCATTATGAGCCTGAGATTGCCAACTGTAAAAACCTGTTTATTGTTTGGTGTGGCTCAGCCCTAACACATACCTTTAATCCAGGAACTTTCTGTTTATTGCAAATAGGTAATTATGGAGTGGCTCAGCTCTAGTATGCACCTTTAATCTAAGAGCTTTCTGTTTTTTTTTTTGTTTTTTTGGTTTTTCGAGACAGGGTTTCTCTGTGTAGCCTTGGCCATCCTGGACTCCCTTTGTAGACCAGGCTGGCCTCGAACTCACAGCGATCCCCCTGCCTCTGCCTCCCGAGTGCTGGGATTAAAGGAGTGCGCCACCACGCCCGGCTCTAAGAGCTTTCTGTACACAGGATTTAATAAGGTTAACCCTAGGTCAAGAGACGGAGCAAGAAACCAGTTGACAGGGATTAAGTAGATAGGAGGGACTTTGAGAGGAGCTTTTTAGCTCTTCAGCTCTTGGCTATTCCTCCTGGGCTGTCAGCTGAGCTAGTAGGCGCTTTAGATTTTTGGCTTTTTCCATCAGGACGTGAGCTGAGTGGGAAGGTCAGCTGGGTGCTTTCTCTGCCCCTTTGAACTAGCAGGCTTTCCACCCCAGCATTTGGCTCCTGAGTCTTCACTGGTAAAATTGAATGCCTGGGATTTTCATTTGTTAGAACAACAGATCCCATGGAGCTGGAGTTGTAGGACATTGTGAGGCATCTGGGACGGGATAGTAGGAACAGAACTCAGGTCCCCTGAAAGAGCAGCAAGAGCTCTTATTGGCCCAGCTAACTCCCAAGCCCCTCAAGTTATATTTCTTACAAGAACTACCTAAAAGAACCTATTGTACAGTTTTTCTTTCCACCTCAGTTTCCTGAGTAATGTGATGACAGGCATTCGCCACCATGCCCCATTCAGCTGGGTGTCTTGAATTCCAATACATACACTCGTGAAAAGGTACAAATAGGCTGTCTATAGATTTGCACAACCAAACATTTCCTACCTAGCACCACTGGCTTCACTCTGGCATTACCACCATGATACGGCTGCTACCATTAGTGAGCCTCCTATCTGTCCACAACACTTGGTGACCAGCCCTAGAAAGGACTGGAGTCCTAATGACAGTCTATGTTGGGCAGAATTTGTGCAGCAAAACACTTAAGAGGTATGAATCACTGGGCCTAGCAGTCTCGTAGCAAGGCAGACTAGCCACGGCTATACAGTGAGTCACTTCTAAATACAACTAACCAAACCAAACCAAAAATATCTGTCGTGCCGGTGATGGTGACTCACGCCTTATCCTAGCACTCCGGAGGCAGAGGCACACGGATCTTTGTGAGTTCAAGGCCAGCCTGGTGTACAGAGTGAGTTCCAGGCCAGCTAATTCTACAGAGCAACCTTGTTTTGAAAAACCAAAAAAACCAACCAGACACACACACACACACACGTCTTGTAAGGTGAGTGGAAGTCGGAGAAGTGGGTGGTTGGTGAGGTCGTGTCGTGAGAAGGCAAAGCTCACAGACCGAAACTTCCTCCTAACATCTGAAGAAATTCCGAGTATGGCTCTTGTCAAACCATAGTTGATCGGAAACTATGATTCTTTTTTATCTGCTCCAGTTTCGCCAGAATGGCTTCTCATGCTCTACGTCAGACTGTGAACAGTGAAGCGAGGCGACATCTGGTCAGAAAAAAAAAAAGATAGTTAAAAATATCTCGGCTAACCTCGTGCAGTGGCGCACGCCTGCAATCCCAGATATGCTAAGGGCCTGACAGGTCGTTCGGTGGGTACAGTGAGCTTGCTGCCAAGCCTGACAAGTGTTTGATCCTCGGAACCCACGTGGTGAAAGGAGAAAACCGACCTCCGAAAATTGTCCTCTGAACGCTACACGCGAGCCACGGTATATACACATAGGACAATCTAAAAGTATATAGCGAAGAAAGACGCTTGTAGGCTAACGCAGGAAACAAATGTCTACATAATTCTTTCAAAAGCGAACGCTCAGTAGTTTCTCGCGGCGGGACTCCTGTTCTCACCATAGGACCGGTAGGAAACGCATTTGTCAGAAGCCCGTAGGTCTCACAGACGACCGCGGGCCGACCCCTACCGGAAGTGACGCGGTTGCGCAGAACACTTCCGGAGCTGCAGGGACGGCTCCGCCGGAGGAAGCAGCGCGGGCCCGACCCGCGTTCGCCCGCCGCCTCCGCTGTCGCTACGCCCCGGTCAGACTCTTTTGGCCCGGCTTGACCTGGGCTGGCCGGCCTGGGCTCTGCGGCCGGGCGGCCGCGGCTCCCGGTAAGTGCGCGGCGTGAGCCGAGGCCTTGTTTACTCTGGTTGGCCTCTGGGGACGAGTGGGGAGGGGGGGGCTCCCCGCGCGCCTCCGCGGCGCAGTCGGGGCTCCGCCGTCGCCGCCTGGGAGGCCGGGGCGTCCCGGGTCCCGATGTTCCGCGCCGATCCGAGAGAGAGAGACACTCCCGGAGGCGACATCCGGCGCCGATGAGCGCTCGGTGTCTCCCCGGGGTTTCTCTTCCTCGTTGCCTCCTTGGCTCCCCGAGAGGTCGGAGGCCAGCGCGCCCCTGGCCGGTGGGCCGGTGCACTTGGGCCTGCCCCGCTGGGCGCTGCAGGAAAACGCGCCACCTCCCAGGCTCCTGGTTTGGGTCGTGCTTGGGAGCTTTTGCAGCGCGCCGCCGCCGGCACGGTTTGTTAACGCCCGTCCTGTGAAAGGTCCTCCCTGCGCGTGGGTTCCGTGTCCGCGCGGATCTCTTGAAGACCACCGCGCGCGCATCGGAGAGATGTGCGGTCGCGCCCGACGCCACTGGTCGAGCCTCGAGAGAGGCGGTAGTGTTCTCGGACGAGTTGGCCTCAATTCTGATTGTTACTCTTGTCTTATGGAACTTTGTGTCGCGACGAACACGTTCTAGACCTTTGCAGTTCATTATGGTACCCGCTAGCCACACACCACGGCCACTTAAGCATTTGACATGTAGTTAGTAAGTCTGAGAAACTAAGCTTTACTTTTTAAAATAAGTTAATTTTAAATAACTCCGTGTAATTAGTGGCTACGTGCCATTATTAAGGCAAATGAGTTTTGTTTTTTTTTAGACGTTGCCTCTCTGGTATAGTCCTAGCCGTCAAGGAACTCAATATGGAGACCAGGCTGACTGCAAACTCGCCCTGCCTCTGCCTCCCAAATCCTGGCATTAAAGGCACACACCACCAAGCCACCACACCCAGCTGGTGCAGAGTTTTAAAACAAGTTGCTGATTCATAATTTTTGGCCATGGAGTTTTCTTCAAAAACATAGTTAATAAATGACCACTTATGGCCAAGTACTACAGCTGGAGTAAACATCTGTTAGGCTAACCACATTTCTGTGTTCTTGTCAACTTTAAACTCACATCTTTTTTTTTTTTTTTTTTTTCTTTTGATTTTTCTAGACAGGGTTTCTCTGTGTAATAGCTCTGGCTATCGGACCTACTTTGTAGACCAGGATGGCCTGCCTGTGCCTCCCAGAGTGCTGGGATTAAAGGCATGCACCACCACGACTGGCAAACTAGTCGATCTTTATCTTACTTTTTTTTTTTTTTTGTACTTGGCCAAGTCTTGGAAGCAGCTTAGAATGAGTGGGACAGTTTATAAAGATGACTTTGGACAGCCGGGCAGTGGTGGCGCATGCCTTTAATCCCAGCACTTGGGAGGCAGAGGCAGGTGAATCACTGTGAGTTCGAGGCCAGCCTGGACTATAGAATGAGTTCTAGGACAACCAGAGCTGTTACACAGAGAAACTCTGTCTGGGGTGAAGAGGAGGCAGGAGATGACGTTGGCTCTGGAAAAAGTACTAATTATGCAATTCCTGTCTGAGAAATAGTCAAATTTCACATCTTGGATATGTTCTGATATTAAGAAAATTCCCTAACCAGCCTGGTAGACCAGGCTGGCCTCAAACTCAGAGATCCACCTGTCTCTGCCCCCAGGTGCACCACCTGTGCACGATCCCTTCGAACAAAGTCAGGATTTACTTTTCTTGTGTGTTTGTATTTTGAGACAATGTCTTGCTCTATAATTGCCCAGGCTGGTCTCCAACTTTTGATCCTCCTGACTAAACTCCAAGTTGGGATTCTCAGAATGTGCCACCAAGCTCAGCAAGCTAGCATTCTTTCAAGAAGCTCTAACAGAGCCTCGTGGTGGCGCTCTCCTTTAGACTGAACATTCAGGAGGCTGTGAGCTCTGTGAGTTTGAGGTCAACCTGATCTACATAGTGAGACTTTATCTCAAAAGTGTGTGTGTGTGTGTTTTGGTTTGGTTTTTCAAGACAGGGTTTCTCTGTGTAGCCTTAACTGTCCTGGACTGCCTTTGTAGACCAGGCTGGCCTCGAACACACAGTGATCCACCTGTCTCTGCCTCCCAAGTGCTGGGATTAAAGGCATGCACCACCACACTGGCTTCCTTTTTGTTTTTTGTTTGAACAAGTTTGCTCTGTGTAATAGCCCTTGCTTTGTAGACCAGGCTGGCCTTGAACTCAGATCCTCCTGCCTCTGCCTCCCAAGTCCTGGGATTAAAGGCATGTGGTATCACTGTGCTACCTGCTCTAGACAGATTCTAAGGAGAAATCAGAGAATATGAAAGGCATACTTTTTGCTGGTGAGATTTCTGTAGCTTTAAATCAGGCTCCCTGAGTGTGATAGCTAGAATATCCTTAGGATGAATTCTGAATTCTGATGCTGGCTCTGCCAGGTGGCTCTGTATGATCCTGGGCAAGATACTATAAATTCCAGCCTTCTCGTCTGTAAGCCTTTTTTGAGACAGGATCTTACCATGTAACTTGCAGAGATCCACCGGTCTTTGGTCTTCGGCTTCCCAAGTGTTGGGATTAAAGGTGTGTGAGCCATGCCATTGTAAACCTTTTCCCCCCTCCACCTCTGCATAGCTCTAGCTGTCCTGGAGCTAGGTCTAGAGACCAGGCTGGCCTCAAACTCAGATATCCACCTGCCTCTGTCCCCCATGTGCACAACCGTATGTGGCTACATTATTTTGGAAATAGTATTCTATGGTAATTCTTTGAACTTTGATTTTCAATTAATTTGTTTTGCCTATCTATAATTGAAATATTCTAGGCAGTTGTAAGCTCTGGTTGTTCAAGAAATCCTAAAGGAAAGAGCAGTAGACATAAGAAGAAAAAATATAATATTTTACAAGTCTTGAATAGTAGAATCCATGTCTCTGGGAATCCAGATGAGGTGACTGGGCATGGGAGCATGCTTACCACTCTATAGAGTTGGTGGGACCTGATAAATGAGGGGGGACTAAGGTTTCATTCAATTGCTAACTTTATTCAGAGCATCAGAGAATTTATATTCTGAGGGTTAAGAGAAACCGTGTGAGTAAAGTTCTCATGAGTTCAAGCTATATACAATCATAAGATCACAAGGAAAAGCCAAACAGCAAAGAACGTGTTTTTCCATAGAGGGTAGTTTAAACATTTAATTGAGTAACAACAAGCAATAATGAGTAATCTGAAGTAAATTTACTCCTATCTGCTATACTTGGAAGGAGCAGGAAAACATTCCAAGAACAGTTCTGTCTTTTGAAGGAACTGAGGTCATAAGACTCTTGTCTTGTTTTCTAGGATTGTTCTCATAAGCACTCAGAATTCTCACACTATTCGTGGACTGTGTTCCACCAGTGGAGTATTCCATGGTCACTGAATAACACGAAAAAGGAATACTAATATTGCCTAATGGCCATCCTACTTAAGTACATTTTTATTGTAAATTTGAGGCCTGGCTGGCCTCAAATTTTGATGACCCTGGTCCTCCTCCTACCTTTGTAAAGCGAGGCACTGAAGTGTGTAATTGCAGTATTTCTACTCAATTGTGGGTGGTGGAGACAGGAGAATCCTTGGCAGGTCTTAGGCTAACTAACCTCTCATATGCATTGCTATAACAAACCCCACTTCAAACAAGGAGGAAATGAAGGACCAATACCTGAGCATGTAGTGAGTTTTAGGTTTGCTTAGGCAACTTAATGAGACCTTGTCTCAAAAAGTAAAACAGGGTTGAGCATGATGATGCTCACCTTTAATCTCTGCACGCAGGAGGTAGAGGCAATGTGATTTCTGTGAGTTCAAGAACACCTGATCTAGCATAGTTTCAGGATAGCCAGAGCTGCTTAGACTCTGTCTGAGGGCTTGAGGGGGTAACGTGCTTGCCTAGTTAGCCCTGTGTGAGATTCTGGATTTGGTTCTTCTCCTGCTAGACACGTGATGCTAATCTGCGGTGAGTGTATTGGCACATGCCTATAATTCATACATTCCACAGGGGAAAGCAGGCCTGGGGTACATATCAAGATCCTGTCTCCTCGGGAGGCAGAGGCACATGGATCACTGTGAGTTTGAGGCCAGCCTGGTCTACAAAGCGAGTCCAAAGCCGGGCCGTGGTGGCGCACGCCTTTACTCCCAGCACTCGGGAGGCAGAGGCAGGCTGATAACTGTGAGTTCGAGGCCAGCTTGGTCTACAAAGGGAGTCCAGGACAGCCAAGGCCACACAGAGAAACCTTGTCTTGTAAAAAAACAAAAAAGAGGGCTGGAGGGATGGCTCAGAGGTTAAGAATACTGACTGCTCTTCTAGAGGTCATGAGTTCAATTCCCAGCAACCGCATGGCTCACAACCATCTATAACGAGATCTGTATACATAATAAATAAATAAATCTTTAGGAAAAAAAAGATTCTGTCTCAAAACAGATGAAGTGGGCTAATGGGATAGCTCAGCAGGTAAAAGCACTTGCTGCCAACCTTGAAGACCTTCCTTAAATCCCTGGAACTTACACAGTTGAGGGAGAGAACAAATTTCCACTAGCTGTCCTCTGACTTCTACTCATGATGGCATGCCACCCACAACCATGTATAATGCATAAATGAGAAAACAAAAAACAGCTGGGTATGGTAGCACACACAGGGTTTCTCTGTAGCCCCGCCTGTCCTGGACTCACTCTATAGACCTGGCTGGCCTTGACTCATAAAGATCCACCTGCCTCTGCCTCCCAAATGTTGGGATTACAGGTGAGTGCATCACGCCTGGTGGTGGCACATGCTTTTAATTTAAGTACTTGAAAAACAGAGGCAGGTGGTTCTCTTTGAGTTCAAGGACAGCTTGGTCTACAGAAGAGTTCCAAGACAGCCATTACATGGTGAGACCTGTCTCAAAAGAGACAAAATGAACTGGAAAAAACAAGGCATTTGTTTAAAAACACAAATATTGTCTCTTTTCATTTCAGATGGAAATCATATGACACAGGCTGTTTGGGTAATATCTACAGGAAAGATCTTTTAAAAGTACAGGTGATTTAAACATTAACTTTCCCCTTAATTTTGTTACATTGATGTGCTTGTGTGTGTATTGCCTGTGGAAGTCAGTACAGTTTTCATTGGTTCTCTCCTACTCATGTGGATTCAGGGATTAAACTAAAGTTGTTAGGCTTTGTGGCAGGCATCTTGATGCACGGAACTGTCTTTCAGCCCAAGGTTAACTTTCTGTTGAAGAGAAAGTTTAACCATACCAGATTGCAGGAGCAGAAGCTCTAGTTAACTCAGTAACGTGTTTGCCATAGGAACTTGAGGATCTGAATTCTAATCCCTCATGACAAGCTGCATGTGGTGGGTGGGTTGTGTTCAGCCTCAGTGCTGGAGGGCAAAGGCAGAAGGATCGTTGAGGTTGACTGGCCAGCTTGTAGAGCCAGCTCAGTGAAAAACCATGACTCACAAAAAGGTGAGCCAGGTGTGGTGATGCATCTCAGTACTGGGAGATGGACACAGTCAGATCTGTGGGTTCAGAGGCCAACATGAGTATACAGTGAGTTTCAGGCCAGCCAGGGCTACATAGTGAGACCCTGTCTCAAAGCAAAACAGAACAAACCAAACACAAAATGGAAGGCTGGCAAGATAGCAAGTTTAATGACCTGAGTTTGATTCTTCGAAACTTGGGACCAACATGGTAGAAGAAGAGAAACAAATCTACAAGCGGTCTTATGATGTCTTGTGTGCTATGACTCACATACTCTTTCTCTCTGAATGAATGAGTGAATGAGAGAACGAACATACATTCTTTCTCTCTGTGTGAATGAAGAAAGAAAGAAAGAAAGAAAGAAAGAAAGAAAGAAAGAAATAATAATTAAAAAGCGAAGTGGGAGCACGCTCCAGAGGCAGAAACAGGCATAACTTTCTGAGTTTGACGCCAGCCTGGTCTACAAAGTGAGTCCAGGTCAGCCAGAGTGACACAAAGAAGCCCTCCCTATCTCAGGGAAAAAACAAAAACAAAAACAAAACAAACAAAAAGCTAATTGGGAGCCAGCTATGGTGATACACACCTTTAATCACAGAATTTGGGAGGGAGAAACAGTGAATTTATGTTTATGCTATATAGCACGTCATATATATTTGTGTAATATATATATAGTGAGTTCTATTACAGCAACAAAAACAAAACAAAACAAAAAACAAACTAAAAAAGAATAAAAATAAAGGGTTTTATAGTTTTGTGAACTGACTGCATGTTAAGTGTACATTTTTTTCCTGCATTCATTCATTACTTTTTATTTTATTTATATATTTTTGAAACAGGGTTTCTCTGTGTGGTCTTCGCTGTCCTAGACCACACTGTGTAGAGAAAAACTGGCCTTGAACTCACAGAGATCTGCTTGCTGGAATTGAGGGCTTGTGCCACCACTGCCCAGCTTCATTTTATTGTTGTTGTTTTGTTTTGTTTTTGCTTTTCAAGACAGGGTTTCTCCGTGTAGCCTTGCCTGTCCTGGACGCGCTTTGTAGACCAGGATGGCCTTGAATTCACAGTGATCTGCCTGCCCCTGCCTCCCGAGTGCTGGGATTAAAGGCGCGCACCATCACCCTGGGCTTTAGTAGCTAAATCTTTAGAGTTATCCTCCATTTGTACAGGTAGCTGTGAAAATACATTTTTCCTTGAACATCTCTGGGAAAAAAAGGACAAAAATTGATTAGAATTTTGGAGACCTTTAAAAAAAGAAAGAAAGAAACTCCGCTTATTGTTGTGTGTGAGTGCTTCTTATGTAGAGGGCAGGAACAACATGAGTCACTTGCTTCTCTTCTACCATGTTGGTACCAGGTTTGAATTAATTTCAGGCTTGGAGCCAACTGCCTTTACTTGTTGAGCCATCTTCTCGGTCCTTGGGATTTGAGTCCTTGTCATGAGGAAGACATCCTTGCCTTTTCACGTGAGGACTTTAGGACTTTCTTGTTTGTCCTGGGTTTCTGTCTTTTAGTGAAAGAGTTCTCTTTGACAAAAGTAAGCCAGGGAGGTGTTCTGAATAAAACCAGAATTGAGATAGGCAGCTGGGTGGTGAAACACTTGGAGGGAGAGGCAGATGGATCTCTGAGATTGGGGCCAGCCTGGTCTGCATAGTGAGTTCCATCCAGGACAGCCAGGGCTACACAGACAAACCCTGTCTGGGGGGGGGGGCGGGGGGGGGGGGGGAGCGGTACGGATTGAAATAGGCTAGAGTGGGAACAGGGCTAGGGCTGTGCTATTTTGATTCTTAAATGACTTTTGCTATAATTTCTCATAAGTAGTAATACTTTTTTTCCTTTCTCTTAGAAGACAAAAACGCTAATGCATTTGAGAAAACGATAAAAGTTGGGGGGAGGGGAAAAGCAACTGCTTTCCTGATCTGCAACTTGCCTGGATGTTAAGATGTCCGTGGACATGAACAGCCAGGGGTCTGACAGCAATGAAGAGGACTATGACCCAAACTGTGAGGAAGAGGAAGAAGAGGAAGAGGACCCTGGGGACATAGAGGATTACTATGTGGGAGTAGCCAGTGATGTGGAGCAGCAGGGGGCTGACGCTTTTGATCCCGAAGAGTATCAGTTCACTTGCTTGACCTATAAGGAGTCTGAGGGTGCCCTCCATGAGCATATGACCAGCTTAGCCTCTGTCTTAAAGGTGAGTCCTGCTGCCAGTTCAAATGGAATCTCTCTGGTTAAATTGAAGGGTGATATGTTAACTAATGACTTCCGCACTGATTGAATGAACGGTTGTAGCTTGAAACCTAAACCTATGTGTGTATCTCATCAATTGGATATTTTGTTACACTTACTTGTTTTGAAATATAAATATGCTGGGTGTGGTGGCATTTGCCTATAATCCCAGCACTCTGGGAGGCAGAGGTAGGTGGATGGATCCTGTGAGTTTGAAGCCAGCCTGGTCTACAAAGTGAGTCCAAGACAGCCAAGGCTACACAGAGAAACCCTGTCTCGAAAAAAAGAAATATAAACACGTTCATCTTTAAAGGAGAATAAAGTTAAGATCAGAAGTAGATGACAGAATTGCTTAGCCTTTATAAGTGAGGTCTGTGGACCTTGATGAGATGCATAGCTGATCCATTGTCTTTTTTTTTTTTTTTTTTTTGAGATAGGGTTTCTCTGTGTAGCCTTGGCTGTCCTGGACTCACTTTGTAGACCAGGCTGGCCTGGAACTCACAGCGATCCACCTGCCTCTGCCTTCCAAGTGCTGGGATTAAAAGCATGAGCCACCACCACTTGGCTGATCCACTGTCTTTTATACAGTTTTTTGATAAGTGTCTTAAAAAGTACACAGACCTCCTGGTTTCCTGTGATCAGAGTGCTCACAGATTTCAGGTACTGGTGTTTACTATCTTAATTTGCGAGTTTTTATAATTACTTTAAGAAAAACAATTCTCAGAGCTTATAATTGGGGATATTAGTATAAAATTTTTTAACTGATTGTACTCAGTTATTCCAACAAAGGTGCTCGATTTTTTTTTTTTGGGTTTTGTTTGTTTGCTTGCCTCTGCCTCCTGAGTGCTGGGATTACAGGTATGCGCCCCTGATTTGTTTTTGTTTCTTTACCATGTAAACCAGCTACTTTTTGAAGTTATATCTCAAGACAGTTTTGTCCTTTCAGTATCTGACATGTATTTTTAAATGCACAGGGTTTCTCTGTGTAGTCCTAGACACCCTGGACTCACTTTGCAGGCCAGGCTGGCCTCGAATTCACAGAGATCCTCCTGCCTCTCCCTCCAAGTGCTAGGATTAAAGGTGTGTGCCACCACACCTGGCATTGTTTAGGCATTTTCCCAGCATGCTTTCTCAGCAAGATGTTCATCAAAATATGAACGCAGGAGCACTTGTCTTCTTTACTGGTTTGCTGACTTCATGAGTCACCACGTGGCTGTGCTGGGTGGCACTGAGGGTCAGTGAGGCTCAGCAGGTAGAAACACTGGCCTTGTACCAAGCCTGGCCTTCTCACTCAGTCTCTGGAGCCCACAGAAAGGTGGAAGGAGAGGTAGTGTGTGTGTGTGTGTGTGTGTGTGTGTGTGCGCGCGCGCGCGCGCGCGTGCACGCGCACATGCGTGCTGTGTCATGCACGCTCCCCTGTCCCAAATAATGCCAAAGTGAAGGTCAGAAGGCATGATGGGCTAGGCATGGTACCACATATCTGATCTCAGCACTGGGGAGGTGGCAAGGTAAAGATCATAGTGAGTTTAAGGCCCCAAATTTATAGTGAGCTCAAAGCTGGCTGATGCTTTACAAGACTGTCTCAAAAGCAACCAAGTAGCCAAACAAAACAAGACATTCCAACCATATTTTCTTGAAGTTATTTAAAATGGAAATACCCATGTGTGTGCTATATGAATTTCTGGATTATTGTATTAATGTCTGGTATCCAGCAAAAAAAATCCCATGGTTCTGGGCATCGTCCTGTAGGCCTTTAATCCCAGCATGTGGGAGATAGAGGCAAGGCCATCCTAAACTACCCAAAGTGTTTGAAGGATACATACTGTCCTAACCAGTATTTTCCTGGTATCCCTTAACAATCCCTCAAAGCTGGGTGTGGTGGTGTATACCTTTAATCCCAGCACTTAGGCAGAAGCAGGCGCATCTCTGAGTTCTAGGCCAACCAAGGCTGCAAAGTGAGACCCTGTCTTTAAAAAAAAAGTCCCCTCAAATGCCATGTGCCTGTATTGTTTGGCCACAAGTATGGTCTCAAACAGTGCCCTAGAGGCTCCCAAGGAGAGTCCCTCAATGAAAAACACAGGCCACAATCTCAAGGAGCCACGGGAACAGAAAAAGGTAATGAGATCAAGGGAAGGCTTTGCAAGGGCTGATCATATGTTACTTTCTTAAGGAAATAGGATAGTAAAATAGGAAGTTACATATAAAGAATGTGTGTGTTACAGTTTATATATGTATGTATATATGATATAATAACATATGTATTTGTTAAAAACAAAACATAGGGAAGAGTGGTGTTGACCCAGTTATCAGCCTTAAGTGGGACAGAAAAGGCCACACAGAGAGTTTGAAAATTTAGGAGTCCTTTGCATAAATGGAAACGCCCCAACCTCGGTAAATGAAGCTGTCTAGTACAGATGTACAAACTGGACAGTTCCTTTTCTGACTTCTTTATTTTCCTTTTTCTTTTGTTTATTTTCTTTTTTCTTTCTTTCTTTATTTGGTTTTTCAAGACAAAGTTTCTCTGTGTAGCCTTGGCTGTCCTGGACTCAATTTGTAGACCAGGCTGGCCTTGAACTCACAGCGATGCCCGTTACTACAAGTATTTGTAGTTCTTCTTGCTTCATGAGTTACTACATGCAGTAGAGCTGGGGAAATGTTCCCTAGGTTCTCTCACCCTCTTGCTTGGTTTATTTTAAAATCTAGTGTTTGCTCTTCAGGGGAATGTAGGTAAAATCATGCCAGGCTCTTCTTCTGGGTCATTTTTTTCTCCATTTGTGGTAAATGATAAGTTTTTAGGGCTTCTGAATTTGTGTCCAGAAGTTTTTATAGTGTTGTGTTGAAAACAATCTGGTTCTGTACTTTTGTCACCCAACTGACTGGATATTCTTTAACACAAAATGACTGTGTATAGTTTTTTTCTTAGGTAGCAACAGATGCATGTATAATATCTGAAGACTTAATTACTAAATTGACTTTGTTTTATTCTGGAATAGTTGAATTTTAAGACCATTATATTCATATAATATATATTTATTTTTAAGGGGAGATGAAATATGCAAAACAACATTGGGATTTGCTTAAGTGCCACTAGTTGAAAGTTGTCACTTTCTAGCCAACTTAGAAAGGATATTGTAATTGTGGTGTACGTGGCCCCACAGGTCGCTGTGTTCACCACCCTTCAGAAAAGCAGCTCTGTCCATGGCAGGGCAGTGTCCCATGTTAGTCTTCTTGTCCTTCTCGTTTGCCTTAGAGCCACAAACTGTGTGAACAAGGATGAAATTTCATGGTTGATCTTGAGTTTGTTCATTTTACAGTATTAAAGATCATCATTCATAATTCTATTAACAAATAAAAGTTTTCTTGGCCAGAGATGGTGGCACACGCCTTTAATCCCAGCACTGGGGAGACAGAAGCAGGCAGATCACTCTGAGTTTGAGGCCAGCCTGGTCTACAAAGCGAGTCCAAGACAGCCAAGGCTACACAGAGAAACTCAGTCTCGAAAAACCAAAAAATAAAAAATAAATACAGTTTTCTTCCTTGCTTGTTATTCCCTAGCTCTTGTTCATATATATTACTTTGCTGCAATTCATTTATTCAGCCATTACGTAGTTAGTACCTGCTGTGTTGGGGGCACTGGAAAAATAGCTCTGAAGTTACTGATGGAGCTGGGTGTGGTGGCGCGTGCCTATAATCCAGCACTCTGGGAGGTAGAGGCAGGTGGATCTCTAGGCCAGCCTGGTCTACAAAGAGAGTCCAGGACAGCCAGGGCTACACAGATAAACAATGTCTACCAAAACAAAAAAAGGCTGGACAAGGCAGCACATACCTTTATCCTTGTGGACATTACACTCTGAAATTATTGTCCGCACACATGAAGTGTATGTAAAGGTGTGCTCTGCTTTTAGCTTTGTTCTCATAGTTACTCTGAGTGCCTGTGGAGCATTCTGTCTTGTTCATGAGCCATAACTTGCTTCAGCTTTCCCTACTAGACAGCTGGGTGAGTGCTTTGGTGTTACAGTTAAGAAACTGATGGTATTGCTTTCCGCATGAATGTAGCCTTATGTCTCTGTAGGCGGTGTCAGTAGCCTGGATGAGTGGTCATATGATTGGATTCTTTTCTGTCTTCTGGTAAAGTCCCTCAGAATTCTTACGCTTCAGTTTATAGTGTCTCCTTCACACCATTAAATGTGATTATATGCATAAAGAGCTTGGTACATAAGTTTATTACACCATTCCATCATAAGTACCTTATTTGCACAATGGGTGTGGTTCTGTAAAAATGCATTTTCTCAACTAGGCTGAAGTGGTGCACGCCTTTAGTCCCAGCATTTGGGAGGCAGAGGCAGGTAGATCTCTCTGAGTTTGAGGCCAGCCTGGTCTACAAAGCAAGTTCCAGGGCAGTCAGGACTACACAGCGAAATTCTGTCTCAAAAAACAAAAAAATAAAAGCATTCTCAGGATTGTTCTAGTTTGGGTGGTATGGTGGGATCATACTGAGGAAGTTCCCTGCTGTGCGTGTGGTACTAGGCTTTATACTTTGGTTTCTTTTATATTAACCTTGAACCCCTCCTGCCTCCTCCTGCTCACTAAAACAAAAGTAAAAACAAATGAATTTTCCATAGGGTTCAGGAAAGGATAGGAGAAGGTAGCCTGTTCCTCACTGCTTCTGGTTGATGGGTGAGCTGTCTGGTCTTCTGCTTTTGTTGACACCATTATCTAACAAAGTGATTAGCAGATTGCGGGGGGGGGGGGGTCCTTATTACCAAAGACATTACTTGGTTTTTGTTATGTTCCAGATTAGTTTTTTGTTTTCCACCCATGTGTCTGTCTGTTAGTCTAAGAAAAACTTGAATGATTTGAGTTGCCAACCTAAAAGGAGGAAGAAGTAGGAAAGATTGAACAAAACACAGATTAAGAAAGCAGGAAGCTTGGGCTGGAGAGATGGCTCAGAGGCTAAGAGCACTGGCTGCGCTTCCAGAGGCCCTGAGTTCAATTCCCAGCAACCACATGGTGGCTCACAACCATCTGTAGTGAGATCTGGTGCCCTCTTCTGGTCTGCAGATGTACATGCAGGCAGAGCAGTATATGTGTAATAATAATAATAATAAATAAGTCTTTAAAAAGGAAGAAAGAAAGAAAGCAGGAAGCTTCTGCTCCATCTCAACTGTGTCTTCTGAGCACTGTTACGCAAACTGTATGAAAACTGGAGTCTGTCTCTTCTCTTTGGGGTCTCACTGAGAGTTGAGTAGTCGGGCCTGAAGTCACTCCAGCTAGGTTTTGAATTTAAGGTTGTCCTTTCTCAGTCCTCTGTGTAACTGAGACTCCAGGTTTGTGCCACTAGTCCCAGCATCCCCGCGGCCAGCTGCTTCACTGCTGTCATCTCCCAAATACGTGTTTAGCCTTGCTTGTTTTATAAGAATCCTATCAAGTATGGCTTCCTAGTTTTTCTGTCTTTTTTTTTTTTTTTTTTTTTTTCCATTTTTATTTATTTATTTATTTTGGTTTTTCAAGACAGGGTTTCTGTGTGTGGCCTTGGCTGTCCTAGACTTACTTTGTAGACCAGGCTGGCCTTGAACTCATAGAGATCTGCCTGCCTCTGCCTTCTGAGTGCAGTGCTAGGATTAAAGGGGTGCTCCACCACACCCGGCTGGTTTTTCCTCTCTTAATTGCTGCTACTACCTACCTCCCAACCTGGAAGCTAAAGATTTACCATTGGCTCACGTCTTAGGGTTGTTATTTTTGTTGTAATGAAATAGCATGACCAAAAGCAACTTGGAGAGGAAATTGCAGTCCCCTGAGTGAAGCCAAGGCAGGTATCAAGCCTGGCAAGAACCTGGAGGCAGGAGCCTATTTTCTTTTCTTTTCTTTTCTTTTTTTTTTTGTTTTTATTTTTGTTTTGTTTTTCAAGACAGGGTTTCTCTGTATAGTCTTGGCTGTCCTGGACTCACATTGTAGACCAGGCTGACCCCGAGCTCATAGGGATCCACCTGCCTCTGCCTCTGAAGTGCTGGGATTAAAGGTGTGCGCCACCACTACCTAGCTAACAAGAGACAGTTTGTTTATGTTTGTTTGTTTTTGCTTTGCTTTGTTTTGTTTTTCGAGACAGGGTCTCTCCATGTTAGCCTTGCCAGTCCTGGACTCGCTTTTGAGACCAGGCTGGCCTTGAATTCACATTGATCCCCCTGCCTCTGCCTCCTGAATGCTGGGATTAAAGGCGTGCACCACCACACCCAGTCAGCCTGCTTTCTTTTAGAACCCAGGCCCACGAGGTCAGAGCTATCCCTATGGACTGGGCAGTCCCCATCAATCATGAATTTTAAAAATTCCCTACAGGCTTGCCTGATGACAGGCCAAATTTATGGAGGTATTTTCTCAGTGGTTTTCTCTCATCACAGATGGCTTTAGCACCTATCAGGTAATTATAAAACTAGACAGCATAGCTCATTTATTCTTGGTTCCCAGGCTTCTTCACTCTTGTTTTATGTTTACAAAATTTGCAAGTTAATAGCTAGCTAGCCAGCTGCCCGTGGTGGCGCACAGAGTTAGGTGGATTGCTGTGAATTCGAGGCCAGCCTGGTCTACAAAGCGAGTCCAGGAAAGCCAAGGCCACACAGTGAAACATTGCCTCGGGGGGGGGGGGGGGGGGGGGAAAGAATTTGCGAGTCAAGCTATGAACAGTTTTAAATGCATATCTGGTTTTGTTTTTGCTTTTTAGTGTATAGGTGCATTCCAGCAGAAAATTCCCTGGTACTGCATTTACTGTGAAACTCTGTTTGTTTTCTGGGAATTGAACTTGGGTCCTCTGGAAGAGCAGCCAGTGCTCTTTACTACTGAGCCATCTGAGGGCTGGTTTTGTTTTTTGAGGCAGAGTTTCTCTGTGTAGCCCCAGCTTTCAGACATCTGCATGCCTCTGCCTCCTTAGTGCTAGGATTAAAGGTGTGCACCACCACTGCCGGGCATGAGATCCAGTTTTTCTTTGCACTTCTGTGTCTAATAAAAATGCCTTTAATCCAAGGACTCATGAGGCAGAGCAGGTGGATCGCTGAGTTTCAGGACAGCCAAAGTTACTTAGTGAGAGCCTGCATTAAAAATAAATAGATAAAAACCTTGTTTGGTTATATTGTGTTCTAAGTATTGCTTATTGATGATAACTAAGGCTGGGAATGATAAATACACAAGTTGAAAACTTGAGCAGGGTGTGGTTGTTTATGCCAGCTCTTGGGAGACAGAGGCAGGCAGATCTCTGTGAGTTTGAGGCTACCCTGGTCCACATAGTGAGTTCAGGACATCGAGGATTATGTAGACAGAACCTGTCCAAACAGAAAATATAATTGTCAGAAGGTTTGTTTTTCCATAAAGACAGGTGACATGCTAAGTGGAGTTGATGTAACAGACTATGGTTTCCAGCTTATGGTACCTATCAGAATTAGTTTTGGCAATAAGAATGTGAAACTTCATTTAGGCATAATAGACTCTTCAGAAGTGAGGCCCAAGCTTTTATGTTATATTCAGCGATTCGAGTTACTGAAATAGACAGGAGTACTTGCATGCACTGACTGCTGAATATGATGTTGTCAGCATTCTGATTTTGTAGTCTAAGTGAGAGTTTGCTGTGTACTGCGCAGTTATATTTACAAGTTGGCTAGACTTCCTGTAATACTTCTCATTATTTTTTGTGTGTGTGTGTGTGTGTGTGTGCGTGCTCACATGACACAGGTGTTGAGGTCAGAGGACAAAGAGTGGCTTCTTTCCTTCTGTTACATGGAGCCTGGGGTTAAACTCAGCTCATCAGGTTTTATGGAAAGCACCCTTCACCCACTGAGCCATCTTGCTGGCTCCTTTTGTGATATTTTTGATATCTAAATATAACTTCCTATTACTTTGTCAAGATACGAGTGAGTTCTTTCTTATGCCCTTTTTAATAGTAACTGAATGTTGATGAATGATACCTGCAGTCATAATGATAATGTGTTTCAAAAGTTTTGAAATCGGGGACTGGAGAAACAGTTTAGCAGTTAGGAGCTAGCTGGTGGAGCTCTTGCACAGGGCCTTAGTTCAGTTTCCAGCAGCTCCATTGGATACTCAAAGCCACATGTGACTCGGGTCAGGGATCCATGGACACCTGCATGCACATGCACATACTCTAATATACATAATTAAAAATGAAACTTTTATGTGTTTTGAATTTTAATGGTGTCATAATTAAATCCATAAATCTGCCTACTCCTCTTCGGAGACAGAATCTTGTAAGTAGCTTGGACTCTAGCTCAAGGTGATTGATCCTCTTGCCTCAGTTTTCTAGATGCTGAGATTATAGACATGTGCCATCTGGTCTCCAAGTCTTTTCTATAACTGTGTTGACATGAGGAGGAGAAGGTATTCTGTATATAGCTCTGGTAGATTGTTTGTCTTAGCATGTCCATGGCTCTGGGTCAGTCTCTTACACCACATAAAGCCAGAGGTTGTGGCACAAGTGTGTGCCATACTTGGAATGTTAGCAAGATCAAGTGGAAACGTTTTTTTAATGTTATGTATTAGGAGTTTGGTCTGGTTGTGAAGTCCATGTATCTGGTACCCATGGAAGAACATTGGATCCCCTGAGACTGGAGTTAGAGGTGGTTGTGAGCTGCCCAGTGAGGGTGCTAGGATCAAGCTGGGTCTTCTGGAAGAGTAGCTAGTGCTCTCAACTGCTGATCCATCTCTGTAGCCCTCAATAGAAACTTCTTTAAGGTTAGAAGCAAGGTGGTCCCAGCACTTGGGACACTGTGCTGGAGTGAATGAAAATGGCCCCCACAGGCTAATAGGGAGTGACATGATTAGAAAGTCTTAGGACATGTTGGAGTACGTCTGGCCTTTTTGGAAGAAGTGTGTCGCTGAGGGTTCAGAAGCTCAAGCATAGCCCCGAGTGGCTCACTCTTTCTTCTTGCTGTCTTCGGATCCAGGGAAGGACTCCTTCTCCAGAGCCATGTCTGCCTGGGTGCTGTCATGATGACAGTAGACTAAACCTCTTTAGCTGTGAGCCAGCCCCAGTTAAATGCCTTCCTTTATACGAGTTGCCGTGGTCGTGGTGTCTCTTCACAGTAATAAAACTCTAAGAGAGAAGTTGGGACCAGGGGCTGGAATATTAACTGTGATAGGCCTGACTATACTTTTGCCTGAAGGAATATGAAACACTTCAGGACTTTGGACTAGAAAATAGATGAGAAACTTTAAGCTGGGCTTAATGGGCCATATTAGTAGTAGTAGAGAAAGAAAAAAAAAAAAAGAAGAAGAAGAAAAGGAAAAAGCATGACCTTTCTGAGCCAAAAAGGGGCTGACTCAGCTGAGCCTAAAGTCTGTTGATAGTGCCTACCTAACAGGTTTTCAGTAGACACTTCCTGACCATCTTTTAGGGCTTTTGTTTGTTTTAGGCAGAATGTCTTGTAGCCCAGGCTGGACTCAAACTTACGGAACCAAGGGTAGTGTTGAATTTCTATCCTTCTGCCTCTACTTCCTGGGTGCTGGATTACAGGCTGTTGTGCTGCCTGCCATACCTGGTGTTATACATTCCTGAAAATTGAAGCTCGGTTTCTAGCACATTATGCAAGCACTCTGCCAACCAAGCTACATTTTTAGCCCTTTTCTGTTGTTTTAACAAGTGCTTGAAGTGAAGGGAATGAAAGTAGTTCAGATTTTACCTTAGCAGAATTTAAAGGTCTATGCTTCAGTTGCCTTCCCTCTTTTTTCTTTTTCTTTTAAGATTTATTTATTTATTTATTATGTGTACAGTGTTCTCCCTGCATGTCCACCTGCAGACCAGAAGAGGACACCAGATCTCATTATAGATTGTTGTGAGCCACCGTGGGGTTGCTGGGAATTGAACTCAACACCTTTGGAAGAGCAGCTGGTGCTTTTAACCTCTTAGCCATCTCTCCAGCCCTTTTTTTTTTTTTTTAAAGAATAGTAAGAGATGGGAGGATACAAGGGATGGGATAAACATTGAGATGTAACAAGAATAAATTAATAAAAAAAAAAAAAAAAAAAAGAATAGTAAGAGAGGTCAGGTGTGGTGGTGCACGCCTTTTATCCCAGCACTTGGGAGGCAGAGGCAGGTGGATCAGTGTGAGTTCGAGGCCAGCCTGGTCTACAAAGTGAGTCCAGGATAGCCAAGGCAACACAGAGAGACCATGTCTCGAAAAACCAAAAAAAAAAAAAAAAAAGAATAGTAAGAGAGCAGGAATGTAATCCTAGCAGAGGCAGATCTCTGGGAGTTCAAGGCCAGCCTGGTCTAAAAATGAGTCCAGGACAACATAGACTACAGAGAAACCCTATCTTGGGGGGAAAAAAAAAAGTGAGGTAAAGAAGACTTAAATAATAATCTTTGCAGAAGGATCTCTGTGAGTTCAAGGCCAGCCTGGTCTACAAAGCAAGTCCAGGACAGCTAATGCTACATAGAGAGACCCTGTCTTGAAAAACCAAAACAAACAAACAAAAACTTTTCTATTTCTGCTTTATATTTCTACTTAAGTTTTATTTATTTTGTGATTTGAGCCTAGCAGTGGTGATTGGTAAGGCAGTAGAAGGTCTGTCTTTGGTGCATTCTATTGGAATTTGACTCATTAGTATATGTAAACCTTTGAGATATCCTCTCTTTGGAGAGCAAAGGGATGGTGTGCCTAGTTAGAATTCACTATACTCTATTTTTTACCTACCTGAAAGAGGCAAAACATTGACATATTTGGATAAGATGGGTTATGGTTACAAGAACAGAGTCAAGGGGCTGGAGCAATGGCTCAGCGGTTAAGGGCAAAGGACCTGAGCTCAAGGCCCAGCACCCACGGGGCAGCTCACTACTATCTGTAACTCCAAAATATGACGTTCTCACATAACATACATGCAGTCAAGACACCAGTGCACATCTGCTGTGGTTGCTGGACACGCAGGACATGGACATGCTGGACATGGACACGCTGGACATGGACATGCTGGACATGGACATGCTGGACATGGACATGCTGGACATTTACTGAAATGGCAGCTATCATATATGCCATTCCTCAAAAATCTGTTAGAATTTTAGGACCTACAGCGCACCTTTTGTACTAAGCACTGTCCAGGGATTTTTCAGTTGAATGCACCCTTAAAAATATACATGTGTGCATTTGTTTGGAGGTTATCTAGAAGGTGGAGCAGGATATAATGGAGACACAATGGGCCTGGTCATGAGTTCATGTTAGCACTGGGTAATAAATACATTTCACTATTTTTCTCACTTGTGTAAATGTTAGGAATTGTTCCTAATTTTAAGAAATGCCTTCAAGGTTAGGGATGTAGTTCAGTTAGCAGAGTACATGAGTGCCTCAATTTGATCCCCAGCATCACAGCAACTAGGAATGCCGGCCGGGGCCTGTTGCCTTCGCAGTGGGAGCCAGAGGCAGGAGGATCAGGAGTTCATAGTCATCCTTGCCTATAGAGCCAGAGGCCAGCCTGGCCTACATGAAACCCTGTCTAAAAACTAAACAAAAATCTCATGGGAAAGGAATAAACTTTTTTTTCTTGTTTTGCACACTTCTTTTTGAGTAAAATCTTTGGAGGGTTTTATTTGTTCTGGGCTTGTTGATATTGATTTTAATGAACAGACCATGGTTGTCAAGGAATGAATTAGGTTAGACCAGTTAGTAATTTTCAAATTTGTGTGTGTTATTAGATTTTGAAAGCATGTTTTACATGTGGATGCCCCAGTTAATTACAAGTTCTCTTTCTATGGCTTTGTAGAGAAAAATGAATGGGAGCACAGCTACCAGCCAAAGCGCTGGCCTTTCAGAGCTGAGAAAATGCAGGTTGAAGTGTGGGGATCTGAAGTCCTCCTGTTTAGACAGACTTGAGGCTGAGCGTGGCCTGTAATCAGTGGGCGCCACTGCCACTGCTTTGCTGATTTTGCATTATGCTAAAGCTGCTGTTCTTTGTCTCTACCATGGCTTTGTTTCTTCTCTTACCCTTATTACCTCATCTCCTTCCTGCCTTTCCACTCATCTAAGACCCACATTCATTCATCTTGATCTTGTAAATTAGTTTCCCTTTTCTACGCCAGGCTCACCTTTTCTTCATCTGGGCTGTTTAGTGAGTGACTTACTATTACTTTGTTAACAAATGTGATTGGACCACAGAGTGGTTTAACTGGATGAGGCATGAAGACCTACTGGTGTAGCCTTAAAAGATTTCAGGCAGTTGGCAAGTAAGAATTCTAAATAAAAATTGAAACTACCACCTGTATTTTTTCAGGCCGTTGATGCTCACTGCCATCGGCTGCATCCTCCCAATGGCACTGGTAAGTGTGGGAAGGGCTGGTGACAGTTATGGTGGGCTGCTGGATTTATCTTTTCTGGGGAACTTTTTTTATTGCAAGTTTTGTTAACTACATGTCTTTGAGGATAGACAGTTTGGACAGCTGTAGGTGACTGAAAGGAAGAAGCAGCTGACCGTGGTCACGGATTTTCTTGGGATGTTGTCAGGAGCGGGTGTTGCTGGTGTATATATCGTGGTTCCTGCCTACAACTAGTGAGTTCTGTCTGTTACTGCTCTGAGCGCTAAATATGCCATCCAGGTGCTCTAGGATGCCAGCGAATACTTCCCAATTTCCAGAAATTCCTTTAAGAGTTTGTTCCAAGGATAGATACTTGGCTCTTACAAGAGAGGTCCTGAATGTTGACTGTGCTCTCGGTTTCCTTAAGGAGCAAGATTTGTCGTCCTTAGTATCTTTAGTTCCTTGTGGGCAAGGGATGCAAATATTTACTTGAGTAATTAAAATTTTAATAATGAGTTGCTTGAATTTGTGAGGAGGTTGGGGTTTGGTAGAGGCTGGAGAGGGATTTCGTGGTCGTCTTTACTAACATCTTTGAGGTGGACCTGCAACTTGTGATTGAAAAATAATTCTATAGCTGGGTGGTGGCGCACACCTTTAATCCCAGCACTCAGGAGGCAGAGGCAGGTGGATCTCTGTGAGTTCCAGGCCAGCCTGGTCTACAGAGTGAGTCCAGGACAGCCAGAGCTGTTACACCGAGAAACCCTGTCTTGAAAAACCGGGGGTGGGGGGTAGGGGGGAGAAGAAAAGAATAAAAAATTAAAAATAGTTTCACTAACGCATTCTCTCTGTTTAAGAATCTAGAGGTGCTGGGAGGTGGCGACATGCCCCTTTAGTCCCAGCACTCAGAGAGGCAGAGACAGGAGGATCTCTGTGAGTTGAAGGACAGCCAGGACTACACAAAGAAGCCTTATCTCAAAACAAGCAAACAAAGAATCTAGTGGTGAAAATATACAGTGAATAAAATTGAAGCCTAAGGCCAGGCTTGGTGGCACATGCCTTTAATCCCAGCACTTGGGAGGCAGACGCAGGCGAATTGCTGTGAGTTCGAGGCCAGCCTGGTCTGTGAGTCTAGGATAGTCAAGGCTATCTCAAAAAACAAAAACAAAATTGAAGCTTTGAATAGGGCAGCAAGTACAGAGTTGTTTCTATGCCCAGAGCCAAATTGCTGTTGGACTTGGCCTTATCTAAGACTTGAAAGCCTTGTTGACTGAGAAAGGTTACTGTCTGTTTCTGCTCTGTTGCTATGAAGAGACCTCATGACCACGGCAGCTCTCAGAAAAGAAAGCATCTGACTGGGATTTATGGTTTCAGAGGTTTGGTCCATTCTCATGGCAGGAAGCATGTTGGCAGGCAGACATTGTGCTGGAGAATTAGCTGAAAATTCTTTCCCCAATCCATAGGCAACAGTAAGAGAGAGATTCTGGCTTGGAATGGGCTTTTTGAAAACTCAAGGCTGGAGGGCTGGAGAGATGGCTCAGAGGTTAAGAGCACTGTCTGATCTACCAGAGGTCCTGAGTTCAATTTCCACCAACCACATGGTGGCTCCCAACAATCTATACTGGAATCTGATGCCCTCTTCTGGCCTGCGGATGGGACACTTATATACATTTAAAAACAACAACAACAACAACAACAACAACAACAACTTTTTTTTTTAAAGAAGAAAACTCAAGGCCCACCCCCAGTGTCACACTTTTCCTACAAGGCCATATCTAATCCTTTCAAATAGTGCCACCCCTGGCAGTCAGGTGTTCAAATAGTGCCACCCCCTGCAGTCAGGTGTTCAAATCTATGAGCTTATGGGGACCATTCTTGCTTAGACCACCAAGATAATTTCCATCCTGAGCTGGCTGTTTGCCTTCATTTCTTTTGACTCTAAAATTCTTAGATTATGAGGGAATGTGCCTCTAGAATAGTTCTCAACCTTTGAATTGTGGCCCTTTCTGCAAACCTCTATCTCCAAAAATAACTTATTTATGATTCATAACTGCAGCAAAATTACAGTTACTAAGTAACAATGACAATAATATTATGGTTGGGGGTTACTACAACATGAGCAAGTGTATTAAGGGGTTGAAGCCTTAAGGTCGAGAACAGCTGCTCTAAAAACAGCTTATGAAATGCTGAAGACACTATAGGCTTATGCACTGTTAACTGTGTTTGGAACCATTGCTATTAATAGCAACTAAAGTGTTCCTACAGGTGTCATTACATCTCAGGAAATCTTAATGATCAGAATTTCTGTAGTCTCTTCTCTTTGTCCACCAACCTTGTTTGTGAAGCAGGAATAAAAGTGAGTGGCACGTTTACTAATTCCTTGGAATCAGAACGGAAGACTAGACTCCGCTGCTGCTGCTGTGTGGGTACCTCTGTAACACAGCATCACCAAGTGCAGACCACTAAACATGTTGAAAGTCTGTGTTAAGGAGATAGCCTTTCAGTTTCCTTTACAAACACAAACTATAAAGGATGTTAGGTGTTTGCCTGTTTCTTTGGGAAGTACTGGTGATCAGAAACAGTCACGTGTAGCTTTTGACATGTGTAGTTAAATGTTGTGTAGGGTAACTGACCACAAGAAGTATGCTCATTCAAGCTGGAAGGAAAGGTCCTCATCAGCATCTGATCATGTGTGTGTGTGTGTGCATGTGCCTGCATCCGTGTATTCATGACTGTGGAGACAAGAGGTCCAGTATTCTTCCTAATGGCTCTCTACCTTATATGCAGTCAGCGTCTTTGATGCAGAGTTTGCTTGTCAGTGTGCCTTAGGGATCCTGTCTCTGGGCATCTTCGTGCTGGGAGTAAGTCTGTTCTACACTTAGAAGGGCACTGGGGATCAAGGGCACTGGGGATCCAAACTCTGGTCTTCACACTTGCAAGGACTTTATCTGCTGAACCCTTTCTAGCTGCCCGCTTTTCACTGTCCAGTGAAATGGCAGTGCTGGCTTGTTTCTGCTCCCTCTCCTTTGTAGTCACAGTTTTTTCCTAGTTCCTCAAAAGGTTCTTGATTTTGGTGTGTGTGTGTTCACACTGAGTAAGGTTTAGGCACAAATGTGATAGCAACTAATAGACGTACCTTGTGGAACATCAAGTGGTTGGTATTTAAGGAGCTGGCAAGTTGGTAGTAAAACATTCAGTGGGCGGGGTGTGGTCCCTCACGCCTTTAATCCCAGCAGAGGCAGACAGATCTCTGAGTTCAAGGCCAACATGGTCTAAACAGTGAGTCCAGGATAGCCCGGGCTACATAGAGAAACCCTGTCTTGAAAAACAAAAAAACCAAAACATTCAGTGGAACTTCTTAGAAGGCATGGTCAGGTATGTTCTAATAGAGCCAGCAAAAATTGCATGACTTCCTTCTAGAATTCACAATATATAATCAGTTAACCTTTGTTTAAAACTGTTAGAATTCCCACACTCATGAGGTAGAGGCAGAAGAATCAGCCAGTCTGCACAGTTTTAGTCTCACCGTCAGGGAACATAACATAACAAAGCCTTGTGTCAAAAACAAACGGGCTAGAGAGTTGGCCTAGTTAAGAGCCCTGGGTGCCCTTCTCAATCCTGGATTCAGCTCCCAGCACCCACATTGCAGCTTACAACCCTCTCTAACTCCGGTTTCAGGGGATCTGATGCCTTCTTCTGGCCTCTTTGGGCACCAGTCGTACAAGTGGTGTGCAGACATTCATGCAAACAAAGCATCCAAGACCAAAACACCATAAAATAAACAAAACAGGACAGGCAAGATTACCCATGAGGTAGTGATGCTTTGCTGCATAATCCTGGCCACCACCCAAGTTTGACCCCTGGAACTGACCTAGAAGACAGCTGGGCATAGTGGCACATGCCTTTAATCCCAACCAGGACTTTGACAGCAGAGACAGATGGATCTCTGTAAGAGGCCAACCTGATCTTTATAGTGAGTACCAGGATAGTCAGGGTTACATAGTGAGACTCGGTCTAATAAAAGAAAATAAGAAAAGAAGTAGGTAACTAAGTTCACAAGTTGTCCTCTGACCTCCACTCGTGTACCATGGCACATGAATCCCCTGTAGCTGGGCATTTGGCTACTTTATTTGGGTTCCTATATCTACCACCCTTCCCAACCCCCAACACTAGGTAGGAGAGAGCAGGGTAGAGGGAAAGGAGGCATAAGCCTCTTTAGACTACTTCCGGCTGATTAGGGGCATCGAGTTTCTAGGGACTAGTCCTATCTTCCTTATCAGAATGTCCAGCAATTCAGCAATAGCAAACCACAGCAGCAGGGACCAGCAGCAGCCACCATAGGGTCTCTTAGGGCTCTCCCATATATACACTCTCCAGAGTCCCCAGAATTAAATTGTTTCAGCTGGCAAAAACCATGCCCCTCCTAGAGCAGGAGATGGTCATAGTGAACAGCTGTGGACGGTCTGAAGCAGCCCCATATCCCTCACCTGGGATTAAAACAAAAACATATTCATGCAACACAACTGGGCCTTTAAACTAAAATTCTCAGTATAATCCTCCCAATAAGGGAACTGGAGTTAGAAACAGTTGTGCACCAACCATCTGGGTCCTCTGCTCTTAACCTCTCCATCCCCGTGGTGATAATTGTTCTCTTCCTCCTAGCCATTGCCTTTCTCCTGTCACTATCCTGAAACTTACAATGTGGACCAGGTTGGTCTCAGACTCACTGAGATCTGACTGCCTCTGCTTTCCCCAGTGTGAGGATTGAAGGCTTGGACCACCAGTCCCAGTAAACTTTTAGAAAAATAGAAACCGGTACTTTAAAATCTCTTAAGGGAAAGTTTGAATTTTGAGGATTATTAGTAAAACTTCATGCCGTATATGGTAGCATGTGCCTCTAATACCAGCATTTGTCACAACACACACACACACACACACACACACACACACACACACACAGACACACACACACACACACACACAGACACACACACACACACACACACACGATCAAAAATCAAAACCAGGAAGGTAGCATACACTTTGAATCCCAGCACTTGGAAGCCAGGAGCAGAAGGATCTGGATTCAAGGCTAGCCTGGTCTACATCGATCCTGTCTCAAAAGCCAAATAAATAAATAAAAAAGTGATGAAATATGTAAGCATTTTTGTTGTTAAGAGCCAGTTGTGGAGCCGGGCGTAGTGGTGCACACCTTTAATCCCAGCACTTGGGAGGCAGAGACAAGTGGATCCCTGTGAGTTCCAGGCCAGCGTGGTCTACAAAGTGAGTCAAGGACAGCCAGGGCTACACAGAGAAACCCTGTCTCGGAAAACAGACAAATTATTAAGCCACTGGGTATGGTCACGTAGGCTGTTCTGTGGGAGATGTTTAATATGTTCTGAGATAGCAACCTCCTGATCAGACCCTCTTTCCCTGTGTGAGACTGGTAGTTTGAGTGGTTTCTAGTTCCGTAGTTGCCATCCAAGGTCAGTCTTCTAACTTGAATTATGAAAAACTTAAGACGGGTAGGTATATCTTATCTTTCCCTGAACATCTCTCTTTTAATTTTATTATCATTGTGTGTGAGGTGTGTGTGATGCACCTGTGGAGCTGTCCTTCCGCCCAGGCTTCTAAGGACTGACTTCAGTTCTTGAAGCCTGGGTAGCTATCAGTCACTTTTTTTACAGATATAGGCCCAATCAGTTTTTAAGTTAGTGTTTTTTGAGACAAGGTTTTATGTAGCCCAGGCTGGCCTTGAACTTGTTCTATAACCATGACTTTGAATTCCTTCTGATCCTCCTACCTCTTGCTGGTATTGTAGGTGTGCCCTAGGATACTTAACTTTATTGAAACTATTCTGTTTTGTTGGTTTTTTGAGACAGGGTTTCTCTGTGTAACCCTTGCTGTCCTGGATTCACTTTGTCCCAGAGTGTTGAGATTATAAGTGTGTGCCACTGCGTCCAGCTCCTGCTTTGATTTATAGGAACTTTTATATAGGAATAAGTTCATCTAGTTTTAAAATATTCCATTATATGTTTTAACTTATACATCTGTTCAACAGTTACCACAAACTTGGTACTGTTTGTTTCAGTTTTTGTTATTGGTTTTTGTATTTTCGAGTCAGGGTTTCTCTGTGTAGCCTTGGCTGTACTGAACTCGCTTTTGTAGATCAGGCTGGCCTTGAACTCACAGCTGTCTGTCTGCTTCTGCCTCACAAGTGCTGGGGGTTACAGGCGTGTGCCATCATGCCCAACTTTTGTTGGGTTTTTGTTTTTTGTTTTTGTTGTTTTGATTTTTCAATACAGCATTTCTCTGTGGAGCCATGGCTGTCCTGGAACTCACTCTGTGTAGACCTGGCTGGCTCCAACTCAGAGTTCTGCCTGCCTCTGCCTTCCCAAGTGCGACACTATCTTCCAGCTTTATTTTGTTTCTTGAAACCAGGTTTCACTGTGTAGACTAGGTTGGTGTTGATCTTACAAAGATCTGCCTGCCTCTGCCTCTGCCTCTCAGTGCCGGGGTCAAGGGTTTGCACCACCACACCCTGCCACAACCCCAGCTTTGAAACATTTCCATCACCCCAGACGCTCACTGAGATGTTTTTAAAGTTCATCTGTACTATATACCATTAGTGGGTTCTCTTTATTGCCAAATAATGATTTTCATACTGTAGATACACATTTTGTTTATGTGTCCATTTTCCAGACATTTAGGCAGTTTTTGGCTCTTATAAATCATGTTGCTATAATCATCCATGCCCTGGATTTAATGTGGACATTGCTTTCATTTTTTTTCCGTTGTGTAGATGTAGATATTTAGGGGAAGAATTGTTGGGTTGTATAGTAAATGTGTATGGTAAATGGAGGAAGGAAGAAACGAAACTGTGTTCTAAGGTGGCTGTTCTGTTTAGTAAATAAAAATTCCAGCTTCTCTTTATCACCAGGGGTTCTGGTCCCTTTTTAGATGCCCTACGAATTTCTGCTTAGTTATTTTTTAAACTGATAAAACACGAGGCTCTTTTTTTTTTTTTTTTTTAAAGATTTATATATTATTATGTATACAGTGCCCTACCTGCACATACACATGCAGGCCAGAAGAGGACATCATACAGATCACAGTATAGATGGTTGTGAGCCACCATGTGGTTGCTGGGAATTGAACTCAGGACCTCTGGAAGAACAGTCAGTGCTCTTAACCTCTGAGGCTTCTCTCTAGCCCTCTGCTTAGTTACTTTATGTAGGAATACATTGATGTTTCTTTCTTTTCTGGTCCTTTTTTTTCTTTTTCTTTTTTTATTATTATATATACAATATTCTGCCCACACGTACGCCTGCAGGCCAGAAGAGGGCACCAGATCTCATTCTAGATGGTTATGAGCCACCATGTGGTTGCTGAGAATTGAACTCAGGACCTCTGGAAGAGCAGTCAGTGCCCTTCACCTCTGAGCCATCTCTCCAGCCCCCTTCTTTTCTGATCTTTGTCTCTTTTCTTTTTCTTGCTCTATTGTATTGTCTCAGCCGTGTGGCATAATGCTAAGTTAAATGAGAGTGTTATCCTACTACTTCCTTAACTTATTATTGAATATGATGCCAGATTCAGGTAGTGTGTTTGATTCTCTGTTTTAGTTTAATAATGGTTTGTTATTCAGCAATAGCTGACATTCTCTCTCATTTCTACACAGTTATTGGGTACATAGTAAGTGCTAAATAAATGTCTAGTTTAGGGCTGAGAGTGTGGCCCAGTTAGTAGAGTGCCTATCTAATATTCACGAAGCCCTGGCTCTGACCTCCAGCACCACATAAATTAGGTGTGGTGGAGCGAGCATGCTTGTAATCCTTGCGTTTAGCAGGTAGAAGCAGGAGGTCCAGGACTTCAAGGACATCTTCAGCTATTAGGGAGTAGACCACCCCGAACCCCATGAGACTTTATATCAAAAACGGCAACACTTGGGAGGCTGAGGCAAGCAGAACTCTGAGTTCCTGTCCAGTCTCAACAAAACAAAGCCATAACAGCAAAAACAGGGCACAGTGGCATAAGCCTTTTATCCTAGCAGGGGCAAGTGGATCTGTATAAAGCTAAGGCCAGCTAGGGTTACATAGTGAGAATTCCTCTCGAAGGACTAAAACTGAGTAGAGTGACAGGTAACCTGTAATCCAGCACTCAGGAAGTAGAGGCAGCAGGATCTGGAGTTCAGGCTAGACATGGCTACCTATTGAGTTTGAAGCCTGCCTGTAGGGGTGTGGGGGTGTATGTTAAGACATGCTCTTACTATGTAGCCCTGGCTGTCCTAGAACTTGCTATGTAGACCAGGTTTGCCTGGCACTCACAGAGATCCACCATCATCTGCCTCCCGAGTGCTGGGATGAAAGATAATGCCACCGTACCTGGCAAGAGCGCCTCAGGATTTAGCTGAAAATAGAATGAACTTGTACTGAAAGGTCTTGGGAGCCGTACAAGTATTGACTATTTTTTATTTTTAAGTTTTTAAAAGATTTTTAAAAATTGGTGTGCATGTTTTATCTGTGATACGTATATACATCATTCGTGTGTGCCTGGTTCCTCTAAGAAGTCAGAAGAGTGTCATGCCCCTGGAACTGGATTGCAGGTGCTTGTGAGCCACCGTTGCCTGATGGGAATGGAATGTAGGGCCTCTGCAAGAACTTAAGCTCCCAGCTCCCAGGAGAATTGACTCTTAAAGGGTTTGGAGTAAACTGCTATATTCTTAGAGTATTAAAAAGTAATGATATGGGGCTGGAGAGATGGCTCAGAGGTTAAGAGCACTGGGTCCAGAGTTCAATTCCCAGCAACCACATGGTGGCTCACAACCATCTACAATGGGATCTGGGGTACCCTCTTCTGGCCTGCAGGTGTAATGCAGGCTGAGTATTATATGCATAATAAATAAAAAATCTAAAGATTAAAAAAAAAGTAGTAATACGGATCAGGCTGTGGTGACACACGCCTTTAATCCCATCACTCTGGAGGCAGAGGCAGGAGATCTCTTGTCAGTTCGAGGCCAGCCTGGTCAACAGAGTGAGCCTAGGACTGCCAAGGCTACACAGAGAAACCCTGTTTCAAAAAACTTAAAAAAAAAAAAGTGAGCCGGGCGTGGTGGCGCACGCCTTTAATCCCAGCACTTGGGAGGCAGAGGCAGGCGGATCGCTGTGAGTTTGAGGCCAGCCTGGACTACAGAGTGAGGCCAGCCTGGACTACAGAGTAAGTCCCAGGATAGCCAAGGCTACACAGAGAAACCCTGTTCTGAAAAAACAAAAAAAAAGTGATATGACTACTGGTTGTTTCATGAGCAAACTCACCTGTTTGTACTGAGGCTAGTTTTCATGTTGTCTTAGTCAGAGTTTCTATAGCTATGAAGAGACAGCATGACTACAGCAACTTACAAAGGAAAACATTTCATGGAGTTTGCTTACAGTTTCAGAGATTTAGTCCATTATTGTCATGGTGGGAGACATGGTGGCACACAGGCAGACATGGTGGCACACAGGCAGACATGGTGCTGGAGAAGGAGCTGAGAGTTCTACATCTTGATCTTGAGGCAGCAGGGGACTGGGTAACACAGTGGGCATAGCTTGAGCATGTAAGGCCTCAAAACCTGCCTCCGTAGTAGTGACAGTGACACACTTTCTCCAACAGGGCCACACCTCTTAATAGTGCCACTCCCTGTGGCTAAACATTCAAACACATGAGAGTATGGGGGTCATTCTTATTCAAACCACCACAAACGTTTAATGCACCTTAAATTCATCTACAAGGCCAGGAAGTGAAGCTGCCTCAAGGAAGGCACCATTTTCTCTGGGAAAATTGATGTGTGGAGGAAGGAGTTGAAGGAAATAGAATCAGCTCACTGCTGTGGCCTTCGTTTGAGTGGAGACTTCTGCCCTGCTAACACTTAATCTTTGCCTTTGCAGAGGTCATTGACACCTGGTCATCCACACTTTAGTGGCTCTCAATCTCTGGCTTTCATTCTGTTTGGGATCAGGTGATCCTATCACAGAGGTCACCTAAAACCATAAAAAAAAATAAGATATTGACATCACAATTTATAACAGTAGCAGAGGTACAGTTATAAAATAATTTTAAGGCTAGGGGTCACCACTAAATGAGGAACTGTCTTAGAGGGTCACAGTGTTAGGAAGGTGAGAACCTTGTGGGTCTGACTGGATGAGATTGTCTTGCCATATTTGTGTGCATTAATGCTTTCAGAATTCCATCAGATTCCTAGTGGGGAGTCTCTATAGTCTGCAGACTGTGGGTATAATACAGGCACTTTTTGTTTTGTTTTGTTTTTTCAGACAGGGTTCTCTGTGTAGCCTTGGCTGTCTTGGACTCTCTTTGTAGACCAGGCTGGCCTTGAACTCAGATATCTACCTGCTTCTGGCTCCCCATGATTACAAGCGTGCACTACCATGCCCACCTAGGTACTTTTCTTAAACACCAGGTATAATTTGGGAATCATGCTTACGTCTACTACAGAAGGCTAGTGGGGGTATTTCTGAGTCCTGTTTCTGCTGACTTGAGTATATTAAGTTATTCTCACCTCTTTCCACTTAATAAGTATATCTCCACAGTTTTTTGTTTATGGGTCTTTTGGGGGAGTTGTCATCGTGAATACCCCCCATACACATGGGATTTCTTTGTGTAGCTCTGGCTGCCCTGGAACTTTGTAGACCAAACTGGCCCCAAACTCAGATCTCCTCCTCAGCTCTGCCTTCTCTGAGTGCTGAGATTAAAGGCCTGCACCGGCACAGCTGCCCAGCCCCTTGTTGTTTTTTGTTTCTGGTGGTGATTGTTGTTTTGAGAAAGGGACTCATTATTCAACCCTAGCTGGCCTGGTACTCAACATGGGCTGACAAACTCACAGAGATCTGCCTCCTACTCAGTAACTGCAATTAAAGGCAGGAGCCACTATCTTTTTCCTGTTTTTTTGTTTTGCTTTGTTTTTGTTTTTTTAATGTCAGTCTCTTTTTCCTTTTCAAGTGATTTATTTATTTTTATGTGTGTGAATTTTGTCTGTGTGCATAGATGTGGACCATGTGTGTGTCTGGTGTCCCTGGAGTCCAGAGGGGTCAGATTCCCTGGAACTAGAGTTATTGGCAGTTATAAAGCACAGTGTGAGTCCTAGGAGCTGAACCTGTGTCTTCTGCAAGAGCATCAAGTGCCCTTAACTGTTGAGCCGTCTCTCCAGCCCTTAGTCATGTCTTACCAAATCTCAACTGCTAGAATATGTACAGACTTCTGCTCAGTACATTTCTGGCTCCAACATAGCCATGTTGCTAGTGTAAGCGAATTCTTCCTCTTGTGTGTAATTCTCAGGCTTTGTTGTGGTTATTAGTGTTGAAATCAAGGAATCAGACTAAGTACAGTGTTCAAATAAATGTCTTGAACATTCTTTACAAAAAATAAATCATGCAAAATTCTATTTTTGAAAGCACATAGGTTGCCAGGCAGTGGTGCCTCACACCTGTAATCCCAGCACTCTCAAGGCAGAGGCAGGTGGGTCTCTGTGAATTCAGGCCGTCCTGGTCTACAAAGTGAGTCCAGGACAGCCAAGGCTCCACAGAGAAACCCTGACCCCCGAGAGAGAGAGAGAGAGAGAGAGACGGAGACCCCACAGGTTAAGTGAGTCAAGAACTTACTTTTAAGTGATTAAAGCACTTACTTCAAGTATGTGTGTGAGAGAGAGGGGAGAGAGCACCCACAGGTTAAGTGAGTAAAGCACTTCAAGTGTGTGTGTGTGTGTGTGGTGGGTGTGAGAGAGAGGAGAGAGAGAGCACCCACAGTTTGAGTTAAGTGATTAAAGCACTTACTTCAAGTGTGAACACCTGAGTTCAGATCCAGAGTTGAACCATGTACAAACCAGAATTGGCAGCTCATAGGTGTAACCTCAATTTCCAATACACAGGTAGAGACAGAAGACTCCTCAGAAGCTTGAAGGCCAGCTAGTCTGATATGTTAAGATGCAAGCAACAAAAGACTTTGTCTCGAAAATGATACAACAGCCAGGTGTGGTGGTGCACACCTTTAATTGAGCACTTGGGAGGTAGAGGCAGGGGGATCTCAGTGAGTTAGAGGATATTTTAGTCTACAAAGAGAGTTCCAGGACAGCCAGGGTTACACAGAGAAACAGGGGAGACAGAGACAGGACTGACACCTGAGGTTGTTACATGACTTCTCAGTGTGTGCATACGCATACATGAGCACACATAAAATATTAACCAATATTGAATGCATATCTTTATGGATTGAGGGGTGCCGCCCTGACTCCTATTCTTAGCCTAAAGATCCCACCTAAGTCGACGTTAATGCCTTTGCTGGGCCCCTGCCCACTGTATAATAAGAGACTTAGAAATCAGAACAGAGTATGGTGTCTTATACATGTAATCCCAGTAGGAGGGAAGATTTAGGAGAGATGAAAGAAAAAAGGAAAGAAGTGTAAGTTTGAGTAAATTAGGCAAATCAGACAGCAAAGACAAAATGTTCCAGCAAGGAGAGGACTTATTCCTACAATTTGTTCTCTGTCCATTGTGTGTGCACCATGGCACCTGCCCTCCCCACACTCACACATATAAACTCATACAAAATTTTAAAACAATTTGTAAAGTAAGTGTTGTGGAACACACCATAATCCCAGCGCATGGTAGGCTAAAGCAAAAGGATTGAGCCAGCAGGGACTGCATGGCTACATAGTGAGACTAGTCATTGGAGAGCAGAGGCTGTGGATCTGTGTGAGTTGGAAGGCAGTCTGTGGGCTAGACACAGCTGAGTAGTGAGACCTTATCTCAAAGTGAAATAAAATGCGTACCTAATAATCTGTATTTATGCTACTGCTGAAATGTAAAGAAAAATAGCTAGTATATCACTTCATTTTCTGATAGTGGTCTGTTGAGATGAATTATAGAAACAGTTAAAAGACTACTATTTATTAGTTAGGAACCTAAATTCTCCGTGGGCCTCATTAGTGGTGTGCATGCTCTTCAGCTTCATGGGAGGGTAGTGGGAGCCTCTGCCCCAAGTGAAGTCACCTGTCTTACATCATTGGTTTCTCCAGATGTACTTAGTCTCTGGGGATCACATACTGGTTACTGTGTCTTCCCTACTAAAGTGCTTCTCTGTGGACTGCATAGGCGCTCCCTTACCATAGCTGCTGCATAAGGACGCAGCCCCAGATCAGAGGTGTTTGTACCCTGAGGTGTCCACTGGCTTCTCTTGTTTCAGTAGCACCCTCATGCTATCTTAAGCTTTCTCTGGGAAGCCTGCCTGATCCAGATCTCCAAACAAACCTCACCCTTTGGCCCCACCCTAGTCTTGTTTTTGTTCATTTGTTTGTTTTCATTTTTTGAGACAAGGTTTCTCTGTGTAGCCTAGGCTGTCCTGAATTCACTTTGTAGACCAGGCTGGCCTTGAACTCATAGCAATCCACCTGCCTCTGCTTCCCGAATGCTGGGATTATAGGCATGTGCCCCCACACATGGCTTGTTTTGTTTTGTTCTGTTGGTTTTTCGAGACAGGGTTTCTCTGTATAGCCTTTGACTGTCCTGGAATCGCTTTGTAGACCAGGCTGGCCTCGAACTCACAGCAATCCGCCTGCCCTTGCCTCCCAAAGGCTGGGATTAAAGGCGTGCGCCGCCACCACCGGAATTACCCCCACCCTCGTCTTGACACTAGATGTTTTGCTGTTAGTTTACATACCACTTAATAAGATATTATGTCCCCTAACCAGCAAATGCTGTATGGCTACTTGACTTCTTTAACCTAATATTGAAATGTAAACTTCTGGGGCAGGCACTATAGCTCAGTTGCTTGAGTGCTTGCCCATCATATACAAAGTTCTGAGCATAAACTGGACATGGTGGCACACATCTGTAATCCCAGAATTGAGGCAGTGAAAGCCCAAGGATCAGAAAGTCAAGGTCATCCTTAGCTATATAGTAAATTTGAGATCAGCCTAGATTATGTGAGAGAACCAAAATTCCCCCCCCCACACACACACACAGAAAGGAAACCTTTTCTGTGTCAGTAGCTATAGCATTCTTTTCAATAAGTACATTGTTGTCCACGGCATGGATCTGTTACATGTTATTTATAAGGCTCATTTTTCTTGGACATACATGTTATTTTTAATATCTTAAGAGCCTAGTAGTGCATATATCCTTTCTCATTTCCATGGAGGAAGATTTTATACTAGCCTTCATCACCTGTTGAGGCTCTTTGATAGCCAGAACCCTATGAAGAGACCAGAAAATGGATAAGCCAGCAGACTGTCTACAAACCTTTAAAAATGTTTAGCGGGGCTGGAGAGATGGCTCAGAGGTTAAGAGCACTGACTGCTCTTCCAGAGTTCAATTCCCAGCAACCACATGGTGGCTCACAACCATCTATAATGTGATCTAATGCCCCTTTTTCTGTCGTGCATGCATACATACAGGCAGAGCTCTGTATACGTAATAAATAAACAAATCTTTAAAAAAAAAAATGTTTAGTAATTGCAGCTTGTTGGATTTTGTGAATTTGGAAATTTGAAACTTTTTTTTTTTTTTTAAACAAGCGTGGTGAGTGTACCTCTTTATTAATCCTGACATTTGGGAGACAGACAGATGAATCTTGAATTTGTGGCCAACACAGGTAGTACCAGGCCAACCTGATCTACAGAACAAGTTTCCAGGACAGCCAGGCCTAGTAGCTACACAGAAACCCTTTCTTGAAAAACAATAAACTATCTTTAAATGTTACTTATTTGGAACAGAGTCTCCCTGTGTAGCCCTGGTTGACCTGGTACTATCTGTGTACACCAGGAATGTGCCTGTCTCTTCCTCAGGAGTTCTGAGATTAAAGGCCTGAACTACCTTTATTTTTGACACAGGGTCTCACTGTGTAGCTCTGGCTGGCCTGAAACTTGGATTTTTAGACCTGGTTGGTCTTGAATTCAGAAGAAATTTGCCTGTTAAAATTAAAATTATATGCTACCACATCTTACCTTAAATTCTTTACTTTGTTGTTCACAGGGAGTAAGTCAGGGAGCTGTGCTGCTAGTCCTAACTAGAAGCACGCTGTGCATGTGACCTGTAGGGCAACGTGCGCGCACATGTGTCGTCTTGGCAACCCATTCGGGAAGCACTCTTGCTTATATTGGATATCACAGTTTGTTGTTTTGTTTTTTTGTTTTTTCAAAACAGGGTTTCTCTGTGTAGTCTTAGCTGTCCTGGACTCACTTTGTAGACCAAGCTGGCCTTGAACTCACAGCGATCCGCCTGCCTCCCAAGTGCTGGGATTAAAGGCGTGCGCCACCACAACCGGCCAAAGGTTGATTTTTTTTTTTTTTTTTTTTTTTTTTTAAATTATTGTTATGTATGCAGTGTTCTGGCTGCATGTACCCCTGCAGGCCAGAAGAGGGCACCAGATCTCATTATAGATGCTTGTGAGCCACCCTGTGGTTGCTGGGACTTGAACTCAGGACCTCTGGAAGAGCAGGCAGTGCTCTTAACCATTGAGCCATCTCTCCAGCCCCCAGATATCACAGTTTTAATTACCATAGACAGGGTGATTTTGCTTCAGTTTCCAGTGAGCGTTTCTAATTTTTTTTGTAGGAAATGTTAATGAAAACAAAGACCAAGAATAAGAGATATATAAAATTATATAAGAAATCAACTTAAAAGACAAAGCATGCTACTAAGTGAAAGAATGTGGCCTTAGCATGGTGGTGAATGTTTACATTTCTCAAACTGTAGAGCACCATGAGAGACTACAGTT
Source organism: Acomys russatus (assembly GCF_903995435.1). Lineage (NCBI taxonomy): Eukaryota > Metazoa > Chordata > Mammalia > Rodentia > Muridae > Acomys > Acomys russatus. The sequence continues at coordinate 35,132,702 of NC_067168.1, read as the reverse complement.
AAAATCTGTTGTTTTGTTGTTGTTTCTTACAGGTATCTCATTCAGTTGCAAAACTTATATTAGTTAATTTCCACTGGCAAATCTCAGAGATTCTGGACAGGTAAGATGTTCAGTAGAAGGAGACGAGGTTGCCCTTAGCATCCTTCTCTTCCTACCTACTGTGATGTGATGAAACACCATGACCAAAAGGGGTACATATCTTGAGTCCCATCCATTGAAGAACGCTAAGGCAAAAATTTACATGACAAGAACCCAGAGGCCACGATAGAGGGGTGTTACTTACTGCTTGTTCTCCATGCCTTGGTCAGCCTGCTCCTTGTATCCAGGGCCACCAGCCCAGGGGTATCACCACCCACAATAGGCTGGGCCCTCCCCCATCAGTAACTAATTTAGGCTTGCCCTACAGCCTGATCTTTTGGTTTGGTTTGGGTTTTGAGACAGCTGGTACATAGCTCTGGCTGTCCTGGAACATACTGTGTAGACCAGGCTGGTCTCTGCCTTTGAGTGCGGGGGGTCAAAAATGTGCATTACCAGCCTGATCTTAGGGAAGTGTTTTCTTAATCAAGGTTCCCTCCTCTCAGGTGATTCTAGCTTGTGTTAAATTGATATAAAAAGTAGCCAGTATATATCCTAAGCATAGCATCCCTCAGTGCTGCCCACCCACTGTGGTGGTTCCTGACGTTTTGGAGCATACTCACACATACCTGTACTTCTAAAATACTTGATCATATTTCATACCCTTTTCTTTACGTTTCTCTAATCTCTTCAGCATACTCTTCTATTTCATCTTTAATGTTACTATACAGGTGCTTCATATATATTTAAACTAGTTGTTTGGCAGCAGATTTAGTTAAAAATCTATCAAAGCCAGGCGATGGTCGTGCATGCCTTTAATCCCAGCACTAGCGAGGCAGAGGCAGACAGATCTCTGAGTTCCAGGCCAGCCTGGTCTTCAGAGTAAGTTCTAGCACAGCCAGGACTGTTACACAGAAAAAACCCTGTCTCCAAAAAACCAAAAATCTTCTGTGTCTGTGTGCAATAGAACGATCCCACCCCCACCCCCACCCCCACCCCAACCCCCCACCCCACCTCACCCCCAAAACTTGAAAAATGGTTGGGTGTGATGGAACACGCCTTTAACAGTTTTGATGAAATAGGCAAGTGCTTTCCCAAAGAGCTATATCCCCAGCCCCATTTTACCCTTTTTTTTTTTTATGATTTATTTATTTATTATGTATACAGTGCTCTGCCTGCAGGTGCTCACCAGAAGGCATTAGATCACATTATAGATGGTTGTGGTTGCTGGAAATTGAACTCAGGTCCTTTGGAAGAACAGCCAATGCTGTTAACCTCTCAGCCATCTCTCTAGCCCCTATATTTTGAAGTAGGATTTTGCACCGGGCGTGGTGGCGCACGCCTTTAATCCCAGCACTCAGGAGGCAGAGGCAGGTGTATCTCTGTGAGTTCAAGGCCAGCCAGGACTACACACAGAAACACTGTCTCAAAAACCAAACAAACAAAAATAAGATTTTGCTAAATTGCTTAGGTGCCCTAAGTCTCTTTTGCCTTTAACCTGTGCCTGGAGTAACTGGGAATACAGGCCTGTGCTACCAAGCTTAGCTGGAGTGGATGGTCATTTGGGGTGGGTGCTGCTGTATGAACGGTAGGAAGTCTGGCAGCGCCTCTAGGCTTCACCTGCTGCGCGTCAATAGCAGTGGCACCCCACGTCCTTGACAGTCACAGACAGCTTCGCTGGGGATGGTAACTTCTGTCTCTTCCTCTTGAGTACTGACTTTACATACATGTGCTGCCAAGGTAATGTAGTGCAGGGCGTCAAACCCCAGCACCGTGTGCATGCTAAGCAAGTACTCTACTAAGCTGTGTCCTTACACCATTCCTTTTATATATTCTTATTTTCCTTAATTATGTATCATTATTTGTATGACTTTACAACTTTATAAACATAAAATTATGGTGTTTGTAGTCTTCAGTTTTGTATTTATATGGTTGCATTTTATACTGTCCTCTCATCAGAAGACATTTATCTTCTCTCTCAAAAAAACTTTTTGAGGGCTGGAGATGTGGGTTAATGGGTTAGGAGTGCTTACTGCTCTTGCAGAGGACCCATACTCAATACCTAGCACCACATGGTAGCACTCTACTGGCTATAACTCTGCTTTCAGGGAGTCCAGTGCCCTCTCCTGCCTACGTGGCATGAGGCATGCCTATTGTGCGTGACAGAAAAAATGTTCGCACACATTAAATAAATATTAAAAATAAGACAAAACAGCTGGACATAGTGGACAACACCCCTTCAATTTCAGCACTTGGACAGTAGAGACAGACAGATCTATGAGAGTTCAAGGACAACCTGGTCTACACAGTGAGTTCAGGACAGCCAGGGCTACATAGTAAAAAAACTTCCATCTCCAACCCTCTTGCCCATGCACCTCTTAAGATAGAAGGAAACTTGGTTCAATAAAGAAGCTATCAGATATAACCTCAAACTCACTATGTAGAATAAGCTTGGCTCAGATTGCAGGTGCTAGGATTATAGAGATGGTGCCATTATCCTGACAAAGTGGAAATACTTTGATGTAACCGCAACACACGACGGTTTGATCTGTTATTGAGAGTTTAAAATGTCTTTAGTTCTGATTCTCTGCATTTGTGCCTTTTACTTTCTAGGTACAGGTCTAATTCTGCTCAGCTGCTTGTTGAGGCTCGAGTTCAGCCTAATCCATCAAAACATGTGAGTGTTTCCTGCTTGAGTGAGGCTTTGAATGTCCATGGTTCTCTGGCTTGCAGTGTTAGCACCTGCCTTTTTTCTGTGCTATATAGCATGTCCAAGATCTTTATTTTGCTTCTAATTTTAAAATCTTTTACAATTCGTTCTTATTTATTTATTTTGGTTTTTGGTGGGTTGTTTTGTTTGAGACAGGGTTTCTCTGTCTGGCTTTCTCTGTGTGGCTTTGGATGCCATGGAAATCACTCTGTAGCCCAGGCTTGGCCTGAAACTCATAGACATCTTCCTGTCTTTGCCTCCCGATTGCTGGGATTAAAGACATGTGCCACTATGCCTGATGTTTTATTGTTTATTATAAATATTTATTTTACTTACTCTGTATGAGTGTTTCGCCTGTATATATGCATGTGTACTACATGCCTGGTGTGCATGGAGGCCAGCAGAGGCCATTGAGTTCCCTAGACCTCGAGTTACAAGTGGGTGTGGGTTGCCATGTGGGTGCTGGGAACCTAACCCAAGGTCTTCTGCAAAAACAAGAACCCCAGAAGTTAGTACATTTTGTGAGTTAGGCATAATTATGAGCAAACTACTGTTCTTGACAAACTACAGTGTGGGCTGTGAGAGCCTTTACAGTTCAGCCTTTCAGAACCTATATCTGAGTTTGATATTGAAAGTCTTTGGCTTATGTGGCTACATCTCTCTTTCTAGGTCCCCCCATCCCATCCCCCTCACCACTGTGCAGTATGTATGCAGTTTGTTCGGAAGGAAAACCTACTCTCTCTGGCCTGCCAACATCAGTTTTGCCGAAGCTGCTGGGAGCAGCATTGCTCAGTGCTAGTCAAGGATGGTGTTGGTGTAGGTGAGTCTACACCAAACATAAATTTGGCTCTCAAAACATGCTTTTTAGAAAGGTTTTTAAATTATACTTATTTATTTGATTTTATGTATATAAGTGCTTTGTCTGCATGTAGCTCTGTGTACTATGTGTGTGGTGCCTGTGGAGGTCAGAAGAGGGTAGGGGACCCCCTGGAGTTGGAGTTACAGGTGCTTGTGATGATCATGTGGCTTCTGGGATGGAACCCAGGTTCTCTGAAAGAGCAACAAGTGCTTTTAACTGCTGAGTCATCTCTCTAGCCTTAAAATATTTGTCTTTTTTGGGTTTTTGGGTTTGGTTTGGTTTGGTTTGGTTTTTTGTTTTTCCGAGACAGAGTTTTTCTGTGTAGCCTTGGCTGTCCTAGACTCACTTTGTAGACCAGGATAGTTTCAAACTCACATCAATCCACCTGCCTCTGCCTCCTGGGTGCTGGGATTAAAGGCATGTGCCACCATGCCTGGCTCATTTTCGTATACTTAAGTAAACATTTCTCCTAAAATTGACAGATTTTTTTAAAAAGATTTATTTATTACATATACAGTGCTCTGCCTACATGTATGCCTGCACACCAGAAGAGGGCACCAGATCTCATTATAGATGGTTGTGAGCCACCATGTGGTTGCTAGGAATTGAACTCAGGACCTTTGGAAGAGCAGCCAGTGCTCTTAACCTCTGAGCCAAATCTCCAGCCCAGATTGACATACTTTATAGTCAGATCTAGTGGTTTCTAAATCCACCAGTTTAAATAGTAGCACCGTTTTCTAAAGTCTCCAGCAAAATGCAAAAACTATAGGTTTCACAAGTACTGGTGTGAGGAAAAGATGATGTTCTCTCACCTTTAAGTGAACTGTCCTTTACTCAGCATTGGTGACATGCACCTTTGGTTTTTTGAGACAGGGTTTCTCTGTAGCCTTGGCTGTCCTGGACTCACTTTGCAGATCAGCTGGCCTTGAACTCACAGCAATCCACCTGCCTCTGCCTCCCAAATGCTGGGATTAATGGCGTGCGCCACCATGCCCAGCCTGTGACATGCACCTTTAATCATAGCACTAGGTAGACAGAGACAGGTGGATCTCTGAGTTGGAGGTCAACCTGGTCTATAGAGCTACTTCCACAACAGCAAGGGAAACCCTGTCTCAAAAAAACAGAAAAAAGAAAAGAAAGAAACTGTCCTTTGAGCTGCCTACTATGTCTTGATTCCTTCTACTGCCGTTTGGCAATGTAACCTATAGACATGTGGGTCACTAGGTCTATAATGATCTTTTGTTTTTTGAGACAGGTGCTTATGGTGATATTTGGGTAATTGGGCACAATATCTGGGTTACATTACTGTGAAAACATGTTCATTTCTCTCTTTGAGTAAGTTCTTGATAAATTTTTTGTTTTGTTTTTTGAGACAGGGTTTCTCTGTTATCTTGGCTATCCTGGACTCACTTTGTAGACCAGGCTGGCCTTGAACAAATGTGCTGGGATTAAAGGCATGTGCTACCTGCTTGGCTTTGATAAATATTGTAAACAAAGGATTTACTATATGAAATCAGAATTTGTTGGTTGAACTTAGTATTTTATGTATTTTGCAATATGGTTATCCATCACATTATTTTTGTTCAATAGGAGTCTCATGTATGGCTCAGGATTGTCCACTCCGAACACCAGAGGACTTTGTATTTCCCTTGCTTCCCAACGAAGAGTTGAGAGATAAATACAGGCGCTACCTCTTTAGGGACTATGTGGAGGTATGGATAGCACTGTCTTCCTGGGCCTACCTTACACACTATAATTATAGCTGCCATTAGGTAATGAGTGGTAAAACATAGCTTGTGGGGCTGGAGAAATGGTTCTGCGCTTCAGAGTCTTGAAGAGGAGCTGAGCTAGTTCTCAGCACTTGTGTCCTATCTGTAACTCCAGCTCTAGCAGACCTGACACCTTCTTCTGGTCTCTCTAGGCACCTTCATGGACATGCATATACCTGCCCACACCCTACATTAGGCCCATAATTTAATATTATATATAAATAAAAACCTTATTGACAGAAAAGCCACTGTGTAAATCCCAGATCTCTTACTTGTTTGTTATGAGACCACTTGCTCATTAGTTTGCCTAAGTCTTGCCTTCCACTCCATAATCTGTACAGTCATCCCAACATATACAGATGACCAAGCAAGCAGAGCCAGGCATCTTATGTGAGCAGCTCAAGAGTTGCTATTCCAGGGGCTGGAGAAATGACTCAGAGGTTAAGAGCACTGTTCTTCCTAGGGTCATGAGTTCAATTCCCAGCAATCACATGGTGGCTCACAACCATCTATAACGTGATCTGGTGCCAGGCAGAATACTGTACAAATAATAAATAAATAAATATATTTTTTAAAAAGTTGTTATTCCATTAGATTTTCTGTACAGTTCAGCCCAGAGAAGGTCTGTTTTGCTTTGTATTTTTGGCAATTTGAAAACTTGCTTAGGATTCCAACTTAGTTATTTTTAGGTTCCTTTCTCTTCTTGGGCTATCTGTGAAGCATAATTTTCATCTTTGTCTTTTATGACTTAGTTTTAAAGGCTAATTGGGGGCTGGAGAGATGGCTCAGCAGTTAAGAGCTCTCCCAGAGGTCCTGAGTTCAATTCCTGGCAACCACTTGGTGGCTCACAACCATCTATACTGGGATCTGATGTCCTCTTCTGTCATGCAAGTGTACATGCAGATAGAGTGCTTATATACATAAATAAATCTTTTTTAAAAAGCGTGTTGGGGGCTGGAGAGATGGCTCAGAGGTTAAGAGCACTGCTTGCTCTTCCAAAGGTGCTGAGTTCAATTCCCAGCAACCACATCGTGGCTCACAACCATCTATAATGAGATCTGGTGCTCTCTTCTGGTGTACATAATAAATAAATAAATCTTTAAAAAAAAAAAAAAAGCGTGTTGGATTGGTTGTCTTGTGCACATGAGGACGAACACAAGGCTTTATTCTTTGCGGTATTTGCTGCCTTGTATAGACTGTTGAGAATCTTTGAGCCCTCCAGCTGTTAGATGCCCGGGTCACTGAGCTGTGTTCTCATCCAACCCATATCAAAGCATCTTTTCCCAGGCCCCATTCTCCCTGTGTTGACCAGGCTGCCCATGATCAAACTCCCTGGGCTCCAGCAGTTCTCCTGCCTGACTCTTCCAAGGAGCTAGAGTCTAGTCAGACAGACCTGCACCCAGCCTACAGGCGTTACTCTATGCCGCCACCACCTCCTCTTCCTTTTAAGATTGATTGGTTGGTTGATTGATTAGTTTACAGTGTTCTGCTTGACTGCCAGAAGAGGGTTATAAGTCACCATGTGGTTGCTGTGAATTGAACTCAGGACCTCTGGAAGAACAGCCAGCGGTCTTTTTTTGTTTTGTTTTATTGTGGGGTTTTGTTGTTGTTGTTTTGTTTTTAGTTTTTCGAGACAGGGTTTCTCTGTGTAGCCTTGGCTGTCCTGGACTCACTTTGTAGACCAGGCTGACCTCGAATTCACAGCGATCAGCCTGCCTCTGCCTCCCAAGTGCTGAGATTAAAGGCGTGCGCCACCACGCCCAGCATTCTTTTTTTTTTTTTTTTTTTTTTTTAAATATTTATTTATTGTATATGAGTGCTTTATCTGCAGAAGAGGACATCAGATCACACTATAGATGGCTGTGAGCCACCATGTGGTTGCTGGGAATTGAACTCAGGATCTCTGGAAGAGCAGGCGGCGCTCTTAACCACTGAGCCATCTCTCCAGCCCAACGCCCAGCATTCTTAACCTCTGAGCCATCTCTCCAGCCCCTAGCTCTGTACCTTCTTACAAAATAACTTTAAGATGAACAAAGGTTCTCTTCAGTAATTAGTTAATATCTGTTCGTCACAACATCCATCCTAAATTTTAGTCCTTTGATATAAGTCATCAGCGGAAAGTACCAAGGCACTTAAGCAGTCTGTTTGAGAGGCAACACTTAGGAGATCTTCTCATCATTTCCCTTTGCTGTGTTCACAGAGTCATTACCAGCTCCAGCTGTGCCCTGGTGCAGACTGCCCCATGGTTATTCGGGTACAGGAGCCTAGAGCTCGCCGAGTGCAGTGTAATCGGTGCAACGAGGTCTTCTGGTAAGGAGAGTGAGTGCTGAGCAGTCCTGGGCTCATGGCCCATCTCTCTCCGGACAGCACTGCTGCTGAGTGTGCAGTCAGGGCTGGGAGAGGTGGAGTGTCTGTTGTACGTGAGTGCTCTGCTCCAGGTGGCCAGGGTTGTGCCCAGCATTTCATATTCCTCGGGCATTTTTGATAAATGAACAAACTCTGAAGACAAGTAAGAGATTCCTTGAGATTTAGGTTTATGCTACAATCATGACCCAGATATGTCTGCCTTTACTGACAAGTCACATCTGACTTCAATATCTTTATCTTTCTCTGTTTTAAACTTTTCTTAGCTAACATTTTAAACTTAAATTTATTAGCTGGCCATGGTAGCACATGTCTTTAATCTCAGCACTCAGGAGGCAGAGGCAGGTGGATCACTGTGAGTTCAAGGCCAGCCTGGTCTACAAAGGGAGTGAGTCTAGGACAGCCAGGGCTGTCATTTTTTTTGATTTGAGACAAGGACCTGTTAGGCAACTTTGGCTAATGTGGAACTTACTTTGTAGACCAGACTGTCCTCAAACTCAAATAGATCTGCCCTCTAAGAGCTGGTATTAGTGCTAGGATTGACTTCATGTACCATCCGACTGGCACTGGCTGACTTGTATAAAACTGTGATTTATGAGTGAATTCTACATGTAAGGTTCTTTTCATTCAGTAAATTCCATAGGCACAATTTAAACTTACCAATTTCTTTCCAAGTGACAAGCTTCTGTCCAGCCATTTTCCCTGCATTATCACAACTGTGGGATTAGCTCTGTCGTCATCTTTGTGTTCTAGGTGAGGAAATCAAGGTACAAAGAAAATAAACTACTAGTAAATAGCAGAGCCATAATTTAAAGGGTTTTTTTGCTTTTTTATTGTATATGAGTGTTTTATCTGCATGTACTCCTGCACACCAGAAGCGGACACCAGATCTCACTACAGATGGTTGTGAGGCACCATGTGGTTGCTGGGAATTGAACTCAGGTCCTCTGGAAGAGCAGACAGTGCTCTTAACCGCTGAGCCATCTCTCCAGCCCCAGAGCCGTAATTTAGATTCAGGTCTGTCCTAATTGAACCTCCCTGGAAGATTCATGGGCTGGATAACTGTGTGTGTCTCCTTCCTTTCCGTCTCCCCAAAAGTTGAGAACTGAACAGGTGCTGCCTTCAGACCTTTACTGTTGGCTTGTACAATAGGAAATTGAAAACACGGGTCCTAGTGCTTTTATTTTAGGCATGTGTAGCCCTGGCTGTTCTAGAACCCACTGTATAGACCAGGCTGGCTTTGAAGCCAGAGATCTGCCTCTCCCTCCAGAGTGCCACCTCCAACCAGTTTCATCTTCAGTCCTCCCCCCCCCCCCAACTCCCCCTCTCTTTTAGCTTTTCGAGACAGGGTTTTCCTGTGTAGTCCTGGACTCAATTTGTAGATGCATTTGTGCATCCTTACATGCAAATCTAGCCAGAGGCATAGAGAAGTTCCCCAAAATCTCAGTCCTCCTTTAAACCTGAATTAAGTTGCTCTTCAGAGTACAGCACCTGCCTCCCAAGGAACTGAGCTCATGGCTAAAATGTAAAACATGAAACCCTGGCTTGAGGAATATTTGAATGTGTTTCTTTTCCAATTTCAAGTTTCAAGTGTCGACAGATGTATCATGCCCCCACAGACTGCGCCACAATCCGGAAATGGCTCACCAAGTGTGCAGATGACTCCGAAACGGCTAACTACATTAGTGCTCACACTAAAGACGTAAGGACTATATGTTACCTGTAATGCATCTTTCCTGTGGAATGCTGGCTAGGGCTCTCCCCAAAGACTGGCCATCTGAGCAGACAATCAACCATGCCCAGTATAGTTTTATCAGTTTTTTATTATTTATTTAATTTAATTTTTGTTTGTTTGGTTTTTTGAGACAGAGTTTCTCTTTGTAGCCCTGACTGTTCTGGAGTTCCAGGACAGTCAGAGCTACATAATAGAGAGACCCTGTCTCAAAATTTTAAAAAAATATTTTTTTCTTACTTCATATGTATGAATGTTCTGCCTGAAAGTATGTATATGTACCACATGCATGTCTTTTGGGTACTCTGGAACTGGAGTTATAGATGATTCTGAGCCACGTGTGGTGCTAGGAATTAAACCCTGCTCGGCATCAAGTGCTGTTAACTGCTGAGCCATCTCTAATTCCAGATGCTTTTTTTTTTTTTTTTTTTTTTTTTTTTCCAAGACAGGGTTTCTCTGTAGACCAGGCTGGCCTCGAACTCACAGGGATCCACCTGCCTCTGCCTCCCAAGTGCTGGGATTAAAGGCATGCACCACCACTGCCCGGCTCACATGCATTTATTTTAATAAAATTCCAAAATACTTAGAAAAGTGTGAACCAAAGCAGAACAAATTAGAGGAAAAAAAAATCCTAATTTTTATTGAATGTATACCAAACTTTGATAGCCCTCAGAATGAAGTAGTTAGTTGGCATAGCTCATAAATAGCAAAACTGTAATACACAGTTATTCTCAATACTTATTAAAGCTTAGCCTGGGGGAAGGATCCAGTGTTCCCTTTGCAAACTCACTGTCTCACTTGGAATCACAGACTGCTTCACCTTGGTGGAAGGTTCCGTGTCAGTCTGGTCTTGCTGGCCTTTTTCAAGTCAGTGGAGTTTTGAGGTAGTTTCCACGCTCTCTTCTGGAACCTATCATCCAAGCCAGCTGACTAGGACTTAGTCCAGAGTGGCCCATCTCCTAGCAGGCACGCAGGCAGGCAGGCCGGCCTTCTGCTGCCTCAGCCTGGCCTTAATCTGAGTGGCATCAAAGCAAGGACAGATGGAGAGGATTTAGTGGGGCTCAGCTGACACTTGAATTATTTCAGAACCAAGCGTACTGACCTCATTTCCTTGAGTTGCTGTTCCAGCCTCAGCTACCTGTCACATTTAAGTGAAACATTCCGCCCCAGAAGTGCTTGGGATGGGATATTAGGCACAGGTGCCTGGAGTTTTGTGTATTTTTTCTTAGAGCTGGGCTGATGATGTGTAGCCTAATGGCCCCTTCTGTCTCCTTAGTGTCCCAAGTGCAACATCTGCATTGAGAAGAACGGAGGATGCAATCACATGGTGAGCAGGGGCATGTAGAGCTTGACATGTGACATAGAGCCCTTGCTCAAAGCATTTTTCCTTAACGTGTTCTCTTCTGTTTCTCTTTGACAGCAATGCTCCAAGTGTAAGCACGGTGAGTCCCAGGCCTGGCCTTTGGTCCAGGGGTGTAGCCTATGTGTCTTGTGCTTTGGTCTCCATTACTTCCTAGTGAGTTCTTTTATAACAACGAAACAGCAAAATAAAGAGGGACCTCCATCGCTTAGATCATTGTAATTGGCATAAGAGCACTTTCGATTTGGGGGCTTAGGAGCATTCTTTTATAATCCTGCTGCCATCTTGCTGACATATGTAGTTAAAAGTCATGTTTGGTGTGACCCTCATGATCCTCAGTAATCCAACAAGACTTAGCTTTTCCTTATCTTTCTTTTATGGACAGGGTCTTGCCAGGCTGGCCTTGAACTCACAGGGATCCACCTGCCTCTGCCTCCCGAGTGCTGGAATTAAAGGCCTATGCCACCACACCCAGCTGTTGTTATTAGTTTTTTGTTTTGTTTTGTTTTGTTTAAAAAAGATTTATTTATTTATAATGTATACAGTGTACACTTGCAGGTCAGAAGAGGGCACCAGATCTCATTCTAGATGGTTGTGAGCCACCATGTGGTTGCTGGGACTTGAACTCAGGACCTCTGGAAGAGTAGACAGTGCTCTTAACCTCTGAGCCATCTCTCCAGCCCTTTTGTTTTATTTTTTTGAGACCAGTTTTACTATGTAGCCTTGGCTGGCTTTGAACTTTAACTATGTAATCAAACTGGCCTCCTGAGTGCTGGATTAAAGGTGAGCACCATCACACACAGTTATTATTGTCTGTTAGGGCTCATGTTGGTGCTATTCCCACAAGCCCTCCATAGTCAAGGGTCTATGGTAAAGTTATATATGGTTTAGAGCAGTGACTCTGAAGACAAGTCACAGGTAGTAACCTGTTCTTTGGTGAGGCCCCATGCGCTCCTTTTCTCTGTATACGTGATGGAGGGAGGGGTCTGTGAAACACTTAGAGCAGTGCAGTATGCGTGTACTCTTTAAGGAGGAGTGGTAGTCAGGCTCCTGCTGTTCTTGCTGCTCTTTTTTCAGGGTACCAAGTAAAACTCTTTCCTTTCTAGCTGGGTGTGGTGGTGCATGCCTTTAATCCCAGCACTCAGGAGGTAGAGGCAGGTGGCTCACTGTGAGTTTGAGGCCAGCTTGGTCTACAAAGCAAGTCCAAGATAGCCAAGGCTACACAGAGAAGCACTGTCTCGGGAAAACAAACAAACAAACACTGTTTCCTTTCTTTTAAAGGAATTGTATGTTATGTGCTGCTATACTCCCAGCTCTATGGGAAGCTGGGCAGGAGAGTCAGTGGATATTTGAGACCCACATGGGTCTCAGACCAATATAAAGAGGAAAGGAAGGAAAGTGATAAGACTGTGTCACACATTCCTAGTGCCCAAAAAGCCTCACTCCTTTGTTTCTCAGCAGAGCTAACTGTCATCCCTACTTTGGTATAGAATTACATCTTTACTAGCACAACCCTAAGCCATGCATTATCCCTTACGGCAGTCGTAGGTGATGAAGGAGGGAAGGGCACCCTGTGACCCACAGTTGCACAGGGTCTTCCAGGAGAAGGACATTGAATAGCTTTGGCTCTCTGCATGTGACTTTTCCTTCTCCACAATGTCCTAACGACCCATTTGGAAAGTCAGTGACCAGGTTAAATGTGTCCTAGGAAACAGAGCTTACGACTGACAGGTTCTCTGGCAGAACATAAGACTAGATGGTGGACATGTAACAAAACTGGTAACTCCACTACATGGCAAGAGTTATGTGAATACTTAGCACACTTGAGGGGTTTTTCTTCTCTCCTTCCTCACTATGGAAACAGAATCATAATTCTGCATATGAGCTATTGAGTAAGTAGAGATTTTATATTAATAGGCACTTTGAAAAGGGTGGGAGAGATGGCTCAGTGAGTGACATCCTTGCTGCAACACAAACATGACGATCTGAATTCAGTCCCCAGAACACAGGTAACAAAGCCAGGCATCGTGGCACATACTTATAATCCTAGTGTTGGAGAGGTAAAGAGGTGAGTCCCTGGGACCTTCTGCCAGCCAGACTAGCCTGCTTGGGTGAGCTCTAGAGCTTGTCTCCAAAAACCAAAAAGAGTGAAGTAAGGTGATATAGCTAGGACCTGAGGAACAACATTCAGAACTGAGCTCTGTGCTCCATGTGTGTACATCCTCATAGGTGTGCACACACCAGAAAAGGAAGAAGCTTTTAGTTCCAGCTTTGTGTATAAAAATCTTTTTTTTTAACTTTTAAATTTAATTTTAACTTATGTGCATTGATGTGAGGGTGTCAGATCTTGGAGTTAGACAGTTGTGAGATGCCATGTAGGTGCTAGGAATTGAACCCGGGACCTTTGGAAGAGCAGACAGTGCTCTTAACCACTGAGCCAACTCTCCAGCCCCTGTGTATAAAAATCTTAAAGCAAACAAGAATTGTGTGGTGGGGAAGAAGCTGACCAGTGAATTTGTACAGTCAGCAGTAAGGCACACAGCATGTGTGCTCATGGGATTGGGAGAGTCCATAGGCCACTGGCTGTTCTAACAAGCTGTGGGAACGGTCAGTTGTGAAAAGAATGAGGATTGCACATCGCTCTGCAAAGAGGCACCCTTTGGAGTTTGTCCTCTGGTTGCCCCTTCACCCTATGCCCGGGAGGAGTGTGCAGCTGTCTGTGAAGGCAAATGGCTTGCCTCTGTCCTGTGCAGACTTCTGCTGGATGTGCCTAGGAGACTGGAAGACGCACGGCAGTGAGTACTATGAGTGCAGCCGCTACAAGGAGAACCCTGACATCGTCAACCAGAGCCAGCAAGCCCAGGCCAGGGAGGCCCTCAAGAAGTACTTATTCTACTTTGAGAGGGTAGGTGTCCCGTGCTGCCCCGCCCCTCACAGCGGGCTGCTTCACGTGGCCTGCTGCGGTGAGAGCTCCTGCGTCTGCTTGGGGATCGTCTCTTATAAATGTAGCTTTTCAGTTGTGCAGGGTGGTGGGGAAGGACATGGATTCCCTTAGTTGAATGGTGGGTCGTGGGTATGGCCTACCAGCCGTGCTGTTTGTCCTTATCCTCTCTACCTTCCTCTGCTTTGTAGTGGGAAAATCACAACAAAAGCTTGCAGCTAGAGGCACAAACATACCAGCGTATTCATGAGAAGATTCAAGAGAGAGTTATGAACAATCTGGGAACTTGGATTGACTGGCAGTACCTGCAGAATGCTGCCAAGCTGTTGGCCAAGGTATCTACCCTCTCACTCTTGCATCACTAGTCCCTGTTTGCTGCAGACATTAGAGTGAGAGGCTACCTCTGAAAGGAGGGAGAATTTGGTACCCTTCACAGCTTTCATGCACATCTATGGGACCCCACTTCCGTGTACTGGATATACTAGACAGCTCAACACTTGGCTAGAGATCGTAGGATTTTCTGATTGGTTTTACTGCCTCTGCCAACAGAGAAAATTAGAGCATTTTCTTCCTTTGTCCTATCTCTGGATAACTAAAAGGAAAATACATGATTGATAAGTATTGAGATATGTAGATTTTAATGTCCAAAGATAGAAAAGCCATGTGGCACCTGGTGGTCATAAACCAGTTTGAAGCATGGTGTTTTTGTGACCACGCTTGTTTCAGTTTTCCCCGTGTCACTCTGTAGTCCATCATCTCTGTTGTTTGTCCTCGCTGCTCTAAGGTCCACAGGTCTAGAGTTACCATTTGCCTGGTCAGATATGAATTCTAAGAGCCACCTAATGGGTGGGTCAATTAGAATCAAAGAGAAAGCTGCTTTTTTTCTTTCCAATTCCAGTGTCGATACACCCTGCAATACACTTACCCATATGCATACTACATGGAGTCTGGTCCCAGGAAAAAGCTGGTAAGTGAAAGCTGCCTTTCCGCTCTTCCCTGCCGTTTTACTGTTTGTTTGGTTTTGGTTTTTCAAGATGGTTTCTCTGTGTATCCCTGGCTGTCCTGGACTCACTTTGTAGACCAGACTGGCCTCGAACTCATAGCGATCTGCCTGCCTCTACCTCCGAGTGCTGAGATTAAAGGTGTGCGCCACCACCGCCCGGTTGAAACCATTTTTTAAATTTTTTATTGTATGTGCATTAGTGTTTTGCCTGCTCACGTGCCAGTGTGAGGGTGCTAGATCACTTGGAGCTAGATATACAGACAATTGTGAACTGCCATGTGGATGCTGAGAATTGAACTCAAGTCCTCTAGAAGAGCCAGTGCTCTTAACTGCTGAGCCATCTCTCCAGGCCCATGAGTGAAGTCATTATGCATAACATTTTATTACCTGGATGTATAGTTACTAAATCAAAGAAGTTGATTTCTTTTTTCTGGGTCTCGAAAAAGAAAAACCAGCCCAGACAGCCTTGAACTTAAAATCTTGCTGTCTCTGCCTCCAGTGCTGAGATTACAGGAACGTACCACCACATAGGCCAAATAATAGTTTGGTCTGAAGCCGGGCGTGGTGGCGCATGCCTTTAATCCCAGCACTCGGGAGGCAGAGGCAGGCGGATCGCGTGAGTTCGAGGCCAGCCTGGTCTACAAAATGTCAGGATGGCCAAGGCTACACAGAGAAACCCTGCCTCAAAAAACCAAAAAAAAAAAAAAAAATAGTTTGGTCTGTCTGTCTTTCTTTCTTTCTTTCTTTCTTTCAGATTGATTTCTTTATTATGCATACAGTGCTTGGCTGCATGTACACCTACAAGCCAGAAGAGGGCACTGGATCACATTGTAGATGGTTGTGAGCCACCATGTGGTTGCTGGGAATTGAACTCAGGACCTCTGTAGGAGCAGTCAGTGCCCTTAACCTCGAGGCATCTCTCCAGCCTCCTTGTTTGGTTTTTCAAAGGATTTCTTTTGTTTGGTTGGTTGATGATGTTGTTGTTGTTGAGATTTATTTATTTATTATGTATACGGTACTCTGCCTGCATGTGTGCCTGCCTGCCAGAAGACGGCACAAGATCACATTGTAGATGGTTGTGAGCAACCATGTGGCTGCTGGGAATTGAACTCAGGACCTTTGGTCCAGAGCAGCCAGTGCTCTTAGCCTCTGAGTCATCTCTCCAGCCCCTGGTTGGTTATTCTGGAGGTAGGTTTCACATAACCCAGGCTGGCCTCAGACTCTAGGTAGCCAGGGGGGACCTTGAGCTTCTGATACTCCTGAGCGTTGGGATTACTGGTGTATGCTACTATACCCAGTCTATACAGCACTGGGAACTGAACCCAACACTTCATATATCCTGGGTAGGTGTTTCACCAACTAAGATAACATCCCTGTCTCCCAATTTATTAAGGCTTCTTATTGGCCAGGTGGCTGGAGGAACATAAAATGTTGAACAAATACAGTGTCTTGAGACTATCCATTTTAACTTAACTTTTGCAGTATCTGTGTCTCAGTGATTTGAGACCATATTTTCTGTGGCTGTAATTTCTCACCTTCTTTGGTGGTAGATGACAAAGGTTCCTTTGCCATTTGCTTCTCTCTCCTGGGAGCTGTTGTTTTCCAGCTCTGGGCATAAAGATAGCAGGCACGCTGAGGACATGTCAGGCTTGTCAGCTGCTAATTGGAGCCTGAGGTGCTTGCATGTACCCTCCGTCTGCAGGCCCTGCCCGGCTACAGCCCCCTCTCCTTTTGACCCTCCTGCTCTGCCCATACAGTTTGAATACCAGCAGGCTCAGCTGGAGGCTGAGATTGAAAACCTTTCATGGAAAGTTGAGCGTGCAGACAGCTATGACAGAGGGGTAAGTGCTTGCTGCCTTCTTGCAGGTAAGGGAAGGTTATCATATTAACAGGTGATTGTGTTAGCATGGGACTTAAAGCTGCCGCTGTGGAGGGTGGGAAGGTTAGCCCCAGATAGGAGAGCTGTGGCTTTTGCTAATCTCTGCTGCTGGCACTGGGACTTTAAACACCTATTGTGTGTCCTTCACATAGGACTTGGAAAACCAGATGCACATCGCAGAGCAGCGAAGAAGGACTCTGCTGAAGGATTTTCATGACACCTAAGCTGGGCTGAGGATGTGCCGGGGTGAGGAAGACGTAGCTGTGAGGCCTCCCGGCTACTGTACTGCATGCTGCAGGCTCTGCCTTTCACGACCCCAGGCAACAGCCAGGGCCCCACTCCTGAGAGACACTGGCCACACACCTCTTAGTCAATTTGTTTTCTCCTCATCTTTTTGCTTTTTGTTTCTACCAGGGTAGGGGCGCTCTTGAACTGGCCTCTAACAAGGACTTTTACATTTCCCCTGGATGGTTGTTGGGTGGGAGGGAACTTTTTTTTTCTGAATGGCTATTAATAGTATTAGATCATTACAACTTATGTAATTTTCAAAGGTTGTACGATTATAAAGAAAAAAAAGGCAAACCATAGATAACACAGCGCCCTTGAAAATAAATTGGCATTGGAGTGTTTCACCCTCTAGCTATTTTACTTAGAATGTAACTTGATGCTGCCCACCTACCGAGCCTCAGAATATCTGCACTGCCAGGGGCCCTGGGGGTGGCATCTGCTTTCCAGCATCATGTTTGGCCATAGCTGTCCCAAGGGAAGAGCACGGGTGGCATATGGTGGGGCTGAGTTGGCTTGCATAACAGGCCTGGAGATAGCGAGTTCCATACCTCCTGCCTCAACTGGGCAGCAAGGGCACAGAGCAGAGCACGGTCTCACTACGGCCTTGCTTTTCTTCTTGAATGTGAGGTTGTCTGAGTCAGGCCACCAGGCCAGAACCCACCACCGAGGTGTGCTAACGTTAGTGCCACCAGACTGGGAGACTGGCTCAGCACGGTGCTTCCTCTTGTCTCATGAAGAGAAGAGACCCACCTTTGAAAGGAATAGAGTTCCCTCAAATAAGTTCCCTTCTCCTTGGTCATTCTTTGATCCAGTATTCAAGTGGTGTACTCTGACCAGGGTCACATGTCCGGCACTGTCTTACTGTGTTACGGTGAACAGAGTCCACAGGGTCAGAGTTCAGCATGGCCCTTCCAAGGGCATGCGCCTTGTGTCTCAAGAGCTAGATTTGCACAAATTATTTTTATGTTAACCTGGAGTGTGGCCAGAAGCTGCTCTGAGGTGGGGTGTCTTCCCTTTTGCCTAGTTGCAGCTGCCAGAAGACCCCGTCTCTATAGTCTGGGAGTCCTAGAACAGGAGAATCCCTGCTCTGTGGTCCCAGTTCCTGTACTAGAAGAGGTTGGTCATAGGAAAGGACCAGTTCTTGCACAGTCAAGTGCAAAGGAGCAGGCAGCTGGCCTGGTGTCCTTCCTATCTTGACCCTTGGCCTGTGGGCCTGTGAAAAGTTAGGTCTGTGATCTCTGCGGTTTCCATGGCTTTGTTCAGTGCCTCCCCTCTGAGACTGGCAGAGCTGTCTATACTTGACGGGGCCTCCCTGAACTCCTAGGAGAGCCTATAGAGAAATCTGTGAATACTATGATGCAGATTCTTTGATATTCATACATTTTCACCTCCAGTCACCAATTTCCTAGGTACCATGTAAAGCTGTAAAATTGAGTTGTTCTTGAAGACAGGTGACAGCTGTGACTCTTGGGGTACATGGCCAGCTGCGCATTCTCTTTCACCTCCTCAGGTTTTGTCTCTTCATGTTGTCCCCGACAAGTGGAGACTGCGGGGTGCACTGGAATAGAGTGTGCTGAGTGAGCCCAGAATAACAGTGGGAGCCGATTGTGAATAAGGAATGTGCCTGCTGCAGGCCCAGTGTGGCATGTGGAAGCTGTGCTAGCGCACAGTCCTTTCCACCAAGTCCGTTCGGTGGCACTGCCATGACACAGGACAGAGTTGTGGCCTGTAGCCTGCTCTCCCTTGGGCACAACTGACTTGCACAGCCGCCATGCTCCTACTCATGTGCTGTGACCCTGACCATAGGCACCACAGGAGGCTCTGCCAACCCCAGCTGGCGGCACCTCGCCTGTGGAGACCTGTGTTTTGCGCCCTCAGCAGCTGTCCTTTGTTAACATTATCAGGAACATCTGAAAGGTCAGGCAGAGGTGGGTTGCTTTGGTTTGCTATTCTGCCCTGCAAAGGGCAGAGAAAGACAGTGTTTTCATGACCTGCCAGATCCTTGTTTTTCTTCAAAGAAAAGTTGAGGCACTGTCATCTGCTCAAAGTTGAGTGATTTATTGAAAATAAACTAAGTTTCTGATTATAAAAATGTGTGAAGTCTTTCTTCAAACTGCCCGGGTAGCTGCCTTCTGTTCTCTCCTCTCCTCCAAGGGTTGAGAGGGCCCAGCCATACTTAGCACTGCTTTTCTTCCAATTTCTTTCTGTGGGGAAAAGGTGGTTCTGGGTGCTCCCTGCAGAAGGAAAAGAGGTGACTTGGAAGTGTCAGGCATATGAGCAGCACTAGTGAGAGGAAACTGCAGGATAAGGTGAACTCGAGGCTGTGGCGGGCTCCACTCCACACTGCTCTGGGCCTCGAGTGTGCTTCCTTTCTGCTTCACACGGGTGCACCAGGTGTGAAAGGACACTACCCTAGAAGTGCCTTTAGTCCACAAAGAACATAGAAGGAATTGGTCACTAGGGACTTTGGGGATAGGGGTAAAGTGTGGGTGTTTTGTCTGCTTGTGTACTGTGTACATGCCCGATGCCTGAGGAAGCACGTGAGTACTGGGAATCAGGCTTGGGTCCTTTCCAAGAGCAACAAGTGCTCTTACACTGAGCCATCACTCCAGCCTCACCAGTGAATATCTTTTCTGGGAGCAAGGCCCAGGACCAGTTAAGATGGGGATGTCCTTGAAAACCAGGAAGTGTTGGTACCGTGGCATTCACACTACCTTTCGTGGTCTTTACACAAGAGCATGCCCCTGGCAAGAAGGGTCACTGGGTAAAGGCGTTTGACAGCTGAGGAGGAGCCACAGGATCTACATGGCAGAAGGAGAAAACTCCTGCAGGTTGTCCTCTGACCTCCACACACTCGCCATAGCACAGATGTGCACAAACACACGTTCAAAAAAAGTTATTTTTCATGTATTTTAAGAGGCTGGAGAGCTGGCTCAGCAGTTTAGAGCAATTGTTACTCCTGCAGAGGACATGGGTCCAGTTCCCAGCAGCCACATAGTGGCTCACAGCTGTCTGTAGCTGTAGTTCAAAGAGATCCAACATCCATTTCTGGCCTTCATAAGCATGTGTATCTTGCGCATAAATGCATGCAGGTAGAACACATACATTTTCCTAACATTTTTTTTCGAGACAGGGTTTCTCTGTGTAGCCTTGGCCATCCTGGACTCACTTTGTAGACCAGGCTGGCCTCGAACTCACAGCGATCTGCCTGCCTCTGCCTCCCGAGTGCTGGGATTAAAGGCGTGTGTCACCACACCCGGCTTTCCTAACATTTTTTAAAGGCTAGAAGGATATAGTCTGAATATTGTTGGGTTGGGGTGGAAGCCCAGAAAACTCACTCCAGACACAGAAGCTTAAAATGAGAGCTTTATTTTCTGAGCTCAGGGCGGCGACCAGTTCAGGACCTGGTCCAGCAAGAGATTGTACAATATTTGTAAAGGATAGGAACACAAACTGAGGGCAGGGCTGTAGCATTGGCCAATCAAGATTTTGACATAAGGGGTTGAACAAGGGAGTTTACATCATGATTATGGGAGGAGCCTGGGAACATGAACGGAGCCAGCAAGATGGGGAAGGTGTCCCCAAGATGTCTGGACTCAGACAACTGTTTGTTTGAGTTTTGTTTTTATGACAGAAGCTATTCAGCTATAGAGAAATCCATAGGGCCTGGGACCTTGAATTGAGTTTTTCCCTGTGATCAAATGGAAGTCTAAACACAAAATGGTAGTACTTAGAATACAGGGTTTTTATTTTGGGGGGTGGTGTTTTTGTTTTTTGTTTATCGAGACAGGGTTTCTTTGTAGCCTTGGCTGTCCTAGACTCATTGTAGACCAAGCTGCCCTCGAACTCACACCTATCCACCCGCCTCTGCCTCCCAAGTGCTGGGATTAAAGGTATGCACCACCACGCCTGACCGGTTTTTGTTTTTGTTTTTAGATTTATTTATTACAAATACAGTGTTCTGGCTACATGTATGCCTGCACACCAGAAGAGGGCACCAGATCACATTATAGATGGTTGTTGCCAGGAATTGAACTCAGGACCTCTGGAAGAGCAGACAGTGCTCTTAACCACTGAGCCATCTCTCCAGTCCTAGAATTTATTTATTTTTTGGTTTTTTGAGATAGGGTTTCTTTGTGTGTAGCCTTGGTTGACCTGGACTCACTTTGTAGACCAGGCTGGCCTCAAACTCACATCTGTAATGTGATTTGATGCCCTCTTCAGGCCAACAGTGTATATGCAGGCATAATTTAAAAATCTTAATAATAATAATAATAATAGGCAGAGGGATCTGAGTTCGAAGCCAGCCTGGTCTACAGAGCAAGTTGCAGGACAGCTAGAGCTGTTTCACAGAGAAAACCTGTCTCAAAAAACCGAGAGAGAAGCAGTGCACGCCTTTAGTCCCAGCACTCGGGAGGCAGAGACAGGCGGATCGCTGAGAGTTCGAGGCCAACCTGGTCTACAAAGCCAAGGCAACACAGAGAAAACCTGTCTCGAAAAGAAAAAAGAAAAGAAAGAAAAAATAAAATAAATAACCAAACTGGGTGTGGTGGTGCACGTCTTTAATCCCAGCACTCTGGGAGGCAGATGCAGGCAGATCTCTGTGAGTTCGAGACCTACAAAGCGAGTCCAGGACAGCCAAGGCTACACAAAGACACAAAATACACACACAAAATACACGCACACACACACACACCAAACTCGTGGGAGCTGCTTTATAATCTTTATCAGGTGTGCTGTTTCTTTCACTCCCCGACAGCCCTCTCTCTGGAGCGAGGAAATGCTCACTACACTTTTCTGGGAGGAGGATAGGGGGCGCCTTTTCTCAGGAACCAAGAAACTACTAATGGCAGTGGAGTCTGTCCTAACGATGCTCCCCTGGTGTGCCTCCACTTTTGGGTGTTGCCTTGTGCGATGGAGTGTACACAGCTCAGAAAGCGACTGGCCGGGTGCGGGCGAGATCCCAAGATCTCAGAGTGGACGGACGGGTGCGGCTCTGTGCAGATGCAACACCCCAAAGCACACGGTCTCCTAGTGACCACGGTGCGCGCTGACTCCGCCGTCCCGGTCCCGGCGACTGCGCAGCGCGAGCACCCCCGCGGCCCCTCCCCTGGGCGCGCGCGCGACCGGGGCGCCATGGCGGCGGCGGCGGCGACTGTGCAGCGGCCTGAGGCTGAGACGACCGAGGAGGCCTCAAATCCACAGTGGCCGCTGCCGCCGGAGCATCGTCCTTCCGAGCCTGCGACTGGACCAGGCGATGGTGGAGAGGCACCGGTGCGGCCACTGTGCAAGCCGCGGGGCATCTGTTCCCGCGCCTACTTCTTGGTGCTGATGGTGTTCGTGCACCTGTACTTAGGCAACGTGCTGGCACTGTTGCTCTTCGTGCACTACAGCAACGGGGACGAGAGCACAGACCCTGGACCCCAGCGCCGCGAGCAGAGCCCCCAGTCAGTGCCAACCTTGGGTCCTCTCACCCGGCTGGAGGGCATCAAGGTAAAAATAGCCTCTCCCCCACCACCTCGTCCCCGCGCTGCTCCACGCTCCAGGCACTGTGAAGCCCTGGGGTCCGACGTTCCCCCTGCACCACTGTGTGTGGGTCACGCGCGAGCCTACTTACTTTCCCACCGTCGCGCCCTGACACAGGACTTTCCTTGAGCAGTGCGGCCTGACACACCAGCTGCGCGCTCTGTACTTTTCCTTTAGGTGGGATATGAGCGCAAAGTCCAGCTGGTGGCCGGCAGGGATCACTTCATCCGAACCCTCAGCCTCAAGCCTTTGCTCTTTGGTAAGTCTGCAGAACACTTCTGGGAAGGGCCGGGGCCGGGGGGGGGGGGGCGCGGGCGGGGGCTGCAATGTCCACCCTGAGGCTTCTTTTGGCCACGCGTTTTCTATTTTGAACATGGCTGCTTCGTGGATGCGCTCTCTGAATCCAGGGGGTTATTAGAGTAGAGCTTCCTTTCCATCACAGGAATATAGCAGTGCCTTTCCCACACGCCCCTCCCAGTACCGTGCTCCCCTCAGCAGATTCTTCCATCATAGGTTGGGCAGTGGTGACCCTGAGACAAGCGCCCAAACGGTGTATTGAAATTATCTTTGGACAGTCTGTACTGCTAATCTGTCACCTTCTAGAATCAGGGGCAGAGTGGGAGACTGCTAAGCAGGTGCCAGCTGACCTGGAGACTTCTGGGGGATCGCATTCCCAAAGCTGGTCTTGTGGTCTGATGGGATCCTGACTGTCCATATTGGAATAAACTGATACCCTCAAGCCAGACCCCCTCCCTGTACCCCGGGTGGGGGGGAGGCACTGATCAGAGGCCCAGCTCCTTCCTTCCAGTGTTTGGGATTCTTGTTTTTCAGCCTTCCTGGGCAGAGCCTTTCAGGGTGGCCCTGCTTAGCCGCATCACACACACAGCTACTGTTTTCTGAGTTCGTATTAAATGATAGACTTTGAGTGGCTATTTAATTTAATTCTAACACAAAACTACAATTCTTTGAGGATCCCCCCGCCACCAAGTTCTCCAAGGACTACCAATGTCCACATGGTGAGGGCACCATGCTCACGGACCTTGGCAAGGTTAAATTTGTGCAGGCCTAGCCTGGCACTGGTGGCATCCCTGCCTTTAGTGCCAGCACTGGGGAGGCGAAGGCAGGAGGATCTCTGAGTTCAAAGACAGCCTAGTCTTTAGATGGAGTTCTAGGACAGTCAGGGCTACACCGAGAAACCTTGCCTCAGAAAAACAAAACAAAATCTGTGCAGACAGTCCCAGATACAGGACCTTGGTGACATGACTTATCAGACACAGGGCCGTCCTTGGCTGCTGGGAGGGGGTTTGTCGAGAGTGTTAAGAGGTCTCTGGGCTGGGGAGATGGCTGAGCAGACAAAGGTGTGTGCTACCCAAGCCTGACAATCCAAATTCAACCCCTGGGATCCACATAGTGGAAGGGAAGAGCCCACTCCCACAAGCTGTCCTCTGACCTCCACACTAAATGCAATCTTTAAAAAAGAAGAGCCAGGGCATGGTGGTGCAGATGCAGGGCGAACATAGTGAGTTCAAGGCCAGCCTGGTCTACAAAGCAAGTCCAGGGCAACCAAGATAAGAAAGAAACCCTGTCTCAAGAAGCTAAACACATAAAATAAAATAAATACAAAAATAAAAAATAAAAATAAAAATAAGCCGGGCGCAGTGGTGCAAGCCTGTAATCCCAGCATTTGGGAAGCAGAGGCAGGCAGATTGCTGTTGAGTTTGAGGCTAGCCTGGTCTACATACAAAGTGAGTCCAGGACAGGCAAGGTTGAACTCCTGACTCAAATCCCAACTCAAAAAAAAAAAACAAAAAACAAAAAACAAAAAACAAGCTGGGCGGTGGTGGTGCACACCTTTAATCTCAGCGCTTGGGAGGCAGAGGCAGGTAGATCCTTGTGAGTTCAAGGCCAGCCTGGTCTACAAAGTGAGTTCAGGACAGCCAAGGCTACACAGGAAAATACTGTCCAAGGGGAAAAAAAAAAGGAACAAGAAGAAGGGCCTGGAGAGTTGGCTCAGTGGCTAAGAGCACTTGTTTCAAAGGACCCAGTTTCAATTCCCAGCACCCACATTGAGTTTCATTACCTCACGCACACAAGCAGTCCAGAGACCTCCATGTGGGCAAAAAATTCATACAGATAAAATAATAAAAAGAAACCTTTTTTAAAAATTGAAAAAGAAGGGACCTAGGTGCACGCTGTTTCTACTGTGAGACAGAGAAGGCTCCGACTGGTATTCCAGAGAAAAGCTATAAATAGCAACGTCCCTCGTATGCTGTTATGAGAAGGGCCCTACAAGGCTGTGAGCTGTTACTGTCAATAGTAGTGTGAGTAACATGAAAGCCCATGGCAGCTCCTAATTCAGGTATTGGGAACAGCTTTTTCTGAAACTGATACTCTAATGAGGAGGAAACAGGATAAACAATTACCTGGACGTGATGTGGCACATCAGGTAGTGACTGCAGAGGAAGCAGGATTTACCCTGGACTGAAACTCATGGAGTAACATGTGGGTCTCCTTGGGGAAATAATTTAGCAGGGACATGTGGGACAGTTAAGGTCTAGCCTGGTAGCTCTCACAGAAGTGAGATCCAGGCCTGTGGACAAACATGTTCCAGTGTTGGGTTTTTGTCATTAACCACCAGCCTGGACTAGAGAGATGGCTCAGAGGTTAAGGGCACTGACTGTTCTTCCTGAGGCCCTGAGTTCAGTTCCCAGCAACCACCTGGTGGCTCACAACCATCTAGAATGCGATCTGATGCCCTCTTCCGGTGGGCAGGCACACATGCAGGCAGAACTTTATATACATAATAATAAATAAATTGTTTTTAAAAATTTACAAAGCATACCAGCATACATATATATATTTCCGGTTTGAGCGCAGGTGAACCACGGGGCTAGAGGCCTCTTAATTTACTTCTTGGCCTATAAAGAAGATAATTAAAGACCCAGATTTGAAGTCCCCAAGAGTAAATGACAAGAAACAGAAAAGAAGGATAATAAACCACTATCAAAATAGGTCCTAGTTTCTGCCAAAAATTTCAGAGGGTACAGCTGAAAGACCTGGCAATGTCAGGTATGCTGTGTAAGCCCTGACCGTGGGAGGAAGAAACAGGAGGCTCCTGAGTTTGAGACCAATGTGACCTACATAGGAAGTCCATGCCTTGGCTACATATCAGGAGTTGATGTCAACAAGCAAAACAACACCAGGACAAAAAGAAAGACACTGGAGGCTGTGTGGCTGCCTTTAATCTCAGCACTGGAGGAGGCAGAGGCAGGTGCATCTTTGAGTTCAAGACCAGCCTGATCTACAAATCAAATTTCAGGCCAGCCAGGCCAGCACAATGAGACCAAGTCTCAAAACAAAACAAACAAGCAAACTAGAGAAATTGTCAGTGCTTTGGCAGAGGACCTGTTCCCAGCACACACATAGCACCTCACAACTGGCCTTAACTCCTGTTCCAGCAAACCCAGTATGTATAGGGCCTTGGCACCTCATGTGGTACCAACCATCCTTGCAAGCAAAACACTCTTGTAAAAATTTATTTTAAAGCTTGGCCAGGTGACACATACCTGTGATTTCAACACTTTGGGAAGCAGAGGCAGGCGGATCTCTGTGAGTTCGGGGCCAGCCTGGTCTACAAAGTGAATCCAGGACAGCCAAGGCTACACAGAGAGACCCTGTCTCAAAAAATTTTTTTTTAATTTTATTTTTATATCAAGCTTTTAAAAAGCATGGTGAGGGCGGGGTGGGGGGCAGTAGTAGAGCCCAGTTGGTAGTGTGCTTCCTGATCTACCTTGTATGAAGTCCTGGGTTTAATTTTCAGCAACAAACATAAGTATGGGTGGTGGTGGTGCAGGCCTGGAATCCCAACACTCTCCAGGAAGAGAAAAGAGCATCAAGAATTCAGAGTCATCCCTAGCAAGCTTGCATCCAGCCTGGGCTACATTAGGCTTGTTGTGAGGGGTTGGAGGTGGGGGTTAGGCAGGTTGAGCATGAACGTGCTGCTTGAGTCTTCATTTACACTGCTTGCTGATCAGCTGGTGGGAGGTAACTCAGGCTTAACTAGAGAGGCCCTGGGGCCCGTTGGTGAATGGGTAAAGGATGAAGAAGAGTTCAGGAGAAGCCCATTTACAGCAGATAATGCTGATCCCAATACTTGGGAGGTGGGTGCAAAAGGGAGCGTCAGGAGTTCAAAGCTAGCCTGGGTGTCTTAGTTACTTTTCCATAGCTGTGAAGAGACACCATGACCGAGGCAACATACAGCAGAAGAGTTTGCTGGACCTAAAAGGTTTCAGAGGGTGAGCCCATGACCATTGTGGTGGGGGGCAGGCAGGCAGGCGTGACGACGCATGGAGGGAGCTGTAGCTGCACTTACATCTCACCCACAAGCTCAAGGCAGAGAGCTAACTGGGAATAGGCCTGGACTTTTAAAGTCTCAAAGCCCACACTCAGGGACACACCCCCAACAAGGCCACACTTCCTACTAGGGAATAAGTATTCAAACATGAACCTGCTGGGGCCATTCTAAGCAGCACACTGGGCTACTTAAGACCCTGTTTAAAAACAAAAAGAAGCCAGGCATGGTGGCACACGCCTTTAATCCTAGCACTTGGCAGACAGAGGCAGGCGGATCTCTGTGAGTTCGAGGACAGCCTGGTCCTACATAGTGAGTCCAGGACAGCCAAGGCTACACAGAGAAACCCTGTCTCGAAAAACAACAACAACAACAAAAAGAAATCTAGTTTTGAAAAAGGGGCACCACAGGGAGAGTGGTCCCAAGCCTGCAGTTCTAGAATGCTACTGTGGTGGATGACTCAAAGACTGTCTTGTCCCAGGAAGGAGCAGTGTGTGCCTGTGTCCTGTACTTGCCTGTCTGCCATCCATTACTTTAATGCCTGCCATCATCCTCAGGAGGGAGGCTGAGCTGAGGAGAATGGGCCTGCTCTGCCCCCTGCACGTTCCACCCTGCTGCTCTTAGTTCCCAACCTGTGACAGACAGACATATGCCCAAGGGTTGTGAAGCAGGTCAAGGTCCCTCCATCTCTGTGGCAGGACGAGATCTCTCCATCTCTGTGGCAGGAGGACTTATCAGTACAGAGAAGGACCCATACACAACCTCCAGCTCTCTCTCTCTCTCTTTCTCTCTCTCTCTCTCTCATATCCTGGTTTTATTTTGCTTGTTTTTATTTCCTGATATGTAGCCCCGGCATGGACTTAGAACTTGCTATGTAGCTCAGGTTGGCCCTAAGCTTAGGATTCTCTTGCCTCTTCCTCCCAGGTTACAGGCCTGTCTGGAGACAGAATCTGAAGAGAACTCAGAGATCCTCCTGCCTCTGCCCCCAGTGTCCTGGGATTAAAAGTGTGCAATCTAACAGCCATGCTGAGAACAAACAATTCTGAGTCAATGTCACCTCCTCGGGGATATGGCTTTCCTACAGTGGCTCTGTTCTGGCTTCACCTGCCCCTCCCCCTCTGCTTTTTGAGGCAGGGCCTTACTGTGTAGCCTTAGCTGGCCTGCAACTGGTGACCCTCCTGCCTGTACCTTAAGTTCTCAGCAATCACAAGTGTGTGACACCATGCTTGACCTGTTTTGGAGGGAGTGGGCTTTTTTTTTTTTTTTAAACATAGACTCTCACACTGTAGCTCAGGCTACCCCCAGAACTCACTATGAACTCATGACAATCCTCTTGCTTTTTTTTCCCTTCCAAAAGCTGGGCTTTCAGGTATGAACCACCAAGTCCAACATGCGTGTGTGTGTGTGTGTGTGTGTGTGTGTGCGCGTGTGCATGCACATGTATAAGCATATGTGTACAGAGGCCAGGGGTCAACACCACATATCAATTTTTACTTATTATTATTGTATGTGTATATGAACGTGAATCCAGGCACACATGGCAGAACACGCCTGTGGGGGTCAGATGACAGCCTTTAGGAGCCAGTTCTCTCCTTTCTTCATGGATTTTGGGGACTGAAGGAACTCAGGCCCCGATATGGCTACATATCAGGAAATAAAAACAAGCAAAATAAAACCAGGATGAGAGAAAGAGACTGGAGGCAGTGTGGCAGATGCTTTTGCCCACTGAGCCATCTTACCAGCTTTCTCTCTCTCTCCCTCTCTCTCTCTCTCTCTCTCTCTCTCTCTCTCTCTCTCTCTCTCTCTCTCTCTAGTTTTTCGAGACAGGGTTTCTCTGTGTAGCCCTGGTTGTCCTGGACTTGCTTTGTAGACCAGGCTGGCCTCGAACTCACAGCGATCCACCTGCGTCTGCCTCCCTCCTGAGTGCTGGGGTTAAAGGCATGTGCCACCACGCCCAGCCATAGATGGTTAAGATCACATGCTGCTCCTCCAGAGGACCCAGGCTCAGTGCAGCTCATAGCCTATACAGTTCCAGTGCCAGGGCATCTGACGTCTTCTTGTTGCCTCTGCAGCGACCAGTCATGCACACGAGGACAGACAAGCAGGCAAAGCATCCATGCACATAAAGTAAATAGCATTCTTTTCTCCTTAGTGCTTGAGGTCTCGGGTGTATGCTACCATATCTTGCAGAATTTCTAGCCCCTATCCTTGGCCCCAGTGATGGTGCAACCTATGGACAGCTAACTGCGAGGATTGATGGCCTCAGCTCTGTCTATAAAACTGTAGCTACCAACAGGTGGCTCCCTGCACCTTCATGCTAACACTTCCTGTATGCAGTCCTGAAAGGAGCTTGTACACTCATGTGACATCCAGGAACAGCAGTGTCACATGGTGAACACAACTCTGGTCGGGGACAAGGATCCCAAAGGCAACAACTCTAGTCTTGAGTCCAAATCACCATGCCCACAGCACTGTCTGCTCTGTTGTGCCAGTCTGCTCTGCTCTGTGGGATGGATATGGACCCGAGAGACAAGCGAGGTCAGTTCTCTAGGAGTGCCCCCTCCCCATCTTAGCTAATCAGGGTCCTCCTGTCTGCCATTCATTCTCCTTCCATAATTTTGTTTGTCGAGGACCTCATGAAGCCTCAGAACGCTCTGTGTAGCCAAGGATGTCTTTGAACTTCTGATCCTCCTGCTTCTGTATTCCGAGTGCTGGCTTGGCAGGCATCCACCACCATCCTAACTTGTTATTATATGATTGTTTCTATTGACGTCCTAGCAGTACTAGTTCTTTTCTTTTCTTTTCTTTTTTATTTATTTATTTATTTTTTTACTAGTACATTTCTTTGGTTTTGTTTTGGTGTCTTTTAATTTTTGTTTTTGTTTGTTTTTTGTTTTGGTTTTTTATTGTTGTTTGTTTGGTTGGTTGGTTTGGTTTTTTGAGACAGGGTTTCTCTCTGTAAAAGCTCTGGCTGTCCTGAAACTTGCTCTGTAGTCCAGGCTGGCCTCGAACTCACAGAGATCCACCTGCCTCTGCCTCCCGAGTGCTGGAATTAAAGGCATGCACTACCACCGCCCAGCCTAGTACATTTCTTTACAATATTTTTTTTTATCCTATTCAGGCATAGACTGTGTGTATCCCCCTTACATGTGCCATGGGTCCCACACAGCTGTACGATGTGTAAAGGCTGGAGAAATGGCTCAGTGGGAATTTGCCTACCACAGAAGTTCACAGAACCCATGTAAAAGCTGGGCACAATATGGCGCACCTGTAATTCTGGTGTTCCTATGACAAGATGAGGGATGGAAACAGGAGAATCTGGGAAGCTTGCAGGGCCCCTAGGCTGTTGGCGTCTGCAAAGGTGAACAAGTGAAGAAGAGGCCCTGTCTCAGGCAAGACAGAAGGCTAGGACAGACCCCTGAGCTCGTCCTTGCCCTCTGACCTCCATGCTCATACACATCCAGGACTGTATAAATACATACTCCTCCCCCACCCCCTCTCTCTCTCTCTCTCTCTCTCTCTCTCTCTCTCTCTCACACACACACACACACACACACTCCTCCCCCACCCCATCTCTCTCTCTCTCTCTCTCTCTCTTTCTCTCACACACACACACACACACACACACACACACACACACACACACACGGCGTGTAAAGGGTGTCACCTGCTCAGAGCTCTCCAGGGTCACTGATACAGAACATGTCCAGGACCCCTTGGATGAAGCTGCAAGTCACAGTCCCATGCTGCACTGCACGAGGGTGGGGGTGGGACAGGAGTTAGGATAAGGGTCCTGCTGCCCAATCCTCACCTTTGTGCCCTTGACAGCAGCCTGCCATAGGGGTCTCCTCCCCAACCTGTTTACGTGAATGATTTGAGAGGGGTGTGGTTTGACCTTGGCATTGACTGCAGTGGAGACCTTATGCCAAGACTCACAGAGGGTACTCTGAGTGGGAACCCTTGACCTCTACTGTGACACAGATCATGGCCCACTGGGAAGCCTCTATGCAGGAAAGTTGGTCAGGGAAAGCCACAGCAGGCTACAAAGGGCTCACAGCTGGCTTACGAGGCCTGTCACTGGCTGCAACACGGTGGTGTGGGAGAAACCTGGTGATCAAGTGGAGTCTCTTGTGCTCCTAGCACTGCCTTGTGGCAAGGAATACTCTGTGGTTGCTGGGCAACAACACTGTGGTCACCTAGCAACAGCTCTGCAGCCTGGCTTTCTGCTTGGGCCACATCTCATACCTCAGCCCTGCCCCCCACTTATCTCCTGCCTCCTCCAACCCAGGCTTCTTTCCAGCCCCCCACCACACCTCCCCCACCAGTTCTTAGTCATCTCCATCCAGAAAGGGCTAAGGGAGGGCCCTACGCCCTGGATCCTTAACCTCCAACCCAGATGGGCACGTAGCCCCCTTTCACACACACCCCATACTGAAGAAAGCCCTTTGACACTGCAGCCTCTTGGCACAGCGTACAGAGTTCTGGCCTTTGAGTTCTGAAAGAATCCATTTTCGCTGCTGCTGACAATCCAGAGGCTCCAGGAGGGGCTTGCCCTGCTCAGAGGGAGCTGAGCAAAGGCTGTTCAGAGGCAAAGATAAGCCAGAATGGAGCAAGCAGCTTTGGGGCCTTTTAGGCTTCATCTCTTGCCTGCATCCTTTGGGCAGACAGAGCTTTCATGTTTTAAAGGAAAGGAGCCCGGGTCTCCAGTCTGAAGTGACCTGCCTCTTATCCTGTCTGTCTTTACATTCAAGAGACTTTGATAGTTTGTCCTTACAGACCAAGAACCCAAACCCGGACAGGTTCGGCACCAGTGATCTCTACCTATGCCAGCTCTGTCCCAGGCTTGCTTCCCTCTGGCAGAGACACTAACAGAAGCAAACCTTCATCCTTCACCTCCTTCCCCACACCAGCACCCAACATCGATAGATAATCGAAGGGTTATGAAGGGCTGGGCTTCCAGGGCAGGCTCTGCTGGGGCACCACTTTCTTTTTTTAATTATTTATTTATTATGTATACATGCCTGCACGCACACCTACATGACAGAAGATGGCATTAGATCACATTATAGACGGTTGTGAGCCACCATGTGGTTGTTGGGAATTGAACTCAGGACCTTTGGAAGAGCAATCAGTGCTCTTAACCTCTGAGCCATCTCTCCAGCCCTGGGGCACCACTTTCTACCCACCCTGCACCCCAGGAGCTCTGTCCTTCTCAAGGCACACAGGGCCAAGAGGAACCAAAGGAAGACTCACAGGGCAGTGGGATGACAGCCCTTGGGCAAGTTGGGGCAACAGGGGATCTGCTACTGATTGGCCTTGGCTGCTATGCCATGGGCCAGCCAGCAAGTGGGTCAGATACATCTCAGGGTGTCCAGTGTCATTACAGCGCCATGGCTCAGGGAAGGGTCATGCACTGTGTTGGATCCCAGGTGCTCCGTCACTGTGCCACAGGACCAGAAAGTTCTGAAGGTGCCTGCACCTGCTTACTTAGGCCCCAACATACTGATTTAGCTGTTTGTTTGATTGCACCACTTTGTTTTGTCTGAGACAGGGTCTCAGGTTGCTCAGGCTGGCCTTGAACTCGATACCTGGCAGAGAGTGACCTTGAACTTCTGATCCTCCTCCACCTCCCAAGTGCTGGGATTGCAGGTTTGTGCCACCACACCCAGTTTTATGTGGTGCTGGGGATCAAATCCAGGGCCTCATCGACAAGGGGGAGGGGCTAGAACCATCTGCACTGGACTTGGAGATTCCCGGACCCTAATAAAGAAACCTAGGCCTGTGTTGTCTACTTCCAGCCCCATTTTCCCTTTCTATTTAAGTTCTGTCTTTAGCAACCAAGGTGTGGTAATTGATAAGTAATGTGCCCATCCCATTGCTCAGCGTTGCTGTCTCCCAGTATCTGCTCGCTCTTTCTAGGGTTCTGCAGGTTAGAGGTGGGCTTTCGCTCTGTTCTATCTTCAGTGTTAGCACATCTGGGGGGCCCCAACACCTACCCCTGGACGCTAACTCTGTTTTCCAGTCTGGTTCTGGGTATAACATCTGGGCGGCCCTGGGCAAAACGCTCATCTTCCTATGCTTGGGGTCCTTCATGTAATTCAGGGCCTGCCTTCTAATATGAGTGGAGAGGTTAAAGGCCTCTAAGGGATGCTCAGAGCAGCACCGCTTGGCAGTGTGTGATCAGCTGTGGTCATTATTAAAAATGGCTCCCATCGGCTGGACGTGGTGGCACATGCCTTTAATCCCAGCGCTTGAGAGGCAGAGGCAGGTGGCTGTCCATGAGTTCAAGGTCAGCCTGGTCTCAGTTGTGGTGGCAGGATTCAGGCTTCTGCCCTGGAAGTATGTGGGCTGTCTACATTTGTGGCTGAGGGAAACAAGCTCCTTCAGACCACCTGCCAGCTGGGTCTAGCATGTGGGCATGTAAGCACAGAGCAAATTCTCAGGGCTAACAGTCTTTGCTCAAGGCATAGAGGACTGGGGTGTCCCTAAGGGATACCCCCTGACTTCCTGGTATGGGGTAGCTCAACCACTGGGCAACCACTTGTGTAGGAGAACAAGCCACAGAGCTGCCTACAGCAATGGTTCTCAGCCTGTGGGCCGCGACCCCATCAAGACCATTGGCAATGTCAGATAATTATATCACAATTCATAATAGTAGCAAAATTACAGTTATGAAGTAGCAACAGAAATAATTTTATGGTTGGGGTCATCACCACATGAGGGGCTTTATCTATGAGTTTGAGTCCAGTTTGGTCTACAGCGCAAGTCCCATGCCAGCTAGGGCTGTATAGTGTGACCCTGTCTCAGAAAACCAACCTCCCTCCCCCCCCACCCCGCTCCCCTCCCTTCCGCCTCCATATACACACACCCAGGGAAAAGCCAAGCTGAGGACACTGCACTTAGGAGTTCAAGGCAAAGTATCCTTGGCTACACAGCAAGCTGGAATTCATCCTAGACTCTGTGATACAGTCTCAAACAAACAATGGCAACAACAACAAAAAGGCTGTCTGGGGGCTGGGGTGTGGCTCAGTGGTAGAGCACTTGCCTAGTTAGAACAGGATCCTTGGCTCAATCCCCAGCACCGTCAGAAAAAGAAAATCAGAGGTCAACCCTCTGCCAATCAAGTTCACCCGGTAGCTTTCAGTCTTACCCTGAGGTGGTGATTGGTGCATCTCAGCTTAGGCCCAGCTCACTCCCCTAAATACCCCACCCTCACCCCACCCCTTGAAAAGAAGATCCCTCTTCTCAAACACTGGTAAAAAACCTTGTAAGACAACTCAACATTCAGTCCTGCCAGGTGCACACACTCTTAACCCCAGCACTCAGGAGTCAGAGGCCAGCCTAGTCTACAGAGCAAGTTCCAGGACAGCCAGAGCTACTCAGAGAAACTCTGTCTAAAGAAAGAAAAGAAAAAAAAGAAAAAAAAAAAAAAAAAAAAAAAAAAAAAAAAGACCCTGTTCTCAAAAACCAACAACGAAAGTCCAGGGTGGCTGTAAGTGGATGGGTCAAGTCCCCCAGATCTGGTGGCCACCAAGGAA
The DNA here is from genome assembly GCF_903995435.1 of Acomys russatus. Lineage (NCBI taxonomy): Eukaryota > Metazoa > Chordata > Mammalia > Rodentia > Muridae > Acomys > Acomys russatus. Next base: position 35,098,307 of record NC_067168.1, on the reverse strand, counting down.
CAAGAAATATTTACCCAGGAATTTTATAGAAGGGGGCATCGTACTTGGTGCCTAAGCACTCCAGTCACCCAGCCCCTCTTCCGGCAGAAATCCCAGGCTTCCTGAGTGACGAGGAGTGTCGCCTTATCATCCACCTGGCCCAGATGAAGGGGTTACAGCGAAGCCAGACCCTGCCCACTGAGGAGTATGAGGAGGCGATGAGCAGCATGCAGGTCAGCCAGCTGGACCTTTTCCAGCTGCTGGATCAGAACCAAGACGGTCGCCTGCAACTTCGAGAGGTTAGGACCCCACGCTGCAAGTAGCTGCAGGAGGGAGTCCCTAAGATCACCCTCCTGGTTGCTTTGGCCTCCACAGTCAGATGCTACCCCAGGCTTGCTTCCTCCTTTTTCCTCTGAGACTCCAGCGGATGGCCAGAAAATCCCTTTGTGGGGAAGGCACTTACCACTAGGTTTTTAGTAGTGTGTCTTCTGTGGGCCAAGTTCCTTGCTTCCATGTCTAAAGATGATGATGGTGTAGACGTTCTGAGGTGCCCATCAGTCTGCGTCTCCTTCTCCCACACCCAGTCTGGCAGGGGCATGGTCCACTTCTCCCACTGATCCAGCTTTTTCCTGAGGGTCCCTGGTACTTAAGTCCCAGTCAGCTGTCCTCCTGGTTCCTGTCCTGACTTCATAGCCAGGCCTTCCCCTGCCCTCACCCACAGTGTCTGAGGGTGACATAGGCCTGGTCTCATTCTGCCTCTAACCAGTCAACAGTGCTTCCCCAAGGCCACAAGTTCTGGGCCTGGCCATAGCCCCCAGGCATACGTACCCCCTTTCTGGCTTCCTTCCTGCGTGTCGCTGGACTTCTGCACAGAGCCCTGTGTCCTCACTCATGTCCATCCTTTGAAGCCTTTAGCTCTACAGCAAGACTCTCCTTGTCTGCTTTGGGTACTCTTGGCTACTAGGGAAACCCCACACTGAAGGACCTTCCTATACTTTAGGTCCTGGCCCAGACGCGCCTGGGGAGTGGATGGTGGATGACGCCAGAGAGCATTAAGGAGATGTACTCTGCAATCAAGGCGGACCCTGATGGCGATGGTGAGCCCGCACCCTCCACAGTCCTGTGCTTGGGAGCTGTGGCCTCCCACAGAGCATGCCCTGGAAAGCTTGGGCCCTCCCCCCCGCATCCCCCGCCCCTGCAGCAGGCAGCTTCCAAGCCCAGCTTTGAAAGTGGACAGGGATAGGGAGACGAGGAAGCAGGTGGACAGCCAGACCCTCTCATTCTCCATGGTGACAGGTCTACATGACAGATCCGGGAGATGCTTCTAGCTGCAGCCTGTGGCTGGCGGGCTGTGACCCTCCTTTAATATGATGTCAGGGCTCACAGCTCTCACTTTTAGTGGAATCTGGGCCAAAGGAGGGAAGGATGACAGTAATGTCACCCACTCTCCCAGCTTAGTGATTCTCATCTGGGTGTGGTTAGGATTTTTTTTTTAACCAGCATGAGTGGTACCTTAGCAGGAAGGACCAGCCAACAGGGTTCCCCCCAGGAGGGGAGCTAGGGGAATAGCCCTGATTTCACACTACAGTGTGGAAGGCCCTTGAGGAGACTCAGCACAGGCTGTCCTCTCTCCTCATCCTCCACAGTGGGAGCATGGCTCTGCTACAGGGCAGGCTGCAGAGCCTGCGGCCATCTTGGTCCTATGGCTCAAGTGCCCTGTGGAGACCTTGCTCTGGCTCACTGGGTTGGGCTTCTTCCTTTTTGGAACCAAATCAAGGCTTAAACAGAAAACAAACTTCTCTGGGTCTTCCCTTAGGGCCCGATGTGAAAGAAACCAGGTTCATCTGACCCGAGTCCAGGTGGGGACAAGTGCACATGGCCCCCCCAGTGCCTGAGGCCAGGGGCTGCCGCTACCTTTGGGGTAGGTAGGGAGGTGCTGCCTGCCGCTGTGCTTGCTCCACACGGGCCTGGCAGGCACTGATGAGGGTGCCCTGCGCAGGAGTGCTGAGTCTGCAGGAGTTTTCCACCATGGACCTTCGAGACTTCCACAAGTACATGAGAAGCCATAAGGCAGAAGCCAATGAGTTGGTGAGGAACAGCCACCACACATGGCTCCACCAGGGTGAGGGCGCTCATCACGTCATGCGTGCCATCCGCCAGAGGTGAGCACCTGAGACGGGTTCTTCCTGGGGCAGGCTCTCCACCTTTGCCAGAGCCAAAGGGATGGAGCTGGATGAACTAATTTGGGAATAAGTTGCAGTTGTTGGGACAAATCACCTGGTGAAAAACAGGTGACTAATGAAAGTACATTGGCTGCTTGTGGGCAAACAACTGGTATTTAAATCAAATACGTGTTTTTTATTAATTAGAAAGATGAGGACTTATTTCTGCTCAGAGGAGCCCTGGCCCTTGAACAGATAGGCTTCCTAAACAGGTTGATGCCTCATACCTGTCAGCCTGGAGTTGAGAGTAAAACTGTTGTTTCAAAACGCCAGGAAAGATGAGGCTAAGGACGTGGAGTGCTTGGTCAAGCGCTCGCCTAGCAGGCAGAAAGCGAAGTTTGATCGTGGCACTGCGTAAAGCAAGGCTCTCCCCTGCATACCCACAATCCCGGAACTTGAGAGGTGGAGGCAGGAGCATCAGGAGGAGTTTACGACTGTCCTAGGCCACAGAGTTCCAGGCCAACCTACATCAGACCCTATCTAAAAAATAACAGGAGAGCCGGTAGTGGTGGCACACGCCGGTAGGATTTGCTGAAGGAGGCAGAGGCAGGAGGATCACGAGTTCGAGGCCAGCCTGGCCTACACAGTTTTAAATAAAAATAAAAAAAACAAAACAAAACAAAAACCCAGGAGAAAACAAAAAATAAAAACAGAAATTTTAAATGAGCATCTTTATTCCAGAGAGTTAAGTCTCAATTCTCATCATCCTTCTGACTGAACGGCCATCTGTTTTCCTATTAATTGGATATCTCTGTCTGGCAGCCTGGGGTAGAAAGAGCTCATCACCACCGCAGACCTTTTGCTCACGTGTGTGTGTGTGTGTGTGTGTGTGTGTGTGTGTGTGTGTGTGTGATCTCATGTATCCAAGACTCACCTGGAACTTGTTATCTGTTTCCACCTCCTGAACACTGGCGTTACAGACACATCCCCCTCCAGTTGACGTGGTTCTTGGATTGAACCCAAGGCCTTGTGCCTGTTAGGCAAGCACACTGCAATTAAATTACATTCCTCACTCAGCTTTCCGGCTCTTAGAAGTCAAATCCAGAATGGCTTATGGGACTTCCTAGGGGAGGGGAGCAGGAGTTAAAGCTTGTGGCTTGCCCGGGATCCACCTTGGTCAGCTCCTTTAGGTAGCCAGCTTGCTGAATGCCTGCTGCCTACCAGGGTGCTGCGCCTCACTCGCCTTTCCCCGGAGATTGTGGAGCTCAGTGAGCCGCTGCAGGTCGTACGATATGGTGAGGGAGGTCACTACCATGCCCATGTGGACAGCGGACCTGTGTACCCGGAGACCATCTGCTCCCATACGAAGCTGGTAGCCAATGAGTCTGTGCCCTTCGAGACCTCCTGTCGGCAAGTACCTCCCACCCAGGGGGGTTGGCTTCAGTTCCTGCACTGGGCACCTTGTGGATAGCCTGGTATGGGGCCAAGACTACAATGGGCCTTCCTGGTCAGCCATGCCCCTACCTTTCACTAAAGTCTCTCCTTCACTGTTTATGGAGTAAAGGAAAGAAGTGGCTACTGGCAATTGTGTCTTTTTTTTTTTTTTTTTTTTTTTTTAGACAATGTTTCTTTGTGTAACAGTCCTGGCTATCCTGGACTCACTTTTTGTAGCCTAGAACTCCAAACGATTCTCCTGCCTCTGCCTCGTGAGTGCTAAGATTAAAGGCCTGCCCAGCTTATTGATTGTTGTCTATTTAAATGAAAAGAGACTACATACTCACAGACACTGAAACTTGCCCCTGTCAGCCCTGGTCTTGACTCCATTGTTGGAGGTCTCAGCCTCGGTTTTGACAGCTGTGCCCTCTTGCCTGCAAAGTCAGGTTTGCCTGAGGCTGTTCTGCCTCAGACTGTCCAGTTGCAAGGAGACTTTGTGTTATTTTCCTGCTTCTGCAAGCTTACCCTTCCCAGCCAGGTCTTAAGTGCCCCTGTGATCTTGGCCACACAAAAAGAGTGAAAGGGAAAAGGGCTAGAGAAGTTTTGGCCCAACCTTGTGGGTAACCTGGGAATCTAATCCTGTCCACAAGCTGGGCGGTGGTGGCGCAACGCCTTTAATCCCAGCACTCAGGAGGCAGAGACAGGTGGATAATGTGAGTTCGAGGCCAGCTTGGTCTACAAAGTTAGTCCAGGACAGCCAAGGCTACACAGAGAAACCCTGTCTCAAATAACAAAAACAAAAAACAAAATAATCCTGTCCACAAGTGGGACTAACCAGTTGGGGAATCCGCTCAGCAGCCCCCCTGCCTTACAGCTACATGACAGTGCTGTTTTATTTGAACAATGTCACTGATGGTGGCGAGACGGTCTTCCCTGTAGCAGACAACAGGACCTTCGATGAAATGGTAAGGGCCAGTGGGCTATTCCTCTTGTGGGCTGGTAGGACCTCGGGCAAGTGTGTGCACACTCCTCTAGACCTGGTCTGTGGGCACAGGTTTGTACCCCACCCCCACCCCCCCCCCCCCGCCCAAGTCAGTTTTGGCTTCCTGGCCATGCAATGGCACCCAGTCTGAAGATGTCCATCACCCTGTTGCCCACAGAGTCTGATTCAGGGTGACGTTGATCTCCGCGACACTCGAAGGCACTGTGACAAGGGGAACCTTCGTGTCAAGCCCCAGCAAGGAACTGCAGTCTTTTGGTACAACTACCTGCCTGATGGGCAAGGTGAGGGCCTAAGCTCTCTGAGAGGACATATCTCTCCCTTCTGCCACCCCGGAGGGCTGTTTCTGTCTGCTCTCCCAAATACTTCTCTGCCATAGCCAAACACAGTAGCACTAGTGCAGCCTTTTCCGTTATCTCCTCGCCAGGGCAGGGAAACTCCTCTCCACAGCCTAGGCTGGGAAGAGCTATGGAAACTAAGGTTTCTGAGGGCCGGGGGTGTTGACCATGCCTTAGTGGCTGTTATGCCAAGCCCTTCCATGGGGATTAGGTAGGTGTTTGTACAATTCAGGCTGGGCCAACCTAGGGTTCCCCGCCCCGCCCCCCGCCCGCGTCCTAGTTTGTCCTTTGTTCATGTCACTTTCTTTCCCTAGGTTGGGTGGGTGAAGTGGACGACTACTCGTTGCATGGAGGCTGCCTGGTCACCCGCGGCACCAAGTGGATCGCTAACAACTGGATCAATGTGGACCCTAACCGGGCACGGCAAGCTTTGTTCCAGCAGGAGATGGCTCGTCTGGCTCGAGAAGGTGGCGCCGACTCGCAGCCGGAGTGGGCCTTGGACCGGGCCTACAGTGATGCCCGGGTGGAGCTCTGACGCGAGGCCCAGATGCGAGACAGCCGCTGTCCAACGTCAAAGACCCTGCAGGTCCTCTGTCCTACTGCAGACTAAAGTTCTGGCCGACCTCTTGCTCTACCCATCCCTGCCTGCAGCCGCGATGAAAGGCGCAGTTCCTACATTGACGTTATTTATTGGTGTACAGCCTCCGTGCTGCTCCGTCAAATAAAACCACAGGGCTTCGAGCCTGGGGCTCCCCCACAAGCTAAGCGCCCGCATGGGGGAGGGGTGGCCAGCCGCCCTCCCCACCCCTGCCAGCCTCACGGGGGTGGGGGGAGGGACGACTCCCTGGCCGAGCCAATCACGAGCGGGATCGCGTGGGGCAGAGGGTCGTCATTGGACGTCTGCGGCCAAGCGCCGGGGCTCTGCTACCTGTAGCTAGGGGCTCAGGAGCTCCGCAGCGCGGCTCTCCAGACGGCTGGTTCTCGCGAGAACGCTGCTCTCTTCTTGCGGGTGGCAGCTGCGGCAGCTTAAGGACCGTAATGGACGCTCTCGGGGACTATGTCTGGCCGCGGGCGACCTCCGAGCTCATACTCCTCCCGGTCACGGGTCTGGAGTGTGTTGGGGACAGGCTGCTGGCGGGTGAGGCTTGGTCGGCTCTAGTCGTGCTAGCAGGCGAAGAACTGGCCGCTCCCCTGGGGTGGGATGGTCGCACGGGACAAAGGGATGATGCCCCAGGGAGAAGGGGGGCAGCGGGCTGGGGACTGGCGGTGGGATAAGGCAGGTTCGGAGGTGGCGGGAACACAGGCCAGCCCTAGGAGGGCGGGGCTCGAGAGACAAAAGTCTGTCGCAGCTGTGGCGGCAGCTCTTCATAAATTGCAGCCATGGTGAAAAGTGTGGGCGGGAAGGTGTGGGGTACGCAGTCGTTCCATGTTGGGGGAGGGGCGTGTGCACCCCTAGACGAACTCAGTTGAGCAAAACCCCTGGGGTGGTAGCAGAGAACGGACAGCCCCGGGGGCGTGGCAGGAGTGTGGCCTCTGGGGGAGGGGAGGCTCCGCCCCCAAAGAGGAGGGGCCTGATAGGAAGGTAGGGTCGTCAAAAATTGTAGCGCAGTATTGGGAGAGGCTGAGCCTGAGGTCCTCCTGAGATGGTTGAGGCCTTGAGCCAACTGGGTCAGTAATTCCATGCCCCAGTCTCTGGTTATAAAGTCCTGAGATGCATCTGAGGTGCAGCAGGACCTGATACGAAGCCACTAGCTATTGGTGATGATGGGTTTTATAAGGGTCCCTGGCCCTGAGAGTTATGCTTTGGGTCAGCCATCATCGGCCCCCCAACAGGATTGTATGCCGAGGGTATAATCTAGAGTTGATAAAGGGGGTGGTGGGGCAAACTGGGTTGCTCCAGCAAGCTAAACTCTGTCAAGGTGGGACCAGCAAACCCTTCAGGAAATGAAATGTGTAGGATTTGGAGGAAGAGAAGCTATGGAGCATTAAGACTTGAGGGCTGATGTTAGTCCCTCTGGGTTTGGGCTGGGGGAGGAGAAGCCTGGGGATGGGCAGAGGCTGGGAGTGTTTCCCCAGCATGAGAAGCACTGATACGATGGGAAACAGCTGCAGGATAGCCAAAAGGAAGCTGAGAGGCCAATTCTGGAACTGTCTGTGGGTTCTATAGAGGGAAGGCATTGGACAAGCCCCTCTGAGTACAGGTTAGGGATGTGGGTAACACAGAAGATGTCGGTTTTGTTGACAGGTTCTTTTTTTTTTTTTTAAACGACACCAGCTGGGTTTTTTTTTTTTTTTAAGATTATTTATTATGTGTACAATATCCTGTATTATGTATACAATATCCTGCCTGCAGGCCAGAAGAGGGCACCAGATCTCATTATAGATGGTTGTGAGCCACCATGTGGTTGCTGGGAATTGAACTCATGACCTTTGGAAGAGCAGTCAGTGCTCTTAACCTCTGAGCCATCTCTCCAGCCCCCTGTCTGGGTTCTTGATAACTCTACCTCATCTTTACCTTCCAAGCCTCAGTCTCATACAAGAGCTGGTAGTGGGGGCCAGAACTCAAGCCTAGGCCCCTGCCTGCAAAGTGCAGACTGCTTCCGCTGCCCCTGCCCCTTGTCTCTGAGTAGGCACAGGGATTAGACTGGGGGGATTCAGGTTGTGGGATGTAGGGAGGGAAGGTTGACACAGCCTCCTTCCCTGAGTGAGGGAGAATCAGGAAGGTTGCATATAGAGGCAGATGAAGCTGAGAATTTGGGGCCTAGAGCAAAGGAAGGGTTTTCCATCTGAGCGTAAGAATGCTGCACCAGGGGCAGTCCCAGTGAATGTACGTTCAGGGTGACTGATAGCCAGGCTTGAAGGCACACCACTATAATCCCGGCAGCTGGGAGGCTGAGGCAAGAGGCTTTTGAATTCAAGGCCAACCTGGGCTATATGGGAGGACCTTACCACAAAATCACGTGGCTGAGAGGAGCATGCATTTGTAACAGTCTAGCTGAAGCTGAGGCCAGGGTTTAGTAGGGTTTTGTGTCCCAACATATTCTTCTTAACCTATGTGCTAAGAAGTAGGCCGCTCCCATCTCTTCCTCACATGCCTTAGAGTTAGGTGACTGGTTCTGATGTGGCTCTTTCCCTCTGTCTAGGTGAGGGGCCTGATTTACTGGTGTACAACTTGGACTTTGGTGGGCATCTCCGGATGATGAAGCGAGTGCAGAGCCTACTTGGTCACTATCTTATCCATGGGTTCCGAGTGCGACCAGAGCCCAAAGGAGACCTTGACTCTGAGGCCATGATAGCTGTGTTTGGGAGCAAGGGACTCAGAATTGTGAAAATTAGCTGGGGCCAGAGCCACCTTCGAGAGCTCTGGCGCTCTGGCCTGTGGAACATGTCTGACTGGATCTGGGATGTTCGCTGGCTTGAGGGCAATGTAGCCTTGGCCTTGGGCCACAACTCAGTGATGCTGTATGACCCCGTGATAGGGTGCATGCTGCAGGATGTGCCCTGTACAGATAGGTGCACCCTCTCCTCAGCCTGCCTGATTGGAGACACCTGGAAAGAACTGACCATCGTGGCAGGTGCGGTTTCTAACCAGCTCCTGGTGTGGTACCCAGCAACCGCTTTAACAGATAACAAACCCGTGGCACCTGACCGGCGGGTCAGTGGGCATGTGGGTGTCATCTTCAGCATGTCATACCTAGAAAGCAAGGGCCTGCTGGCAACCGCTTCAGAAGATCGCAGTGTCCGTATCTGGAAGGTGGGCGACCTCCGGGTGCCTGGGGGTCGGGTGCAGAATATTGGTCACTGCTTTGGACATAGTGCCCGTGTGTGGCAGGTAAAGCTCTTAGAGAATTATCTTATCAGTGCAGGAGAGGACTGTGTCTGCCTGGTGTGGAGCCACGAAGGTGAGATCCTTCAAGCCTTTCGGGGCCACCAGGGCCGAGGGATCCGGGCCATAGCGACTCATGAGAGGCAAGCCTGGGTAATCACTGGGGGTGATGACTCCGGCATTCGACTCTGGCACCTGGTAGGCCGTGGGTACCCGGGCTTGGGAGTCTCAGCTCTGTGTTTCAAGTCCCCTAGCCGGCCAGGTGCCCTCAAGGCTGTGACTCTGGCTGGGTCTTGGAGAGTACTGGCAGTGACTGATGCAGGGGCCCTATACCTCTACGATCTGGAGGTGAAGTGCTGGGAGCAGCTGCTGGAGGACAAGCGCTTTCAGTCTTACTGCCTGCTGGAGGCAGCTCCTGGTCCTGAGGGCTTTGGACTCTGTGCCCTGGCTAATGGGGAAGGTCTTGTCAAAGTTGTGCCCATCAACACTCCCACTGCCGCTGTGGACCAGAGCTTGTTCCAAGGGAAGGTGCATAGCCTGAGTTGGGCCCTTCGTGGGTATGAGGAACTTCTGCTGTTGGCATCAGGCCCTGGTGGGGTGGTAGCTTGCTTGGAGATCTCAGCTGCACCCACTGGCAAGACTATCTTTGTCAAGGAACGTTGCCGGTACCTGCTTCCCCCAAGCAAGCAAAGATGGCACACATGTAGTGCCTTCCTGCCCCCAGGTGACTTCCTGGTCTGTGGGGACCGCCGTGGCTCTGTGCTGCTATTCCCTGCTAGACCAAGTCTGTTCAAAGATCCTAGGGTTGGAATGAAGGCTATTACTGGAGCTGAGGCACCTGGAGCTGGTGGTGGCAGCACTGGGTCTGAGAATATTGCAACAGGGTTAGGCCCAGTATCTACCCTCCATTCCCTTCATGGGAAACAGGGTGTGACCTCAGTCACCTGCCACGGTGGCTATGTATACAGCACTGGCCGTGATGGTACCTACTACCAGCTCTTTGTACATGGCCGCCAGCTCCAGCCAGTCCTAAGGCAGAAATCCTGTCGAGGCATGAACTGGGTAGCTGGGCTTCGCATGGTGCCTGATGGAAGCATGGTCATCTTGGGTTTCCATGCCAACGAATTTGTAGTGTGGAGCCCCCGGTCCCATGAGAAGCTGCATATCGTCAACTGTGGTGGAGGGCACCGCTCTTGGGCCTTTTCTGATACCGAGGCAGCCATGGCCTTCGCCTACCTCAAGGATGGTGATGTCATGTTGTACAGGGCTCTAGGTGGCTGCACTCGGCCAAATGTGATTCTCCGAGAGGGTCTGCATGGCCGGGAAATCACATGTGTAAAGCGTGTGGGCACTGTAACCCTGGGGCCCGAATTTGAGATACCCAGCTTGGAGCATCCTGACTACCTGGAGCCTGGCAGTGAGGGGCCTGGTCTGATTGACATCGTGCTCACATGCAGCGAGGACACTACTGTCTGTGTCCTAGCACTTCCCACAACCACGGGCTCAGCTCACGCACTCACAGCTGTTTGTAACCACATCTCTTCAGTTCGGGCTCTGGCAGTGTGGGCTGTTGGCACCCCAGGGGGTCCACAGGATCCTGGGCCAGGGCTCACTGCTCAGGTAGTATCCGCAGGGGGTCGAGCTGAGATGCACTGCTTCAGCATCATGGTCACTCCTGACGCCAGCACCCCAAGCCGCCTTGCCTGTCACGTCATGCACCTTTCATCCCATCGGCTAGATGAGTACTGGGACCGGCAGCGCAACCGCCATCGGATGGTCAAGGTGGACCCTGAGACCAGGTAATGTGTACTCCCTGCCATGGGGTGGGTCTCCTGGCCTGCAGGCTCTGCCTGACAGCTGTGTTCTCCCTGCAGATACATGTCTCTTGCTATTTGTGAGCTTGACTCCGATAGGCCTGGCCTCGGCCCCCTTGTGGCTGCAGCCTGTAGTGATGGAGCCGTGAGGTGAGCACACAGGGCCAGTGGATGAGGAGACAAAGGGGTGTGTGTGCGTGCTCTCCAGGATGGGCTCTGAGATGCTCCCTCCCCACCCCCGCCCCCAGGCTGTTTCTCTTGCAGGACTCGGGGCGAATTCTGCATCTCCTTGCTGAGACTTTCCACCATAAGCGGTGTGTCCTCAAAGTCCACTCCTTCACGCATGAGGCACCTAACCAGCGACGGTGAGAGGGGCAGTCCTGTTTGGGTGGGGTCAGGGCTCCTGTCATCTTCCCATCCCATCCCTTCCACTGATCTGGCTGCCCTGCCCTCTCCTGGCTTCCAGGAGGCTGATCCTATGCAGTGCTGCTACAGATGGCAGCCTGGCCTTCTGGGATCTTACCACCGCAATGGACCGAGGCTCCACCACCCTGGAATCCCCAGCACACCCTGGACTTCCTTACCGTAAGTACCGGGACACCCCTCACTACCTCTCACAAGGTGAAAGCAGGACCCTAATAGCTACTTTCTTCCTTCAGAGCTGGGTACTCCCTGCCTGACTGTCCAGGCCCATAGCTGTGGTGTCAACAGCCTGCACACCTTGCCTACACCTGAGGGCCACCATCTTGTGGCCAGTGGCGGTGAGGATGGGTCCCTGCATGTCTTCACCCTTGCTGTGAAGATGCCAGAGCCGGAAGAAGCTGATGGGGAGGCTGAGCTGGTGCCTCAGCTGTGTGTCCTCGAGGAATATTCTGTGCCCTGTGCACATGCTGCCCATGTGACAGGCCTCAAGATCCTAAGTCCTAGCCTCATGGTCTCAGCCTCCATAGACCAGCGGCTGACCTTCTGGCGTCTGGGGCATGGTGAGCCCACCTTCATGAACAGCACTGTATACCATGTGCCAGACGTGGCTGACATGGACTGCTGGCCCGTGAGCCCTGAGTTTGGCCACCGCTGTGCTCTTGCGGGTCAGGGGCTTGAGGTCTATAACTGGTATGACTGAGTTATTTCACAGTCACTAGAGAAGTGAGTATGGGTCCTGCCTGCAGACAGTGGAGCAGGCACCAGCTGTGCTCATGCTCAGTGTGCTTTAAGATGAAGCAGTACCGTAGGTTCTTGACCTGAAGGACTCCAGGAGGGTGCCGCACAGGCGGACCAAGAATATGCCTCTCTCTACAACAGGAGAAAACTGCATTTATTTTGGCTTTAAGTGCCCCACATCTGTGAAGTTCTGTTTTTTTGTAAACATTCCTAGTTATTGAGTCCTTAGAGGTGGCTCAGTGGCGGGAGGCCCAGCATAGCCAAGCCTGTGTGGAGCACCTCACGTACTGCCCTTAGGAGCTGTAGTCGGGCAAACATCTGACCAAAGAGGTGTGGCCGAGGTTCCTGAAAGAAAAGGAACCAGGCTCACCCTCTGTATCCCTCATCTTTATCCTGTGCCCTGCATTTCCCACAGACACCCCTTTGCTATGTGCTCACCCCTAGAATGTGTACTCGGTTATAGTATGAGCTGAAATCCATGCTGAGCTGCACCAGGAACTTGCACACCTAGGGACAGAGATTGAATTATTGAGCTCTTGTCTTTGCTCTCGTGTTACTTGTGTGTAATAAAGAATAGTGTGTGTGGTGGCTTCTGTGCCTTACCATCTCCGTGCGAACAGGGATGTGGAGCCCTGGAGGGCTGGCCAGGCTCACAGTCTGGTTCAGCTGGTCCAGAAAGGGAAGGACACTGTTGAAAAGCAGCAGCCACTCGCCCTGTGGGAGACAAGGGTGCTAGGAGGGGAAGTCCACGCCCTCTGCCCATGGCTGTGCTCCGGAGGGACGCTCACCTCATCCTGGAGCAGTGAGAAATCCAGGCTGCTGATAAGTGGAAAAGTGGGATACAGACCTTGTTTCATTCCATGGTCATAACCCTCAAAGAGTGTCGCAAGGCGGGCACAGTTATACATGACAAAAGTGCCACTCTTTGTGCCCTTTGTGGAGATGGTGCTGTCGGCTAGGAGGAGCTGGGGAATGGGAGCAGAGCTGCAGCAGGCATTGACACTAGACCTTGGCCCCTCAGGCTTAGTATTGTGAGGTGCCCAGGCTTACTTGACTCTGTGGAGCTGTGCTTAGCATCTCAAATTTGATGGTGGCCACAGAGAGGACATCAAAGGTCTCAATCCAGGCTGGGTCTGGGGTGAGAGAGAGAGGTTGGTCAGTGTCTGCAGCCAAGGAACTAGGGGCAGAGGTATAAATGACCTGCTCCTACTTCAGGGCACAAGCAGGGTCTGCTAGGTATACCTTGTGCCAGGTCCCCACCATGCTTCAGTGCTGAGGCCTTGCACACCTGAGCATGCCTGAGCCTAGAAGAGAAAGCCAGTGAGCAAGACCCCAGTGGAAGCTCCTTACGCACACCTCAGCTGTTCCTGGCTTCAGGTGACCGTCCTTCCAACCTCACTCACTCGTAATACTCAGGGGCAGTCATCAGGGTGCCAGGTGCGCCAGCTACTTTCACTGGGCCACAGACCAGGTGCTTCTGTGGAAGACAAGAGACCACACCAGCTGGTAATACCCTCTAGTCTCCAAGGAACCTAACCAGTTGCTCCTATGCCGCTTCTCCCAGTCTGTAACCACCAGTCTGAGTACCTCAAGCCTAGGCCCTCAAGACACAGTCCAACGTTTTCTTAAGACTCCACCATCACAGGCCCACTACCCTAGTCACAGGCCTTGAAGGCCATGTCAGTTTCTGAACCCATGGTCTAACAGGTGCTGTGGGTTTCAAGGGCCTTCTGAGGTTGGAGGTGGTTTACTTTGGTAATTAACCTGCTTGTGAGGAGCCTGGTTATCCAACTTCTGCCAAAGCAGATCCAATTTTTGTTGCTGAAACGCCTCCTCACAGCTCACCACGTGTACAACCATACAGCGAGCCATGCCAGCATCTGAGTCTCCAACCTGGGTAGAGACAGGACAGTTACTACGAAGATATAGAAAACCAGTTTGGGCACAGGTCAGGACTGGAGCCACTAACCAGGCCTGGGTGGCCACCCTCTGGCCAATGGCGCACAGCCTCCTGCAGCTCAGACAGCACAGCAAGCAGATCTTCAGTCACTACGGAAAACAGAGGAGCTGAGATGCTCTGCAGTGCAGAGAGATCCTCCCACTCCGGGTCTGGCTTTTGTCCTACCCAAACAGTTGTCTATGCTGGGGTCATAGCCTGCTGCGTGGTTCTGTTCTAGCAGTTTCTTCAGACACACTAGGCCTAGGACGCCAGGGGGCAGTGTTTCCTCCTCAGAAGCAGAATTACATTCTGCAAGCACCCAGGTCCTCAGGGTTTCGGTAGAGGTGCTTTTCGAGGCAGTGGGCCAGTCTACCCGAAGTTTCTGCAGGAAACTTGACGTGTGCGGATCCCGCACCGGGGGCACTAAGCATACACATACCCTGCAAAGCAATGGCGGCTGTCTCAGCCTGCGAACCAGGCCCAGATCACAGTGACTTCCCACCTGTGTGTGACTCTAGAGGTTCAGTCTTTGCCATTACAGCCTCGAACACGCGCTTACCCATGGGCGCGCAGCATCCGCGCTAGGTGATCCGCTACGAGCACGGCACGCAGCTGGCTCAGGCGGAGTGTGTCGGGGCTGCAGCGCAATGCTGGGCAGTGTAGGACAACTCGCCGGCTTGGTGAGGCGGGCTTGGCGGGAGTAGCGTAGGAGGCCAGGGCACCGAGTACACGCTGGAACACTGCGGGCCGCTGTAGTTGGAGCGATAAACCCGCAGGTGTCGGCGCGCAGCGCAGTACAGGAGCCACTCCTGGACCCTGCAGGCGGGCGACCGCATGGAACACGCACTCTGGCACCTGCAGGGAGATGGGCGTGTAAGTGGGCCAAGTGCCCTGTAACCGGCTAGATAGCCCTGTCCAGCGCGCACCCACCTGGCCGTCCCTGAAGCGCGCTTGTAGCGCACTGCGCGGTGCCAAGAAGTCTCGGACACGCAGGTGCCGGGCGTGCGTCTCCTTGAACCATACCGGGTTACCAGGCCCTACAGCTGCGTTAAGGGCCTCCAGCGTCTCCCCAACCCCAAGACGCCCTGTCGCCATGGCGACCGGAAGAGTAAGCGGAACAGGAAGTAAATTATCCGTTGAGCTTCCGGGAGGTACGCCAGGTTGGGGCGGAGACTCGATGGTGGACCCTCCTGAGTGGACCAACGCTCGAGCGTCCCTAATGAGCTTCCATTCAACCCACGCCCCCAGTGTTCCCTCCGGACAGCCTTTCTTGCATTCATGAGCCTTAGACCCAAAATCTGAGGATCCCTTTTTCGCCTAGGATATTTTTCATCGTCACCCCGAATTATTAATTTGGTAACGGATCTTTGTCACCAAGCAAGACACTTTGTCATCAAAGTTTCACATCCTTGTGTTTGTGAGGTTTCATTTTTGCCTCATTTAAATAAATTAAAATGTCAGACACTCCAGACGAATTGTCAGTGGAATAACGTTGTTCCATTAAAGACACCCCGCCCCCTTGTTTTGCTTTTCGAGACAGGATTTCTCTGTGTAGCACAGGTTTTCCTGGAACTCGCTTTGTAGACCAGGCTGGGGTTGAACTCAAGAGATCCACCTGCGTGCTAGGATTAAAGTCATGCACCTCCAAGCCTGCCTTCCACTTTAACATATACTTTAAAAAAAAAAAAGTTTTCAGATTATTTGCATGTTTTCCCTCGTTTACGGTACAGTATGTCTTTATTTCCAGTAAGAGCCTAACCTGACTGAATTGCCCATCTTGATACCTGAGAAATTAGAGTCATTTTAATTTCCAGAATTACCAGCCTTTAATGTTTTTCCTTTAAATTGGGGTAACCGGCAATTTTGATTCTTCTTTGGGCCACTCTGGTCAGTCTGAGACAATTAAATGTGATCACGAGAAGACCCAAATAAGCAGAGATCTCAGTGGAGCTTTCTGAGGGAAAAGCTTTTATTTCGACGTAACATGAGTCTCCTTCACTTCCCCCAGTAATGAATGAACCCAACTGGTGAACTTTGCTCTGGAGAGAAGTCTAGGGAGAGGAAAAGTTTGGCAAGGTTGCTCTCTCTGGGCCAGGGCTGTGAGGCCCTGCTTGGGAGGTGCCGAAAGCGCACTGGGCGGACACGACATTCCCGATGGCTTCTTGGGTGCCCACCCAACGGGAGTGATCGTGTCATTCCAAAGCACTTTCCATGCTGTGGTACAGCTGTTAGCAGGCCTGGGACCAACTGGCAAGTTGGTGACTTCAGCTACTTTCCCTCCACGAAGACCGTTGGGGTGGTTTTTCCCCAGGAAGTGAAAAGCTATCTTTAGCGAGCTGCGGGCTGGGCGGCTCTGTGGGAACTCACCGCCATTGCGGCCGTACACAGAGGACCCAGGACCTCCCTCGTCAGAGTTCTGCATAGATTCCAGAGAGGGCCATCCGCCTGGGCTCTTCTCGTCATCTCTGCCTGTGGGTGCACCTGAGAGATGGAAACCAGAATGGCCCAGCGGTGTTTCCGAGTTTAGAGACCACCTCATCTGTGTCAGGGCGCTGCTCAGGCAGGAGAGCAGGGAACGAAATCCAAGCGCAGCTGGAATGCACTGGAGACAACAGCTGCTTTTGGGATTCCGTTGCCCGCTGTCCAGCCATTGGAGGAGGGCTCCTGCCCCCGGGTCACTTGCCCTGGGGCCAAACCGGAACCCGCCTTTCCCTTCCCAGTGGGTTGACAAGGAGTAGGTGTTGCAATCCAGTCTAGTGAGAAAGAGGCGCTCACCTGGGCCCCAGAACAATAGAAGGTGGGGGCCTCCCGCGGGACCAGGTCCCGATCCGGATTAGATTAGAAGGGCAGGATTAGCTTTATGAGTCCCAAGCAGCAGGAGCTACTGGTATGGTGACCGGGCGGGCTTCAGAATGCACCAAGAGGGAAGCGATCCCGTGGGACCCGAGAGGAAGTAAACCCATGCGTCCCCTTCTGGGACACCCCAAAGCTCGGGGCCCTTTGTCCGGTGACGCTGCCAGTTTACGAAGTGCCAGGGGCCAAACTGGCCCACATAGCAGCGACAGGACAGCCTCCCCACCCAAACCCGTTACAACCCGGCCCTGCAAGAACCCCACAGCCAAGCCCCAATGCTGTTGAGCATCCCACCCGTCTAGTCCAGCGGATAGAGAACGCGACAAAGTTCCCCTGAGGCCAGGACAGAACCGGTGCGCAGAGATGCCCAAGCCGCGCGCCGCCAGCGACTCTTGGGCCAGTAGGCCCTAGACACAGCTCAAGACAGGGGGAAGGAGACTCTCGGTACGCGCGTGCAAGGCGCGCGAGGACAGGGTGAGATTCCAGGCGCTGTCTACTTCACGTCTAGTCCGGTTCGGCCCAGTCCGTCCCACCAGAACAGGTACTCGTGCACTGCCACGGCGTGCCCTTCCGCTGGCTCTAGCTGTCGGCAGACTTGGAGCCATTTTAAGGAGAAACCATCTGGCCACACCCCCTCGCGCTCCGGGGAAGCCAATCCACGCTCGGCCACGCCTCTCATGGAGCGCCGCGCCGCCGCCAACGGTCGTGGGGGTGACGGTTGGGGAGGGCAGCGATTTCGAGACTAGCTAGGGGAAACCTTAGCCACCCGCCCCGCCCACGGAGCTCGACACTCCAAAGCCTGGGATTAGAGGCCTGGAGGCTGGCACCACATCCTGGCCAGGTGTTCATAACAGGACCAGGTGCGCAACTGCCCCGCCCCGGTCCCTGGGAGCCCTGAATAAAGGCTGAGAACCCGAGGAACAGGCCGCGGCTGTGGCCTAAACAATACCCTCAGGGAACCCGTGCTAGCAGGTGTTTCCCGCCCCCCCCCCTCCTTAGGGACAGTCGGTGGAGGCCGGGGGCGGGGTGGGCGACAGGTGCAGACAGAAGAACTGCACCCGGGGACAGAGTCTACTGAAACAGATGTCAGTGCCCACTGCGCGGGTCATGTTGCACGGTGCCCTCCGGGACGCAGGGGGCGCTGTGGCCACCTTGAGACAGACAACTCGGCGGCCATCCCATCACCCTTGCGAACGGGACCCTACACGCCGTTGCAGCCATGGCCGCTGCCCTTGGGTTTCGCTGCCTGTACCGAGCGCGACCTGCGCCGCTCTGTCGGCGAATGGATCAGCTATGGTGAGCCCCCCCCCCCCCACCGCCCCGCCTTGGCCACATGGCCTCAGAGGAGTACGACGAGCCTCTGACTTTTGTGCTCTGCAGGACGACCCCGCGTCGGGGACACCGGCTGTCTCCGACGGATGATGAGTTGTACCAGCGGACACGCATCTCTCTGCTGCAAAAAGAGAACCCCTTGCCCGTATACATCGATAGCTACAGTAGCAGAGGTTTCACGATCAACGGAAGCCGGGTGTTTGGTCCATGCGCGCTGCTCCCACAGACCGTGGTCCAGTGGAATGTGAGTCCGCCCTGCAGTGAAATTGCAGCCTGGAGCCAAAAGCTACTCCCTACTAGCAAATTTAGATTTGTTTTGTTGCCCGTTAGTGTCGCTGTGGGTAAAGGTTGTGTAGCCTTGAGCTGTTGAGTGGCTTCTGCTCCCATACAGGTGGGATCTCATCAGGACATCACCGAGGAGAGCTTCTCCCTCTTCTGGATGTTGGAGCCCAGGATAGGTATGGGGTGATGGGTTATTGCTGGGTCCTAAGTGGCCACCTCCTATATCTCCGACCCTCAACACTTGGTTGTCTCCACCTCCCCTAGAGATTGTTGTAGTGGGCACTGGAAACAAGACTGAGAGGCTGCACTCCCAAGTATTACAGGCCATGAGGCAGCGGGGCATCGCTGTGGAGGTGCAGGACACGGTAGGTCTTTGCAGTGGAAATTCTATCTAGTTCAGGCCTACTTAGGGCAGGCATGCTAACTCTGATGTTTTCCTTGCAGCCCAATGCTTGTGCTACGTTCAACTTCCTGTGTCATGAAGGTCGAGTGACAGGAGCTGCACTCATTCCTCCTCCTGGAGAGACTACACTCACCTCTTTGGGTCAGGCTGCAAAGTGAACCGTCAAGAGCTGTTAAGGAGGGCCAGTGGCACGCGGCAGAATTCAGGGATTCCCAGGGCCTTCCCTGCCTTTTGGCATCTTCAACACTTGTCTTGCTTACCCGGGATAATTCATACTCCTGTATACAAATATCTGTTGTGTTGTTGGTTATGGCTGCTGACAGGCTAGGGGTTGAAAGTAAGCGCTAATCGTTTTCATTTGGCCTATGCAGGAGTCCCTGACCTCTTAAAGGCTAGGAAGCAGTATTATCTGTAGGCCCGGCTAGCAATCAATCAAGACAGACACTTGTTATATTTTAAAATAGCCTTAGGCTGGGCGTGGAGACAGAGGCAAGCGGATCGCCGTGCGTTCACCAACCTGGTCTACAAAGGGAGTCCAGGACAGCCAAGGCTGCACAGAGAAACCCTGGCTCAAAAAACACAAAACAAAACGAAAAAGCCTTAGTTAACTTGGGGCAGGGCAGATATATATCCTCTAAACTACCTCCCATAGCGGGGCAGGGATCCCATACCATCTGTTTCCAAAAACCTCTAGCTAGCTACCTCCCGTCCATAATCCCACATAACTTGTTAATGTTCTTTATTTGGGCTGGATTCTTGACCCACGCTGGCTATGTGCTCTTCCTCCAGCTAACCCATGGCAGCCTTCCTCTCTTCAGGTCTCTCTCCTTTCTCCTCCTGACAGTCTTTCTTTTTCCCAGAATTCCTCTCTTTCCTAGCCCCACCTATCTCTTGCCCTGCCCAGGTGGGATGGCTTTTTATTAAGCAAAAAGTGGGTCACACAGACAAGCAGTAATTAGCATCAAAATATATCAGACCATCCACCAACAAAGCGGTGTTCACTATCTACTTTGCTCATATGCACCCCAATGGCTGATTTCTTTAGAACTTCCATGTCCATGAAGTATCTTTATCGCATGGCCCAAGGCTCTACCAGGTGAACACCTGTGATGGTGGTGACTGCAAAGTTACATGTGTCTATTGAACTCAAAGATCAGTTGTCATTTTTTTTTTTCCAAACTTTTATTGAAAAATTCAAGGCATATACCAGACGTGTTTTCAGAAAAGCCGCTTCTCGTACCTGTAGGCAGAGATCATCTTTGAGCTTAGGGCAGGAAGGAGGCGGTCTGAGGCTGGCCGAAGCTCCCGCCCAAGCATAGGGCTACTTACGAATGGAGGCTGTGGACGCCGCCTTCCACCTGAGCTGAGGATGTTCTCTTCTCAAATTTAAGTTCCCCCGAGTACATCATGGCTCTGAAGAGAAGCAGCTGTTAGGTGCAGGCAGTAGCTGGCCTTGTTCCGCTCCCTCCACTCCTGGCCCAGCTACCCAGGCTCACCGGACTTGGGTTAAACTCTTGGCACCAATGTCCTGACAGGAATGCTGGATGCCAGCAATCAGGTAAGGGACGAACTTGTGGATAGACCCTTTGTCCTGTACAGCCCCGGAAACTCCTTGCGCCACTTTGATTTTGTCAGCTTCACTGTTAGAAGAGGCAAAGAAATGGGTAAAGATGCCACAGGGATGAGACCAAAGGCAGGACTTAGTGGGTGACTTGCCTGCCCTTTCCTACCTGAAATAGCGGTTCTGGCTGCTGAGATGCTTGTCCATGGCATCAAGGGAACCCATACCTCGATACTTCTTTAGCCGGATTCCATCTGAGAAGAAGTACTCACCAGGGGCCTCAGTGGTAGCAGCCAAGAGGGAGCCCATCATAACTATGGGCAGAAAAGTGAGCTAGGGCAGAATCTGACAACTGCAGGAAAGAGAGCCCCACCAGGGCCTAAGGTGACCGGGCCTTACCGGTAGAAGCTCCAAGAGCCAAAGCTTTGGCAATATGTCCCACATTTTGGATTCCTCCATCAGCAATGACAGGAACACCAAAGCGCCGTGCATACTCAGAGACCTTGTACACTGCTGTTGCTTGGGGCCGCCCACAGGCCAACACTGTTGAGAGATGGAGGAACAGATGGGTGTGCAATACGGGGATGGGGGGTCCAAGGGGCACTCACAGGACCCAGGAACTGAAAGACACTTATACCAAGTCAATAGCCGATGAAGAGATGTGTCTGGGATAGCTGCTACCCATCTGCTTTCAATAGTACAGCTGTGCTGGCTTCACCTCTGCATATGCACGTGCATGTGTGCAGGGCCCAGAGCAGCCTCAGGCACATGCAGTTTATAGCAGCCGGGAAGCCCCGCCCAGCTGGTATCAGATGGGGCAAGAGTCACCGTGCAGTTAGTATCTAGAGGTACCAAGTCAGGTCTAGCCCTTCCTGCATAGTGGGCAGCTCAGGCAAGATCGGGGCAGTGGTAACATAGAAGAGAGAGCAGACTCAACCATTGGTTGTTGAGTCATGCCTACTGCAGAATGTGGGCAGAGCAGGGCCTGCCTAGGAAGGAGGTCCTGCTCTATGAGCACCCTAGGAAGGAGCTGTGATCTCAAGCAGCCCCCAAACCATGGTCTGTACATGTTTGACCTGCCCACCCAACAGCACCACAAACCCTGGGAGCTACAGCTACAGTCAACCAAGCAGCCGGGCAGTGGGCAGCTGGGCCGGACCAGTGGGCCAGGCTGGACTTACTATAGCAGCCCGTGACAGTAGAAGGGCATTTGGGGCTGTGGGACTTTATGTCTGGTGGGATCTTGGGAGCCACTAAATAAAACAAACAGACCAGAGTTTAGAGAGGGCACAGAGCAGGAGCAGGAGGCCAGGCTAGGCAGGGAGTGGCAGGTGAGGGATGACAAGAACTCGTCTTGCTTCCAGCCATGTCACCCATCCAAGAGGCCTGTTTGGCCCAAGAGTTGCCCGTGTTGGAGGACTCAAGTGTAGTACCCCTAAGAGCCACTGGCCCCGATCAAAGCATCATTTTACCTTCCTGGGTGATGCAGATGGAGCCACTTCCCATGCCGACTCGCAGAGCATCCACACCTGCATCTATGAGGTTCTTGGCTTGAGCAGCAGTGACTACTACAGTGAAGAGAGAACAGTGAGGGTGCCGGTGGCAGAAGAGCATGTGGCGCATCCTCACCCGCCAGTGCCGTCGTTCCTTACCATTGCCTCCAATGACTTGGAGACTGGGGTATTTCTCCTTGATGTATTTGATCATATTGATTTGGAAAATGGAGTTTCCCTGGGAAGAGTCCTAGGACAGGAAGGAAGTTCTAGCAGCACCATGATATGGCACGTACCCCATAACCTCACCCTGCTTATGCTGTAGCTTACCAAAACCACCACATCTACACCAGAAAGGGCCAGCAAGTCTAGCCTGTACTTGTCATCTTCGTGAGTGCCAATGGCTGCCCCACACAGGAGCTGCTTTTTGGCATCTTTGGAAGCCAGTGGGTAATCACGGTTCTTCTTCAGGTCTGTCCGGGCAATGATGGCCACCAGCTCATCATTTTCATTCACAATGGGCAACTTGCCTGAAGACAGAGCGGGCCATGAATCTGGATCCTGAACAGTATTTCTGGGCGCCTTCCCCCCTTTAGGACTCACTTTTTTTTTTTTTTTTTTTTTTTAAATTTAAAGACGTATTTATTATGTATTCAGTATTCTGCCTGCATGTACACCTGAAATCCGGAAGAGGGCACCAGATCTCATTATAGATGGTTGTGAGCCACCATGTGGTTGCTGGGAACTGAACTCATGACCTCTGGAAGAGCAGGCAGTGCTCTTAACCACTGAGCCATCTCTCCAGCCCAGGACTTACCCTTTTTACTGCGCTGCAGAATTTCATTTGCTTCCTTCAGAGTGATGCCTGCAGGGGCTACCACCAAATCCTCCCTCTTCGTCATGATCTAGGAGACGGAGTCAAGAGGAAAGACCAGACAGATTAGGACCGTCCCTTGCCCACAGGACACACTATACTATCAGGAGACTATGATCACATACAGAGACCCGATCCCCTCCCCCTGACTGGCACTCAGTAGTGAAAGTGCCACACAGTACAAGGAGCCTCCTCTCATAGGAAGGAGAGAACCAGAAAGGTCAAGAACTAGCTTCCACTGTAAGTGTGGGAAAAAATAAAGCTCAAATAAATACGAGCAGACATTGTGTCACCAGAGTCCCTGCAGGGAGCAGGGATGCAGAAACTTCATTTGGTTTAAAAAGAAAAGCATGGCTGGGCATTTTTCCTGGACAGAAAATGAGGCCCTCAGTAATGTCATGTAGGTGAAAGAACCTGCCTTTCCCTTCAGCTAAGTTTTCAGACCTCAGCTTTTCTCAGCCAGTGGTACCCACCTCTTCCAGGAAGCGGTCATGCTCTTCCTCCTTGAGGAAGTCAATGTCCCTCGAGGAGATGATGCCCACCAAGCGACTCCCCATCCGGCCCGTGTCTGTGATGGGGATGCCACAGAAGCCATGCCTGGCTTTGGCCTCAAAAACGTCGCGCACCCGATCCTTGGGGCTAAGGACCACAGGGTCAGTGATGAACCCCTGTTCGTATTTCTGGAAGGGACGTTGAGAAGATCACTGCATCTTTGAATCCAGACACTTTCATCTGGCTCCTGGTCTAAACAATGAGGCCTGTGCCTGACTGTCTTGTACGGCAGCGCAGCAGAACCAAGTCAAACCCTCTAACAAGGACACAAATGGGCACTAGCTTGAGAAATGGTGTTTTTCTCCTCAGTAACTGGACCTCATAGTAGGAGAAAGGAGCCCTAAGTGCAGAGCAAACCCTCCACCCCCACCGCCTCCCAGCGTAAGTCCTAGGAACTCGTCATGATTCACGCCCTTCTGACCTTCACTTTCCGAACTTCATTGGCCTGAAATTCAGGTGTACAGTTGTGGTGGATGAAACCAATGCCTCCTGTAAGCTACAAGATGAACACACGAGTGAGTGATGAAGAAGGGGCACAGTCTTTGGCTGAGATGGCACCCATCCCCTTCAAGGCTCACCGCCATGGCAATGGCCATTCCAGCCTCTGTGACAGTGTCCATAGGTGAGGAAACCAATGGGGTCTTCAGTGTGATCTTCTTAGTTAGAGCAGAAGTTAAGTCCTGAGGAGATAAAGGACCGTTAAAGGAAAACACGGCTTCCTCCTTAGGATCCATCACAGGGGCCCTGGGTCATCTGAATGTTCACCAGAAAGACCGTTCCAGTGACTTTACCCTATCCCCAGAGCCCAGTCTGGTGCACTACCTCAAGTTAAAGGCGGCACTTCACCGCCGCTAGACTGGGCACAGCGGCAGTGCCTACTGTAATCTCAGTACTCACTCAGAAGCCATAAGCAGGTCTGGCACTAGTTCGGGATCATAACCAGTTACAGAGCAACCAGGGTTAGAATAGGTGGGCCGTCTCAAAAACAAGACAGGAAAACCCAGTCCCTTCTTTTACTCACCACCTGGTCCGCAGTGAAGTCGATATACCCAGGAAGGATGAGAAAATCACTGTAGGAAGGAATTAGGTAGCACTCTCAGGCTTAAAACACCAAGACACTCCAACTCCACAGCTCATCCCGTGAAGCTCTGAGCAGGGAGTTGTACAGAGCCCGTGTGCCACAGGCAAGATGGCACGGGCGTTAGCTGTCATTAGTGCTCCGGCACACTAACAATTCCATACGTCCCAAGACTCAAGTCTTAACCACGGTTGAAACGACCCTCTCCAACCCAGGCCCACATCTGTCAAAGTTATCCTCCGGAGAGGTAATTCCGGGAACCTGTGCCCCATGTCCGCACCCAGGCAACGAAGCCTCATCCAGGCTCGCCCAGCGTGCTAACCCCTCGCTTCGCCCACATGGGTGCCCCAGACCCGCACTTGTAGGTGAGGCCGTCCCCGCAGTTGAAGAGCTGCTGTGCGGTGAGTCCGTCATCAGGCACGTACGACGTGCCTCCGCTAATCAGGTAGTCCGCCATGACGAACGAGGAACCGGGACGCGCGCCTCCGAGGACCGCGCCGCAGAGGCCTCCACGGTCTGGACCGCGCCAATATAAACTAGATGATTTCGTCACTACGCGGCGTACGTCGCTGACGCAACGCGTCAGGGCATGCGTACTGGGCACCACGCCCCGCATTGAGGCGGGGCTAGTCGGGAGGAATAAAAGCGTGCTCCTGGAACTCACAGTGCCTTTTGCTGGTTGTTTCCTGTCCCACCCTTCCCAGGCAGGAACCTGGCCCATTCAATTAGGTTTTCTTTCCACTTTCCCACAAAGCACCTCCCCCAATAAAGACACGTTATCCACTAGCTTGTTGAAAAGACGTGCTTGTCATTCTTAATAAACAACTAGAATAAGAATACATAAGAGAAAGTGGTATCTTTATATGATACACAAGTGTTATGTTACAAGAATTCCATCAGGCACAGGAGCCTCAGGTTTAAGGCCTCAATGATAGGCCGAAACAAACAAACAAAAAACCCAAAAAAACAAAAAACAAGGCATGGTAAAGTTTTTACTTTAACATCTATGTCACTTGTCATAAAGAAGGGTGTAATAGAAATTGTCTTTAATAAAATCATAATTGAAGTTCCCCTCATTTTTCTTCCATTAAGATGCTAAGTTTATGTCTGAGTATGAAAAGAAAAGAAAAAAAAAAAAAAAAAAAAAACTTGTCTCCGCGTGGTCAGTGAAGTCCGCCGGTGTCAGTGAGAGTTGGCTGGAGTCTCCCAGGAGGGTTGATTCATCAGCAGCTCCATCTTCCTTGAGGAACAGAAGGGCCCATCTCTCCCCAACAGTCCAAGTCCCTCTCCCATGCCCCAGACAAAAGAAAAAAAGAGAAAGAAAAAGCCAGCCACTTCCTAGGACATGTGGTCCTCAGGAAGTCCAGAGCCCAGGCTTATGAAGATGCAAAGGGGCAGCATTGTCTTTTACATTTTTAACAGAAGTAGCCTGAAAAGCATCGTAACTACAAATTAAAAAAAAATAAAAATAAAAGGAAAAATGGAGGCCTCTTCTTTAGTGTAAAAGTCTGTCTGGTTTTTCCTGGATTTTTTTCCCCCTACTGTGGCTGAGGCACCTCAGTGCATGGTAGTTGCGCTGGCCACGGCAATGGCTTCTTGAATTTCTCGTATAACCAGGATCCGGGTCAGCATCTGTCCCATCTGTTCTCTGCTGATAGGCTGGACTGAGTACCAGATTGGGCTGTTGGGAGCCACGACCGGCTCAGGTGTCAGGTAAAAGGTGTCATTTCGGCCTTTCACACTCTGGGGGCTGAAGAATATTACAGTAAAAGATAGGTAATAGTATAATTTCACCCTTCCAGATTGACCATCCAAACAAAAATGATATGAAAACCTCTTGAGATAGCAGCAGACCTGGAGGTGTAAAACAGCTATGGAATTTCATGCAGTCCACCCAGCATTTCAGGAACTCAACTGTCCTTTATTTAAACAAGCTGAATCAATCACTGGATTTGCCTATTACACCTCAAGTTGAACTAAATAACTTATTTGTTTTTATTTTATGTGCATTGGTGTTTGTTTTGCCTGCATGTTTGTCTGTGGATGTCAGGTCTTGGAATTACAGACAATTGTGAGCTGCCATGTGGGTACCGGGAATTGAACTAGGGTCCTCTGGAAGAGCAGTCAGTTCTCTTGACCACTGAGCCATCTCTCCAGGCCCCACGTTCAACTATTTAAATCCATCTGTATCTCACTTGCAGCAGACTTTGGCACCTAGAAGATCTAGCTGCTTTAATCACTGTTTTCTACTCACCAGCTAGGATCCCAATGCACATCTTCATCTGGGCTCCCTTCCCCTAACCCTGTATACTGAGTGCACTGCATCAGCTTACAATCACTCATCCATCCATCCATCCGAAATGTAATAAAGGGCTCTGTGTTAGGCCTATGTTAGATACAGATGTGAAAGTTAACTAGACAGCTCTTGACAAAGCTATACAAATGCATACGACCTGACACTAGTTAAGTGAGGGAAGAGTTGAGAACAAAAGTAGGCAATGTGGAGATGACTCACTGGAGCTGCTGTGTCCAGTAAAGACAAATTATAGTTCCCTGCCTCAAACAAACAAGAAGTTATTTCTTTGGCAGTAACAGGATTCCAACCAGGACACACCAGGCCATCAACTCTAACCCTGAGTAACACCTCCACTTCCTTTCAGTATCCGTGTGTGTCTTCATTATTATTGTTTTTTTCAAGACAGGGTTTTGCAACATAGCCCTGGCTGTCCTCGAACTCAAGAGACCCACCTGCCTCTGCCTCCTGAGTGCGGTAACTAAAGAATGCACCGCTGCCGTCCAGAGGTCTCTTTATTTTGTAAGTTTATCTTGTCATAGGGAGGCATTTTGTAGTTCTAGTCTGGAATCAGGAATTCAAGGCCATCCTCCTATATATATATATATATATATACACATATATGCGCGCGCACACACACACACACACACACACACACACACAGAGTGTAGAAAGCCTTACCATTTAAAGAGGTAGAAATCGTACAGCTTGATGGGACACCTCAATGGATTCTCTGGATTTTCTGTCTGTTCTG
Source organism: Acomys russatus (assembly GCF_903995435.1). NCBI lineage: Eukaryota > Metazoa > Chordata > Mammalia > Rodentia > Muridae > Acomys > Acomys russatus. Next base: position 35,071,179 of record NC_067168.1, on the reverse strand, counting down.
CATACATGTCATCTGTAACTATTAAACAAACAAAGAAACAAAGAAACAAACAAGGTCAATCCCCAGGATTCAACAGGAAGAAAGAAAAGCTGATTATTTCAACTTATGCTCTGGCTATGTGCATGGTGACACCTATGCAAGGACAACCAAATACACGGCCATAAACACACACACACACACACACACACACACACACACACACACACACACACACACACACACATAATTAAAAACAAACAGGACCAACTTGGCATGGTAGTACAAACCTAGACATTAACTTTAGGCACGTAGCCACCTCAAAAAGAAATACTGGGTAAGAGAAGGAAGGAGGCACAGACAGTGACCAAGAAGCAGAAGGCTATATTCTCCAGGGACCCGTCACCCTTTTTGGCCAGGAAGGAAGTTTACAATTCCTTTCCAGACAACCTCAACTTGCACACACAGGGCAGGGTGAACATCTTTGCTAATGTTCCTGTTTCCTGTGCCTACCTTTCTGGCCAGTCTGATGTATCCCAAGGGCCTTCAGGTAGCGGATGCTCGTGCTTTTGTCCTTAGGGTTCGAGGGGCTCTTTTTTGTCTGTCGAAGGACCTTAGAGAAAGCCAGCTTCATGTGCTGATCTACTGTCTTCAACAGGAAGTACCTGGACACAAGTACAAGCAAGGCGAAAAGAGGGATGCCGAGAGGGTGCCATGACTTACCTTCTGCCCACCAGTGACTTGGATGAACCATCCCCACTCCCAGGACATGGGTAGGGCCATGTCCAACCACATTGTCCAGAGGAAAAAAAATGTATCAAAATGGAATGGAGTCTAGAAACACTGTTTGCCCATTACCATTCTCTACACAAAAATGCAGTCAAATGGAATTCAACTAGCTCAAAATGTCTCGAATGTGTAGGAGGAATACAGAAGTCTTCCTACTGTTTTCACTCTTCACTGGGTGGATGCCAGCTGTAGACGCTATGTATGTAGCTTCTAGAGCACTTACTTGGTGTTAAAGAACATGAGGGTGGTCAGCAGTGTGGAAGGGGAATGTGCCCCAAGCTGCTTGCACTCCCACAGCATCTCTTCAGTCACGTGGCTGGGCAGAACATAGCCTAGGTGGAACAGAGCACAGCTGTAACCACTGGATGGCAGAGGCCCAGACTAGGACTACACAGGAACACAGCTAACAGGGCAAATATCCTAAGGTGTGGTTAAATAATCTAGGGTAGTTACAATAAGGATTCCTGGGTCTCAGGACCTAATAATGACCACTTGTTTCTAATTAAGTTTCAAGGTGAAACCACTGCTGTGGTTGGTCTGGTTAACCATGGGCTTTCTATGACTGTTTCTACTTAAACCCCACCCCCCACCCACCCCAGCCAGTGATCAACATGATCAGGGAAAAGGACTGTGCTTATAGAAAGTAAATTAATTACAGATATAGACAAGCTCTGTTCATACACTCTGATTTCATGGAAGTGAGTGTTTTGACTATTTGTACGGATATTCATTATGTGAGTGCCTGGTGCCTGGGAAGGTCAGGTGCGGCCATCTGACCCTGGAACTGGAGTTACAGATAGTTGAGAACCATTATGTGGGTGCTGGGAATTGAACTTGGGTCTTCTGCAATAACAAGTGCTTTTAACCCCTGAAACATCTCTGCAGCCCTTAGATCGTATTTTCAGGGTGTCTAGGGCATAGAGACCTGGAACATATGCAGCTACTATTTCTGGAAAGCAAGGCAATTTCAGGAACAAAACAGAAGGCTGATACTTAAATTACTACAAGTTTCTCCCAAAAGAGCAGGTATTACTGTCATACCCAAGCAAACGTAGAGCTACAGGATTCAAAGGCCAACATTCTGAACCTGAACAACTAGGAACACACAATTTTATCTGCCCACTATAACACCCTTATGTGCTCAAGTCCTTTAAACATGTACAAGCATTTATACTGGGGACATGTCTAGCAGATGAGCTCACACAGCCTTCTTCTCCAAAGATGTTCAAAATTCTATAGTCCAGAAGAAAAGGTGGAACTTTGTTCTAGAAGGAAGAAAAAACATTCTAGTACTACTTTAAAGCACTTCTATTTCTTATATTTTTGGTTGTGAGCCCAGCCTTTAATGGCTGAGCCATCTCTCCAGCCCAGCACTTCTCTTTCTAAAAGGAATTTCTAGCTTGTTTCTTTGGTTGCTTAATCAAGGCAGGGTCCCTTCCTGATGCTTAAGCTGCTCATCTACTCACTGCATACATTATAGCACAGCAGCAATGAGAAGCCCTACAACATAGGAAGAACAGCACAACACAGCCCTCTCCTCAGGAAAAAGACAGCGTTCTCGCTTATTTTGGTTTTTCTGTGTAGACCAGGCTGTCCTGGAACTCAAGAGATCTAACTGCCTCTGCCTCTAGAGTGTTGGGATTAAAGGCGTGTGGCATCCGCCCAGCCTTTCTTTTTCCCCACCCCAAGATAGGATTTCTCTGTGAAGCCTTGGCTATCCTGGACTCTATCTGAAGACACAGCTGGCACTGAACTCACACTTTATTTTCATGTATACAATTAAAAAGGACTTTTTGTCCTAGAACTCACTTTGTAGAACAGGCTGTCCTAAAACTAACAGAGAACTGCCTGCCTCTGCCTCCAGAGTGCTGGGACTAAAGGCACGCACCACCACCATGCACCTAAAAAGAACTTTAGTATGTGCCCCAGGCTGGAGACTTGAAATTTATAGAGCTCCACCTACCTCCTCCTAGGAGCGCTGAGAATAAGGATAAGCTTCCCACCCCCACCCCCACATCCCTTTTGTTGGCTTTCTCTGTGTAACATAACCCTGGCTGACCTGGACTCAATTTGTACACCAAACTATTCTTAAAAGAACAAACAAGGCATACTGTGGTAACATATGCCCATAATCTCTGTTCTAAAAGGCTGAGGCTGGATTACCAATCTAATCCTGCCTGGCTTATACAAAAAGACAATTATTAAAAAAAAGGCAAGTAAAAATAATAAAAAGCATTTGGTGCTATGCTGTTTTGAATTAATTTTATTCATTACTGTCTGCAGGTATACATGCAGATAGAGCATTCATACATAAAATATATAAATCTTTTTTAAAAAAATGAGTCACGTTTATCTTCATTTTCAGTGTTACTTCAAGCTCTACCTAAAGGACAGCTGATTTAATATAGAAAGCATCTATCTTTATTAGGTAGACAATAAAGACGTGTGGGTTCTTAGCAGTACAAACTAGAGGAATCAAAGGTTTCACTTTCCATTTGGCAGTCTTCATCTTGGTGGGTGGGCACTCCAGCTTACCCAATGATGAACATTAGACGTGGTGTGGTTCATTTCTATTCTTATTTTTGCCTTTTTAAAAAAAGAGATTACTTATTGTATATGAGTGCTCTATTTGCATGTACACCTGCATGCCAGAAGATGGCATCAGATCCCAGTGTAGATGGCTATGAGCCACGATGTGGTGGCCTAGAATTGAACTCAGGACCTCTGGAAGAGCAGTGCTCTTAACCACTGAGCCATCTCTCCATTCCCCTATTTTTGCCTTTTTTTGTAACTGTCTTTTTGTAATTTCCCAGCAAAGGTTACAAGCACACCTTGGCACTTCTAAGTGGGATCTGGAGTATCAAAGTTATGTCCTTGTACTTGCAAGGTGAGTGACTTACCAACTGTGTCACCCCACATCCAGACAAGGCTCACAGCCCCCAGTCTTTGATATATACAGCACACACACAGGATTTACTTTATGTGTATGAGTGTTTGTCTGCATGTACATATAGGTGGGGATTCAAATCCCCTAAAAAGCAGTAAGCACTCCTTTAACCATTAAACCATCTCTCCGGTGTCAGCATTAAGTATTTATTGATTTCTTGTGGGGACAGTATTGAACACAAGGCCAAGTACACGTAGGCAAATACTACTGAGTTACATTGTCCAGGCTGGCCTTAATGTTATGATCTTGTCTCTACCTGAAAAGCATTATAGGCAAAATCATGTCTAGTTTCATTCTGTTAAGATTATCTTTAGAAAAATAAGTTAAAATTCTTTAAAAAATTTTTTTTCTTCATTATTATATACGCACTGTATGTACACCTGCAGGGCAGAAGAGGGCATTAGTCACATCATAGATGGTTATGAGCCACTATGTTGATACTGAGAACTGAACTCAGTACCTCTGGAAAAGCAGCCAATGCTCTTAACCTCTGAGCCATCTCGCCAGATCCATTAAATTTTTGAGTTGCAAGTTTTTTTCTTAAACATTTATTTATTATTTATATAGTGCTCTGCCTGCATGTGCAGCTGCCCGCCACAAGAGGGCATCAGATCTCATTACAGATGGTCATGAGCCACCATGCAGTTGCTGGGAATTGAACTAGGGACCTTTGGAAGAGCAGACAGTGCTCTTACCCTCTGAGCCATCTCTTCAGCCCTTGAGTTGCGAGTTTTATACCATCCTGGTCACAAACTCTTGGGTTTCTTCCGTCTTAAGATCCCACAGTAGTGCAGAGTCTACAGGTAGATGTAGATTTGTTGCAGGATATTTGATCCCACTGTGAACCCTGAGATTGTGAACTGTAAAAACCTGACCTTTAATCCAAGAACTTTCTGTTTACTGTGAACAGGTGGTTATGGTGTGACTCAGCCCTAGCACACATCTTTATTCCAAAAACTTTCTGAAAACAGGATTAAATAAAGTTAACCTAGGTCAAGAGGCTGAATAAATAACCAGCTGACCAGAGGGACTTTGAGGTGGAGGGTATTTCAGAGAGCATGAAGAAAAGGTTTTGGGCTTTTTCTTTCAGGGACCTGAGTAGGAAGGTTAGCTGAGTGCTTTCTTTGCCCCTGTGACCTAGCAGGTTTCCACCCCAGGATCTGGCTCCTGAGTTATTGGTAAAATCGAATGATTGGGATTATCTTAATTTTTAACATCATACATTCATTAGCTATAACCTTCTTTCCCCTTAAACTTACTTTATGTGTGTAGGTATTTTGCCTGCATGTATGTTTGTGTACCACATGCGTGCTTGATACCTACAGAACCCAAAAGACAGCACAGAGTCTCCTAGAACTGGAGTTACAGACTGCTGTCAGCCACCATGTGGGTGCTAGGAACTGAACCCAGGTCCTCTCTAAGAACAGCAATTGAGCCAACTCTCAAGACACAACTTGCAAATTTCTCTTTCTCTCTCTCTTTTCCTTTTTGTTTCTTTTTGGCTTTTTAGATACGGTTTCTCTGTGTGGCCTTGTCTGTCCTGGACATGCTTTGTAGATCAGGCTGGCCTTGAACTCAGAGAACCAACTGCTTCTGACTCTGAGTGCTGGGATTACAGGTGTGAGTGTGTGTCCTCACCTAGTTAACTTATAAATTCTTTAATATATATTTTTAATTTCTTTCTTTCTTTTTTTTTTTTTTTTTTTTGTTTTTCAAGACAGTGTTTCTCTGTGTTAGCTTTGGCTGTCCTGGACTCGCTTTGTAGACCAGGCTGGCCTCGAACTCACAGCAATCTGCCTGCCTCTGCCTCCCGAGTGCTAGGATTAAAGGCGTGCGCCACCACGCCCGGCTCTTATTTCTTATTTTATGTGCACTGGTGTTTTGCCTGCAAATATGTCTGTGTGAGGGTGTCAGATCTTGGCATTACAGACAACTGTGAGCTGCCATGTGGGTGATGGGAATTGAACCTGGATCTTCTAGAAGAGTAGTCAGTGCTGAGCCATCTCTCCGGCCCCTATAACTCCTAAATTTTTACTAAGTTCATGTTACTAGTTTCTCCCCCAGATTGCGCTTATATATCTTAAAAAGTCATCACCGCTGGGCATGGTGGTACAGGCCTTTAATCCCAGCACTCAGGAGACAGAGGAAGGTAGGTCACTGTGAATTCAAGGCCAGCCTGGTCTACAAAGCAGGTCCATGACAGCCAAGGCTCCACAGAGAAACCCTGTCTTGAACTGCCCCGTCCCCCCACAAAAAACAAAAACAAAACAAAAAAAAAACAAAACAAAACAAAAACAGTCATCACCAAATCAAAGGTTAATGTGATATTCTCTTGTTAATGGGTATGTAGATACCCATGCATGGATAGACGCTGCAGGTTGAAATCAAGTGTCTTTTTTTTTTTTTTTTTTTAATATTTTATTTATTTAATGCATCTGAGCACTCCGTCTCATGTACAGGTGCATGTCAGAAGAGGGCATCAGAGCACACTACAGATGGTTGTGAGCCACCAAGTGGTTGCTGGGAATTGAACTCAGGACTTCTGGAAGAGCAGCCAGTGCTCTTAACTGCTGAACCATTTCTCCAGCCCCTCAAAGTGCATCCTTTTTATTTATTTATTTATTTTTGTTTTTTTAAGATAGGGTTTCTCTGTGTAGCCTTGGCTGTCCTACACTCGCTTTGTAGACCAGGCTGGTCTTGAACTCACAGCGATCCGCCTGCCTCTACCTCCTGAGTGCTGGGATTAAAGGTGTGAACCACCACACCCAGCCTCTAGTGTATTCTTAATTACTTTCTACACTACATTTTGAAACAGGTTCCCTTTCTGAAGCTGGAAAACACCAATTCAGCTAAACTGCCTGGACAGATAAGCCTTTATGTTTCCCAGTGGTGGGATTACAGGCCACATGCAGCTTTTTCACATAAATGCTGGAAATATGAACTCAGGCTACATGCTTGTACACCAAGCAGTTTTCCCAATGAGCCATCTCCCCAGTTTTCTTTTGTAAAAGATTTCATTATTTAAAGTGTAAGGGTATTTTGCCTGCACGTATGTCTGTGTACTACATGAGTAGCTTGTGCTTAAGAAGTCCAGTAGAAGCTAGGGGGTGGTGGTGCACACCTGTAATCCCAGCACTGGGGAGGCAGAGGCAGGTGGATCACTCTGAGTTTCAAGCCAGCCTGGTCTACAAAGTGAGTCCAGGACAGCCAAGACTACACAGAGAAACCCTGTCTCAAAAAACCAAAAAAATAAAAATAAAATATAAGTCTAACTTTTATATGTAAGTCTGTGACTCATTTTCAGTTAATTTTGTGCAAATTTAAGGACTGAGTTTACATTAAGCTTTCTGAAAATGAACGCCTAGTTCTAGTCCCATTTATTAAAATGACTTTCTGTTCTGTGTTAAATTGAACTTCTCATCTGCCAAAGTTGAACTTATTACATTTGGTTGGATAGTTCTATTTTTGGAATCTCATGTGTTCCACTGAAGTTATTTGTTGACAAAAAAACCTGACATGAGCCGGCAGTGGTGGTAGACGCCTTTAATCCCAGAGGTAGAGGCAGGTGAATCTTTTTCTTTTTGGTTTTTGGAGACAGGGTTTCTCTGTGTACCCTGGGCTGTCCTGGAGTCACTCTGTAGACCAGGCTGGCCTCGAACTCACAGCGATCCACCTGAGGCAGGTGAATCTTAACCAGAGGCCAGCTGGTCTACAGAGGGAGTTCCACGACAGCCAGGGCTACACAAAGAAATTCTGTCTCAGCTGGGTGTGGTGATGCATGCCTTTAATCCCAGCACTTAGGAGGCAGAGGCAGGTGGATCACTGTGAGTTGAAGGCCAGCCTGGTCTACAAAGTGAATCCAGGATAGGCAAGGCTACACAGAGAAACCTTGTCTCGGGGAGAGGGAGAGAGAGAGAGAGGGAGGGGGAGGGGAAGAGAGAGAGAGAGAGAGAGAGAGAGAGAGAGAGAGGGAAGGAATCCTGTCTCAAACCAACCACCCAAACAATAACAAGAACAAACAAAAAACCCTGAGAGGCTGGAGAGATGTCTCAGTGGTTAAGACGTTACTAGTGTCTCTCAAAACTTGGATAAACAAAATGTGATATATCCATAAATGGAGAATTATTTAGAACTAAAATAAAATGAGAAGAGGTTGGAGAGATAGCTCAATAGTTTATTTATTATTATTATGTATATAGTGCTCTGCTTGCATGCATACCTGTAGGCCAAAGAGGTATCAGATCACATTATAGATGGTTGTGAGCCATCATGTGGTGGTTGCTGGGAACTGAGCTAAAGACCTCTGAGCCATCTCTGCAGCCTAAGACAAGCTTTCTGTGTCGCCTTGTCTGGTCTGGTCCTTGAGACCCACCTGAGTGTCCTGAGTGCTGGTGTATGCCACCACACCCAGCACACCTATTCATCTTAAAGCTCAAGTAGAAGGCTGGAGTGATGGCTCAGGGTTTAAGAGAACAACTGCCTGCTCTTCCAGAAGTGTTCAATTCCCTAGAACCCACATGGTAGCTCACAACTCTCTGTAATTCAAGTTTCAAGGGATCTGACACACTTCCACAGACAAGATATACATGTAAGCAAAGAAAAAGGCCCAAGTGGAAAAGAGAAAAAAAAAAAAAAAAAAGAAAACAAAAAAAATCAAAGACTAGGAAATTCTTACCAAGTGGAGTAACCCGGGGCTGTACGTCCTTTAGAACTTCATGTAACCACTCGGTGAAACGAACATAGTAAAGATCAGAAAAGATGTCATCCACTCTTCCATTTTCAAAAAGATACTGAAAGGACAGTAATTAACAAATGCTATTGGTAGTCTCTTGAGTAAAACCTTTGGAAAAACAAAACATTTTTCACTACTACTACTGCCTTACCCTAGCCATTCTAACAACAACAAAAATGAGGTCAGATTTGCTTCTGTCATTTCCACAGCACACCTTAAATCACGTGAATAGATCTGTGCCTTACTGAGAGGTGAATCAACGAGGGGTCTTTTTTGAATACTATTCCACAGTTATAGGGAGTCGAGGATGGCTCAGCAGGTAAGAGCACTCGCCACTCTCAGAGAAGATCTAGGTTCAGCGCCTAGCACCCACATAGTCACTCCTGCAAGCATGTAAGACTCACACATACACATGAAATAAAATGATCCTGAAAAATCATGAATAAACTGGTGGGGGTCACATACTTGTTAAATTTTGTTTAGTTTTTTAGATTGGGCCTCACTATGTAACTTGGCTGGCCTGGACCTCACAAAATAGAACAAATTCGCCTTGAATTCTGAGCTTGAGCAGCCTCTGCTCTCCAACCACCCCGTGTGGGGATTAAAGGCAAGCACTACCATGTCCAGCTTTAGTTTTGTTTAGATTTATATATTTGAGTGTTTCCACATGCATGCCTGGTGTCCTTGGATGTCAGAAGACAGCATTGGATCTCCTGGAACAGAAGTTAGGAATGGTTGTGGGCCACCATGTGGGTGCTGGGAACTGAGCCCTGGCCCTCAGTAAGTGCAGCAGGTAGGTACTCTTAGCTGATGAACCATCTCTCCAACCTCAGGACATGCAAGTCTTAATTTCTTTGTTTGTAAATGGAGATTACTACATTATAACTGTCTTCTATAAATAGAGACAGCACACAAAATAATTCAGGGAGTTCTGAGTTAGGGTCAGAAGGAAAAATGTATATACTAGGAGGCTTACTTTTCTCAGAACCAGGCAATAGAGTGAGTTCCAATACACAAACAAGTCTTCTGCCATCATACTGTGGCATTGTACTCTCAAGTCTTGAAATTTATCTACTTCTGTTCCCACGAACTACCATTCTGCAGTCCCCATTATCCCTCATCTTGTATCTCCTGAAAAACTAAGGAGATTTGTATACAATCTTAGCCATACTCCTTCAAGCAAATATCCTGGATGAATGTAAGGTACAATACAAGCTATACCAGAGTGCCAGATTTTGAATAACTTCATAAAAACTATATACTTACTTTAACAAAATATATTAAATAAATGCTTTGTAATTTAACAAAAATAGTTAAGTATTAAATACTTCACACCATCGGACTTAGACAGCAAGCACTTTCATGAACTGAGCCACTTCACTGGTCGTCATTAAATATTATTTATTTATTTATGTGCACAATGTTCTGTCTGCATGTGTGTCTGCCCGCCAGAAGAGGGCACCAGATCTCATTATAGATGGTTGTGAGCCAGCTGGGAATTGAACTCAGGACCTCCGGAAGAGCAGCCAGTGCTCTTAACCTCTGAGCCATCTCTGCAGCCCCTTCATTATTTTAACCCAGGGTTTTCTAGGTGGTAGAATTACACACTTACTTGTACACATTCTCTTCTAAAGTGAACATGTAGGCCTTTGGGGTTGTGCTGGCTGGGATTAAAGGCGTGCGCCACCACACTTGTTGTTTGCTTGGTTTGATGTTTTTGTTTTTCGATACAAGGCTTCTTTTTGTAGTCTTCTTTTTTTTCCCCTCTGTGTAGCCTTCACTGTCCTGGACTCACTTTGTAGACCGGGCTAGCCTCAAATTCGGAGATTTCTGTGCCTCTGCCTCCCAGGAGCTGGGATTAAAGGCATGCGCCACCACTACACTACTCAGCTTGATATATACTCTTTATTGTGATTTTTCTTTTAATTTAATTTTAATTTGTTATAATTATTCAGACTACATGCCTATACCGTTCTTTGGCTATATCTGAACAGGGGCTCTAGGTTTACTGCATGCATTGTCCTTGGTTGGTACAACAGCTTATGTAGGGGCCCTAGGCCTTTGTTTAAAACAAAAAACAAAAACTGGGTGCTGGTGGGGCACACCTTTAATCTCAGCACCTGGAGACAGGGAAGGTAGACTTTAGTGAGTTTGAGGCCAGCCTGGTCTACATAGGAATTTCAAGAAGGCTAGGGCTACACAGAGAAACCCTGTCTTAAACCCTCCACTGCCTCCAAAAAGAGCAGGATCTATGTAGCCCTGGCCAGGAGGATTTCATGAAAATCAGCTTGTCTCTGCCTCCCAAGTGCTAGAACTAAACACGTCCTTTTTCCCCCCACTTATCATTTTCACTAATTTGAAAACATTCAATGGTGACATAGTTCAAACACGTTCACGCGAAGATCTGTTTCTTACCTTTTGTATACACAAGAAAATATAGTAGAGTACATCTGGGTCATATGGTTCCCCTTCTCCATTTCGAGCTTCCCGTGTCATTAAACAGAGGCCATAATTCAATTCGGCCACAGCAGAGGAGATCAGATCCTCTTGGAATCGTAGCAACTGGCGCCCTGCAACATTAAGTCCTAAGGGTGAATGGGTGTCCTAGCAACTGTGATGTCTTGAGCGGGTTGCTCACTTTGTTGAAAGGAGGGCTCAGAAAGGACACTGCCCGTCAGGGTTCTGGCTATGAATGGCCACTTACACCTGTGATCAGAACTGCTCGATTATGTAGTAACATAAACTAGTGTAATAGTTTAGGTTTAGTTTAGGTTTCTTTTCCCTAAGGGCCAAGAACTGAAGACAGAAGAACCCAGAAGCCATACTGTAGGATGAGCAAGTAAATGAGCCAAAACCAAGACAGAGGTTTTTGTTTGTTTGTCTGTCTGTTTGTTTGAGACATGGTTTCTTAGTGTATCTCTGGCTATCCTGGAACTAGCTCTGTAGACCAGGCTGGCCTCCAACTCACAGAGATCCACCTGCTTCTGCCTCTGGAGTGCTGGGATTAAAGGCGTGTGCCACTACCGCCCAGCTCTGTTTTTTGTTTTTTTAAAGTTTTCTCTAAGACAGATTTTAAACACAACCAAGTAGCACTTCTCAGTTCGGCCCAGAAGCCATTCCTCTTTGGTGTCTTTTGTTGACTCTAGAAGCCCACAAATCTAAAAGCCTGGTCCTGGACAAATCCCGTAAATCCTGCTCATTTCACAAGATGAAGACTGAACACACCCTGACACAAAGTATTCTTCTAAGTGTATTCTCTAGCCCTCAGAGCCAGGGATGTTACTTGCCTGTTTTTCTCCTACTTATATTTTAGACATACTCCATTACGCCCCCCCCAAACACTCACTCCCAATGGGGGCCAATCTGTTTTGAGCATCCTTTTCTAGTTCAGCATTCTTGGTCTGAGCCCAGTTTTTCCATACTTCAAGCCCTTCTTCTGGCTTCAAAGAATTTGGAAGCAGAAGTTCTGGTGAAGGCTGTGGTTGTGACTGTGGCTCAACTTCTGCAACCTGAACAGTTTGTGCCTACGAGAGAGAAATCACCAGAAAGTCAATATTGTTTTTCATTAGGACCTTTAGTAAAAATAACAGAAAATGAAACTTAACTGCTCATTCAACTGGGAAACACAAAAACAACAACAAAACAACTCTGCTTGCAGCCCTGTTTTCAGGCTTGGGAGAGTTTATGTGGCTGGGGGAGGGGGGGGAAGCTGTGCAGTGGTAGCACACACCTTTACTCTCAGCACTCTGCTGACAGCAGCAAGATGGTCTTGGTGAATTCCATCCCAGCCTGGTCTACATAGTGCGTTCCAGGATAGCCAAGGATACAGAAAAATCCTGTCTTGAACCACCCTTCAGCCCCGCCCCCACAAGAGGACAAGAAAAAGAAACATACACATAAAAGAAAACAAAACAAAAAACCCTGACAATGTCAATACCCCAAAATTGCCCTAGACCTCTCTGAAGAGCATAGAGGCCAAGTATCATATCAGTCTTTTAAAATCTCCCTAAAAGGCTTATTTTCAAACACTGCTTCAAAGTTTCACTATGCAAATAAACTTTTTTTTTTTTTGAGATGGGGTTTCTGTGTAGCCTTGGCTGTCCTGCACTCCCTTTGTAGACCATTAAAATGTTTATAAAGTAACTGAAAACATCTGGGTAGAGACCTAAGAATGCCACACATCTAACAAACTCCCAAGGAGAAACAAGGTTGCTAAACTGTAGATCACATATACAGTTCCAAAGCCAACCATGGTGGCCAACCCCTTTAATCCCAGCACTAAGGAGGCAGAGGCTGGCTCTGAGTTCAAGACCAGTCTGGTCTACAAAGCGAACCAAGGACAGCTAGGACTCTGTTACACAGAGAAACCCTGTCTTGAAAAACTAAATACAAAACAAAACATGTCCAGTTCCAAAAGTAGCGATTCTTAAAATTTAGGTGTAAGCATAGTGGAACAAATGCAATTCCAGCAGTTGGAAGAAAAAGAAAGGGATAAAGAGGTCAAAGGCACACTCAGCTACATACTGAGTTTATGGCCAAGTAGCTTAATAAAACCCTGTATCAACCCAAAATAAAACAAACAAAAATTAAGTTATACTTTTAAAATGACCTAAATTGGTAAGAAAAAAAACAAAACAAAACATTTTTGGGTCTTCTATGAGGAGGGCCTAGAGTGCACACCGATGAGGCAGGAATAGTATAGGTAAGTATTATGCAGCCCTAGAGCCCATCTCCAGCACCTCAGGAAACTGGATATGGCAGCTCCTCCTGCCTGCCTGCAATCTTTTAAATGCAAATGTCAAGGCTGCAGAAACAGAAGCTCAAGGTCATCCTGAACTGACAGCAAGTTGGGGGGGGGGGGGGATTCAAAAAGAACTTTCCCAGTTGAGGTGGGAATAATGAAACATGCCTATAATCCCAGCAATGGGGGTGGGGTGGGAGCAATATTTCCCTGGAGATTTTAGTCTACATCATTTATGGACCAAAAAAAAAAAAAAAAAAAAAAAAAAAGTTGAAGACTGTTGCTACTGTGCAATCAGGTAAACATTAAGAATCTTCATCAACTTTCCAGCTTTTAAGAGTCCTGGTTTTTTTGTTGTTGTTTGTTTGTTTTTCTTGAGACAGGGTCTCTGTGTAGCCTTGGCTCTTTTGGACTCACTTTGTAGACCAGGCTGGCCTCGAACTCACAATGATCCAACTGCCTCTGCCTCTGCCTCCCTAGTGCTGCGATTAAAGGTGTGCACCACCACGTCTTGTATTTTTTCAACCAGAATGGTTTCAGGATGGCCTTAAACTCCTGATCTTCTTGCTTTAACCTCCTAAGTGTTTTGGAATTACAGGCATGAGACACCATGCCAGCTTCAAGTTCTACCTTTTGTAATTTTTCTCAAATAATACTTTCATCCCTAAGAACATAATCTATTTTCTTTTTGTCTCGCTCCTTGTTTGTTTTGTTGCTGTGGTTGTTGTTGCTGTTGTTGTTGTTTGAGACAGGGGTTTCTCCGGGGAGCTCTGGCTGTCCTGGAACTTACTCTGTAGACCAGGCTGGCCTAGAACTCAGAAATCCACCTGTCTCTGCCTTGAGTGCTGGGATTAAAGCATGTGGCACCACAAAGACAGGAGACACTATTCTGAAAGAATGGGTCCACCATCAATGGTCTCAAGTGACAACATCATGAACGTTAATTACCATTCCAAAAAGGTTAGACAACCTCAAAACACATCGCTAACGTGGACTCCTGCTTGTTACACTGTTCCTCAAGCAACCCTATTAGCCTCTGAAGTCCAAGGAATATAAAGTTATTTATTTCTAAAATCCGACAAAGCCAGGTGTTAGTGGCATATGCCTTTAATCCCAGTGTTTGAGAGACAGAGGCTAGTAGATCTCAGTGTGAAGGCTAGCCTGGTCTACAGAAGTGAGTTCTAAGACAGCCAGAGCTGTTACACAGAGAAACCCTGCTTCAAAACACCCTTGCCCCAGACATGTTCATTTTTCTTTTATGTGCACTGGTGTTTTGCCTCCATCTATTTCTATGTGAGAGTGCCAGATCCTTGGAACTTGAGTTACAAACTGCCATGGTGCTAGGAATTGAACCTAGGTCCTCTGGAAAAACAGCCAGTGCCCTTAACCGCTAAACCATCTATCCAGTCCAGAATACCAAATAATTTCAACTGAAAGCAAAACTGTTTCTACACACTTGAATATTTAACCGCAAAGAATTTTTTAAAATTATCCTGTTGGCTTTGATAAGATACTTTTAACAGGGAGATAAAACAATAGTGTTTGTGGCACTGTACTAAGACTGAAAGCTGCTCTGTTTGGATGGAGGACTCTATCCTAAAGGGAATGTAAACAAAGGCTGTGGTAGAATACTTGTGTAGCATGCACAAGTCCTTGGGAACAATCTCTACCACCCTGTAAACAAATAAAATGTTAAGACCTGTTTACTATCATGGGAAAACCTAAAATGAATATCCAAAAAAGGAGGAGTTAGCAGGGCATGGTGGTGCACGCCTTTCATCCCAGCAGAGGCAGGCGGATCTCTGAGTTTGAGGCCAGCCTGGTCTACATTCCAAGTTAAGGGACAGCCAGGACTATACAGAGAGACCCTGTCTCAAAAACAAAACAAGTTGGGCATGGTGGCGCATGCCTTTCATCTCAGCACTCAAGAAACAGATCTCTGTGAGTTCAAGGCCAGTGTAGTCTACAAAGCGAGTTCCAGTAGAGCCAGGGATGACACACACCGCCCCCACACACACCCATACACCCGTTTTAAAAGCCAAAAACCAAATCAAAACAAAGAGGAAGTGACAGAAGGCAATGGATGCTATGATACTCAGATTATAGAGTATTATGAACCACCATGTGGCACTGAAAATCAAGCCCAGGTCCCCTGTAAATGCAGCCATTGGCTCTTAACTGATGAGCAATCTCTTTTTCTTTATTGAAAAAAAGCTGGGCAGTAGTGGTGCACACCTTTAATCCCAGCACTTGGGAGGCAGAGGCAGGTAAATCTGTGTTTGAGGCCAACCTGGTCTACAGAATGAACTCCAGGAGAGGCAGGGATACATAGAGAAACCCTGCCAGTACCACATGGCAGCTAACAACCATCTGTTAATGCCATTTCCAGGGGATTTTACATCCTCTTCTGGCCTCCACAGACAATACACATACATGGTGCAGAGATATAGATACAGGCAAAACACTCATACACATAAAAACAAAAATAAGCCAATGAGCAATCAGCCAGGTAGTGGTGGCGCACACCTTTGAGATCCCAGAGGCAGATCTCCAGTTAAAGGCCAATGTGATCTAAGAGGGAGTTACAGGACAACCAGGGCTACATAAAGACACTGTCTCAAAAAGGCGAAAATAAGAAAAATCCAGACATGTCATAATGAAGATAACAAAACCCCACAACTAAAGCCAGATGCACTGGTATACATACACATTGGTCTCAACTACTTGAGAGGTGGAGGCAAAAGAACCAGTTAAATGGGGCTGGAGAGATGGTTCAATGGTTAAGAACACTGTCTGCTCTTCCAACGACCCGGGTTCAATTTCCAGCACCAACAGGGCAGCTCATTAACTGTAACTTCAGTTATACTCTTACACCAATGCACATAAGATTAATTAAAAAAAAAAAATTTAAACCCAGATCAATCTCAGTCTAGGCAATCAACAGTAGAGCTAGTTTCTACAGATAATGCCTGACGAGTACTGAGAATAAAATAGAATGGAAAAGACACAGAAACAGATGGAAATGAAAGCGAGGTCAAGAAAAGAAGGTTTTCCTATAAATACAGGCTTTTGTTGTTGTTTGGTTTTTCAAGATAGAGTTTCTCTGTGAACTCACTCTACAGACCAGGCTAGCCTCGAACTCAAGAGATCCACATGCCTCTGCTGGGAATAAAGGCATGCACCACCATGCCAGGCATATAGTTTTAAAGAAGGTCAATATGAAGGATTCCAGAAAAGGCATGGCCCTCCCCAACTCACTGTTAACTGTAAAATTCAACACTTTCTCACCAGCTCTTCTTATGGTTCAATTCACACCACAACTGTCTTCCCCGTGAGCTATTACATGGTATTAACATGGAAAAACCTGTCTTGCTATTTGGCTGGCGTAGGCAGACTCTGACCCTGTGATGCTACTGCATCAGGCTCTGAAGCTCTGGTATTATACAAGCATATGCAACAGCAGGACAGCTGCTAATTTTCTCATCTTTTGCCATTTTTTCCACTCCTTTGTTCTGAGACAAGGTATCATTATGTAGTCCTGGATCTCAGGGATCTCCCTGCCTCGGCCTCCCAAGTGCCAGCATTATAAGTGTGTACCCCACATCCAGCACCTTTCAAGACAGGGTCTCTCTGTGTAGCCTTAGCTGTCCTAGACTCGCTTTGTAGACCAGGCTGGCCTCGACCTCACAGCGATGCGCCTGCCTCTGCCTCCCGAGTGCTGGGATTAAAGGCGTGCGCCATCATGCCAGCTCTCAATAGATCTACTAAGAGGTATTTTAGGTCTTTTAATTTACTTGTACCATATTCAAAGATAACTAAAGGAAAAACTATCTCATAAGCTCGCCACTAGGAATTTACTGCTTGTGTGCTGATTAATGGTTCAACTACAGCTGCTAATGTAAACAGCCTATGAACCATAGGTAACAATTTGGGGTGGTCCATTCCTCATAGCATTAACTTTACTCACCATAAAAGATATTATAAGGGGCTGTAGAGATGGCTCAGAGGTTAAGAGCACTGTCTGCTCTTCCAAAGGTCTTCAGTTCAATTCCTAGCAACCACATGATGGCTCATAACCATCTATAATGAGATCTGGTACTCTATTCTGGTGTGCAGGTGTACATGCAGGCAGAACACTATACACAATAAAGAAATAAATAAATCGTTCTAGGCCAGCCTGGTCTACAAAAGCGAGTCCAGGACAGTCAAGGCTACACAGAGAAACCCTGTCTTGAGAAACAAAAACTAAGAAATAAAAAAAGAAAAAGATATTATAGGCCTGGAGAGATGGTTCAGTGGTTAGAAGCACTGGCTGCTCTTCCAGGGTGGTGGCTCACAACTGTCTATAACTCCAGTTCCAGGGAATCTGACACCCTCACAGAGACATATAAACAAGCAAAACACCAATACTCATAAATAAGTTTAAAAAAACATATTACAAAGAAATATTATAGGCATCCCACCCAAATACTCTAAAACCACAAAAGAATTAGTGGTCATGCTGCTGAATTCCACGAATGGCATCTTCTTGCCTGTTTATGCAGCCTCGTCTACTGCCTCTCTTCCTTCCCCCATTCACAATCATTGTTAAGACAATCATGATGGAATGGAATAATCCAGACACTGTAGATGAGCTGTATGTTACACTGGAACCAAGGAAGAGAAACACCCTACAGATTAAGTCTAACTTACTGAACAAGTAACCTGGAGCTGCGGTTGCTGCTGTGGTGGCGGCGGTGTCTGTTCTTGTGTAGTTTGCTGTTGCGGCTGCTGTTGTGGGTCCCATATATGTACAGTCTGAGCCGTATTCTGGTACGTGCCTGCTACGGCCTGCACAGCCACTGGAATGTGGATGTTGCCATTCATGAACTGTGCTGGAAAGAGAGAGTTTGCAAGGGTCTGCACTACCTCTTCATGGGAGTTTTTCACTACAGATGTGGTGCCCACCATCTTCTCTTTGTCATCCTCCAGCTTTACAGCTGCCAGGGCTGTAGGTGAGCCGCTGACGTGAACTGCGTTGTAGGCTTCCTGGGGAATGGCAATGTGGGTAATGCTCTGCTGCTGAGGGTCCCCCCGGGGCTGGGCAGAATAAACAGGGATGGTCCAAGTTTCTCCTGTAGGGCTAGTTATGGTCCCAGTGGCACTGTACAGGTGGGCACTGTCTACTGTCAGCAAGTCTGGCCTCAAAGACACATAACTCTGTTGCTGGCCCTGTGGAATCGCCAGCACGGTAGCCACTGGCTGCCCTGAGATGGCGTAGGACACAGTGATGGGCATGTCCACTTTGCGTTTCTTCACTGGCTGAAGGACACTGGCTGTGCCAACCCGCCGTTCCCCTTCCCGGGGTGAGCCCTGCTGGGATGGTGGTGGGGAAAGAGCACCCACGGTCTGGATTTGAATCTGCTGACCCCCAGCAAGAGATTGGCCAGCCACCAGCTGAGCTTGGATTTGTTGATGTGGGATATGCTCCTCTGGGATTTCTGCAGCCTGGATCTGCTGGGCCGCCTGGACGTGCTGCACCTGGATCTGGGCTGCTTGCAGCTGAGAGGGGCTGGGACTCTGCAGAGATGGGGTCTGGATGGAAGGGGCTGCTGACTGCGGTGCTTGGCCCTGGATCTGCACCTGGACCTGGATGGGTTGCTCAGCAGGCTGGTGAACGGTGAACTGCGGAGAAAGCTGCTGAGCTGAGACCTGTTGTGGAGACTGTTGTACCTGAACTTGTACCTACAGGGACAAGATTCATCAGTGAGTAAGAGCAGGCAGTACAAAAACCAGCTCCCCCCAGAAATACTTTCAGGTAGAACATTGTATAATGCGAGCAAAGAACACTACATCAGTTAAAGTTTCTACAGTCACAACGCCTCAAACCCTAAGAAAGCTTCTTCAGCATCACACTGAATTTACAATGAGATGATTGACGTAGACAAGATGATTAATGAGTCCAAGAGCAAAATATTACAACTTTGTTCACTTTTAACTTTTCTTTGAAAATGTGCCCCTTTGGTTTTTTGCACATCAGTAGAGTTATATAAGCATATGCTTAAGTGCTTAAGTTAGTGTTTACATTTTTTATTAGGGCCTGAGTTCAGTAGCTAAAAGCACTGGCTGATCTTCCAGGATCTGGATTTCAATTTTAGCACCTGCATCTCCAGTTCCAGGAGATATGATGGCATCTTCTGTACTCCAAGAACACTATGGTACATGGACATACACGCAGGCAAAACACCTCTACATGTAAAATGAAAGTGTCAAACCATATAAATTAAAATTTTTCATGAGCCTAAAGAGACAGCTCAGTAGTTAAGAACACTGGCTGTTCTTATTTATTTATTTTGGTTTTTCGAGATAGGGTTTCTCTGTGTTAACAGCTCTGGCTGTCCTGGAACTCGCTCTGTAGACCAAGCTGGCCTCAAACTCGCATCAATTCGCCTGCCTCTGCCTCCCAAGTGCTAGGATTGAAGGCGTGCGCCTCCACTGCCTGGCTCCACTGGCTGTTCTTACAGATAACCCAACCCAAGTTCTAGTCCCAGGACCTACATGGTGACTAACAACTGTCTCCAACTCCTGTTCCAAGGATTCCAATGCTCTCTTGGACATTCACAGGCACCAGGCATAAACACGATACACAGATGTAAATGTAGGTAAAACATCCATAACTCAAACGGCTAGCAGGATGGCTCATTTGTCAAAGGTTCTTGTTGCCAAGCCTAAGTATCCTTTGAGTTTTATTTTTGGTACCCACATGGTTGTTGAGAAAACGTGTGTACACACACACACACACACACACACACACACACACACACACACACACTCACTCACTCACTCACTCACTCACTCACTCACTCACTAATAAAAAATAGCATTCTGAACCAGGCCGTAGTGGTGTGTGCCTTTAGTCCAAGCACTTGGGTGGCAGAGACAGGTGAATCTGAGTTCTAAATTTAAGGCCAGCCTGGTCTACAGCATGAGTTCCAGGACAATCAGGACTATACAGAGAAGCCCTGTCTTGAAAAAACAAACAAACAGAAAACCTAAAACAAATAAATATAGAATTCTGCATGGCAAAAACTGGGCATGGTTTTTAGGACTACTTGAAAACAATTTCTTTCACATATACTACTGATCTGTGTTCAGAGTTGGTATTAGCAAGGCATGGTGGAGCCGGCCCTTAACCCCAGCACACAGTGAGCTCCAGACATAGATTTACCCAGCACATGTAATACATTCTCACCCCTTCACAAAAGAAGTAAGGAGGGCAGGTTTGAGTCAGAACAGCGTTAAGTGCACACATTTTCAGAATATGGTCCATTTGCTATTTTAGCTTCAGAATCTATACATTTAAAGTTTTCCTTTTCTGTCTCTGTACGTTTTCCTCCTCTTCTTTCCTGGCATGTTGTTAGCAGTAAGAGGAATGCAGGGCAAGCCTTCAACACTGACTCTACCTCCAACATAGGCTATACCCACCAAATCCACACAAACATGCATGTTTTGTTGTGGGAGTTTTCCTCTCAGTCCCAAACTCCCAGAATAATGATTCATGAGACTCAAAATATATTTACAGCTGCGTGTGGTGGCACATGCCTTTAAACCCAGCACTGGGGAAGCAGAGGCAGGCGGATCTCTGTGAGTCGAGGACTGCCAGGATTACAAGAGAAATCCTGTCTCGAAAAACTAAACAAATGTAAATATACATACATACATATATATAAATATATACGTACACATCTAGGTTCCTCTCTACCTAGCTTATAGCTTAAAATAACACATTTATACTAATCTACTTTTGCCACATGGCTGGTTACCTCTGCTAAGGTATCATGCATCTGTCCTCCTCACATCTTCTTGGGCAACTCTCCCATGCCTGGCTCTATCCCAGAATCCTTTCTACCTCCCAGATGTCCTACCACCCATGCTATCCTTTCCTATAGGCCATAGTTTTTTTTAACCGACAGACAATTCATCCATACAATACATAAGATATTCTAATATGTGTATTGGGGGTGGGGGGCATAGGGTCTCACTGCATAACCCTGGTTGTTCTGTACACCAAGCTGGCTTTGAACTCAGAGACCTACCTGTCTCTGCCTCCTGAATGCTCGGATCAAAGGCTTGTACTACCACACCAGGCCTAATTTCTTTTTAATAATCATTTCAAATACATTTATTCTTTGTGTTTAGCATGTTTAAAACGCTAAAAGTAGAGAATGGGATGGCTCAAGTTAAAAGACATTTGCCACATAAGCCTAGAACAAGGTGAAAGGTAAGAAACGGCTCTACAAAGTTGCCCTCTGACCTCTTTGTGTTCTGATATATGCACCCATACAACATGCATGCCCACATGTACATGCACGCATACATGCATACTAAGTAAAAGAAAAAAATAAAATCCTATTTTGTTTAAAATTTATGTGTATGGGTGTTTTGTCTGCATAAATATATGTGTCCCATGTGCATGAAGTACAGGTGGAGTGCAGAAGAGATCATTGACTCCACCCAGAACTGGAGTTACAAATAGCTGTGAACTACCATGTGCTCTTCACCATTGAACATCTCTCCAGTTCACTAACGTTTATTTTAATAAAAGTTTCAATTGTAGCTAACACCTTACTGTGCTATACAAAGTTAAAAGTTATCTGTCAGAGCTGGGCGTGGTGGCTGGCGCACGCCTTTAATCCCAGCACAGGCAGAGGCAGGCAGATCACTGTGAGTTCGAGGCCAGCCTGGTCTACAAAGCAAGCCTACAACAGCCAAGGCTACACAGAGAAACCTTGTCTCGGAAAAACAAAAGACAAAAAACAAACAGGGCTGAGAGACGGCTCAGAGGTTAAGAGCACTGACTGCTCTTCCAGAGGTCCTGAGTTCAAGCCTCAGCAACCACATGGTGGCTCACAACCATCTATAATGTGATCTGATGCCCTCTTCTGGTGTGCTGGCATACACACAGGCAGAACACTCTATATATAATAATAAACAAAATTTTAAAAACAAACAAACAAACAAAAAATGTCAGCCTGGGTGGGACATATAGAGAAATCCTATCTCAATGAACATCATCACCACTAAAAAAGTAGAAATTAGCATGTATACAATAATTGTTTAAGTCTAATATCCTTCAAAAGTAAAACTAAATAAAAGCCAGGCAGTGGTGGTGCATGTCTTTAATCCCAGCACTCAGGAGGCAGACACAGGCGATCTCTGTGAATACGAGGCCAGCCTCGTCTATAGAGTGAGTTCCAGGAAAGCCAGAGCTATTATACAGATAAACCGTGTGTCGAAAAACAACAACAAAAACTAAATAAAATGTTTACAAGTATTTACATATAGTTTCAATTTTTAAAAAAATTAAATTCCTGAATTGTAAGTCTATGTGTGGGGAAGGGGAGGTGGCTGAATGCCATAGCACACATCTGGAAGTAGGATACCAGTCCCTAAACTTGTATTTTGGCACAGGCCTGTAATCCTAGCTACTGGGGAACCTACGGTAAGCAGATCTATCCAATTTGACCTACAGGAGTTCAAGACCAAGTCAGGCAACTTAGTGACAACTTCTCTCAATTTAAAAAGTAAAAATGAACCAGGGATGTCAACAATCCCAGCACTCAGGAGGCAGAGACAGGAGGATCTTTTTGAGTTCAAGGCCAGGCTAGCCTACAGAGTGAGTTCTAGGACAGCCAAAGCTATACAGAGAAACCTGTCTGGAAAAAACAGAAAAGAATGGTTAGGGATATATTTTAGCTTTTACAGTGCTTTCCAAGCTGCATGAGTCCTACACTCAATGTACAGCAGAAAAATAACAAATATAGGCGCAGCATCAGCTGTTAATATTTTTCCTTTTCTTTCTTTGAGAAAGGGTCTCTCTATGTCTCAAAAAAACAAAATAAACAAAAAAACCTGTAACTATACTCCTTCAGTGCAAAATAACAGCTATTCAGATTGTATTAGAGGGACAGGTGAGATGAATCAGTGGGCAAAGTACTTCTTGTGCAAGCATGAAAACCTGCGTTCAGAATTCTAGCATTTATGTAAAAGCATGGCATGGTGTGTAATTTTAACAGGAAGGCCGTAACAAGGCATCCCAGGGTCTCGCTGATTCAATGAGAGTGAGTATCACATAGAGGAACAGAAAGAGGCGGTAAATGATAAGCAGCCACCAACCTCTGCCCTCCACGGGTACATGCACAAGTACACCTCATACACATAAGTACCATTTGGATAATATACTTAACCTAGACAACAAGATTTAAGAATACAAGAAAGCTGGCTGTGGTGCTGCACACCTTTAATCCCAGCACTCGGGAGGCAGAGGCAGGCAGCTATCCGTGAGTCTGAGGCCAGCCTGGTCTACAAAGCCAGTCCAGGAACCAACCACCCCCACCACCACCAAAAAAAAAAAAAAAAAAGATAAACCAAAATAAAAAGGATGCAGGAATATATGTGTAGGTTTACATGCAAATAATATGCCATTTTATATGAACTTGCAAGGATTCCGATTCCTTCCCAAAACTAATCCCTTACAGCTTCTGAGGAATTGATTGTTCTATGTATGCTTTAGAATGCTTGGTCAACTCTCAATCTGCATGTCTATAGCAGTGGAGTGGCTTTTAGATCTCATCTTAGTCAATCCAGAGAAATGCTCCATCTTCCATCAGTTCTCTCCTAATGTAACATCCTCTTGTCACCTTATTCTGTATCTATATTTTTAGCAATTTCTCAGATCACAGTCAAGACAGACCCAGGAATCACAATCTTCCTATTTCCTCCTTCCAAGAGCCTGCATGGCCAGAAGACTTAGTGGTTTGCTTTTGTTTTCTTCCTGACAGGATTTTACTTTGTAGCCTTAGCCTTCCTCAGCCTTCAGAGTGAATAAACTACACTTGAGTTACACCTGGTTAAATTTAGTGAGGGTTTAAGATGTTTGTTGTTGCATGTGTGTTTGTGTAATATGTGGGTGCACATGTGTCACAATGCATGTGAAGTCAAGAAGACACTTTGGGGAACCAATTCTCTTCTTTCACCTTTCTATGGATTCTAGTGATGGAATTCAGTCACTATATATGCTACAGGCCCTTTACCTGCCGAGCCACCTCAGCAGCCACATTTAATGGGTTTTGAAGCTATTCTTCTCCCCTAGTATTGTGAGGAATTTTCTTACTCTTTGCAATCACTAATGAGGAAAGTGTAGGTGGGCTTGGTAATGCACCTGTAATCCCAGGCACTAAGGAAGCTGAAGCAAGAGCATGTTTTGAGTTTGAAGGTAGCCAGACCAACATGGAACACAGTATGAAATCCTGTCTCAAAATAAGTAAAATATAAAGAATAGAAGAGTGTGTTCTCAGGATCCTATCTATCAATTATTATATTCCTATCTCCTCTTCTTTTTAAGACAGGGTTTCTCTGCGTAGCCGTAGCTGTCCTGGATTTGTTCTATTTGATCCAGGCTGGCCTCACAACTCAGAACTCAGAGATCCTCCTGCTTCTACCTTCCAAGTGTTGAGATTAATGGCATGGCTACCAGCACCCAGCACTACCTCTTCTTTTATAACCCTGAGCTTTAAGAAAAAAGGTGTTAAAGGTGATACTAGTGAATTATCTTGAATATCACATAGTTTCAAAGAAAAGTCTGTCACCCCCAAAATCCCAACCTACTGCACCTTAGTCAGTAAGAGGCTGTCAGTAACTGGAGAATAATTTCCTGTTGACCACCTCAGCCTCACTTCATTGGTATTTTTCCATTTCTGACAGATAAAAAAAATTAAGACTAAAAAAAAATTAAGGTCATGTTAATAACTAAGATATTAAGCAAATTTATAACCTCTAGTTTCAGAGCCCAATTTCTCATAGTATTTTCCTTACATTTACAGGCCAAACGGTCTATCTAAGACACATTTCTGCTGTTCCATTATGTTTCTCATCCATCCTATCATCTGGTGTAAAGAGCATCCAAAGTAAAATGAAACTCAACCATAATACAAAGACAAGAAAATTACTTGGAGGAGACTATGGTTTTGTTTAAAGATCCTTAAAAGACAACAACCTCATCAGCCAATGTAGTCACTCCTCCATTCTGAGTAATCTTTTTTTTTTTTTTTTTTTTAATTTATTTATTTATTATTATGTATACAGTGCTCTGCTTGCATGTACTCCTGCAAGCCAGAAGAGGGTGCCCTATCACATTACAGATGGTTATGAGCCACCATGTGGTTGCTGGGAATTGAACTCAGGACCTTTGGAAGAGCAGGTGGCGCTCTTAACCACTGTGCCATCTCTCCAGCCCCTTCTGAGTAATCTTAATGTCAGTTGGCATTATGTGAAGCTAATAGGTAGAAAACACCAATCTACAGTTCTATAGATGATCAGAGAGATTCGAGACCTATAAACTAAATGAAGATCACCAATACATCAGATTTTAATTTTAAAGCAAGTTTCAAATTCCACACTTTGTATAATATGCCAAAACTAGGTTTTCTGTGCTTTCTGCTCAAGATTGTCAGAGAAAGAAGGAAAGGCTTAGTCACATGAAGCTGTCACATTCAAAGGCCTTTACTTTTCTGTACTGTTCAAACTCTCTAAAGAAAACACTAAGTACCTGTGCGCCTCACCTCCCCCCGCCCCCCTGTGTGTGTGTCTGTCTGTCTGTCTGTCTCTCTCTCTCTCTCTCTCTCTATGGTTTTTGGTGACAGAATTTCTCTATGTAGCCTTGACTGCCCTAGACTCTCTTGATAGACTAGACTGGCCTTGAACTCTGCTGGGATTAAAGGTGTGTGCCGCCACCACCCGACTAGTATCTGCAGTCTTTATAGTTTATACCAGCTAAAGATATTGTCAGTCTTTTGGGGTGCACTGTACGAAGGTGTGTCTCTGTATATTCAATTGCTACTTGTGTGGGCAGAGATCTATGGCCCATCATTGGTCTCATATTTTGCACATATCTGTTTCTTCTTCACCTGCCTAAGGCAATCTAGAATTCTATCTGATTGGCTTTAGTAAAGAGCTGACAGCCAATAGCTGGGAAAAAGGGGAAGGCAGAACTTCTAGATAGAGAAAGAGATGATGGGTGAAGATCAGAGGTGGGAGATTTGCCAGGGACAGGGAAAGAACAGACAAAGAGGGCTGAGCAAAAAGGTAAAGAACTAGCCACATGGCAGTTGTGGACTAGAACAGTTAAGTTAGATGAGCTAGCTGTGAGTCTGCCCAGCTAAAATGCTTATTAAGCTTTAAAATATTACTAAGTCTCTGTGTCATTATTTATACTGCTGGCTGGTGAGTCTGAGAAAGTCCCACTATATAGGTCTACATTAAATATGAAAGATTCCCCACCTGCTAAGTAAAATAACCTCTAATATTTCTAACATATGTATAGGTGTGTTGTAACTAACCTTAACTGTGAGAAAAAATATAAGGTTATTAGCAGGCTCCAACTAAATATTTCCTCTTACCTGAACCTGCTGTGGCTGCTGAACCTGGATCTGTTGTTCTTGTTGAGTTTGTGGTTGAACACTGGTTGTGACTGGACAAGCAAGTTCAAGCAAAGACCCTGCCACTTCAGTGCTGTCTGTGTAAATGCAGCTCCCACCCGGTTGGTACACCATGGTGGTAGTAGCAGTCTGCTGGAACTCCTGAAGAGCTTCTGGTCCCTTAGAAGCCAGTGAGTCCAGAAATTCCTTCATCCTGTGTTGCGGGACAGACCTCGCCTTCACTCGGATATACTCTTCAAATGAGATTGTGTTCTCCAGAGAATTATTCATATTGCAGAGTCCTTAGGGTTCCTAAAATTAAAATGGATAGTCAATATTTTGCTACTGTTAGCATATTGTTTTTGTTATTTTTTATATCAATTTACTGGGGTGGAGCATGCACACGCCAAGGCATGCGTGTGGAAGTCAGAGGACAACACATCTGAGTTGGTTCTCTCTCCACCATGTGGGTCTCAGGGGTAGAACTCCGATCACAGGCTTGGCAACAGGTGGCTGCACACACTGAGGCACCTTACCAACCCTACTGTTTGTGTATCTTGAAATACACAGACACAATGACAAAGAGAATGGAATAGTATACACTCCTAAGCAAAGTTTTGTTATACTTTTCTGTTTTCCCCAAAATAAACTGGTTTGTTCTTTGTTTTTCTTTTTCTTTTTCGAGACAAGTTTTCCTCTGTGTAGCCGTGGCTTGTCCTGGACTCACTCTGTAGACCAGACTGGCCTTGAACTCACAGCAATCCGCCTGCCTCTGACTCCCAGAGTGCTGGGATTATAGGTGTGTGCTACTCCACCCAGCTTTGTTTTGTTTTCTTTTTTAAATAGGGTATCACTAGGAACCTACAATTTTCTGTGTTGGCCAGGCTAGCCTCAAACCCACACTCACCTTCAACTGCCTTGAGAGTGCTGTGCCCAGCTCTGTGAGGTATTTTTGTTTTTCATGTTTTGTGTGTGTACAAGATCATACATGGGCACACATGCCATGACAACTTTGTACAATTTGTTCTCTCCTTCCTTTGAACTTAAGGTAACCCTCCTTTTCCAGCCTCCCGAGTGCTGGATTACAGCTGTGACTCAGTATAACATGCCTATTTTCCTTCAACACTTTTTTTTCTTTTGGTTTTCCAAGACAGTTTCTTTGTGTAGCCTTGGCTGTCCTCAAACTCACAGAGATCCACCCCCACCCCCTTTGTCTCCTGAGAGCTGGCTTTAAAGGTGTGTATCACCACTGCTCGGGTCTTCAACATTTCTTAAACCAAACTATCACACTAAAACAAAACAGGTTCATATTCAAGTATGGATAGAATAGGCTGCAATCACATTCTCTAGCACCAAGCCAGTCTTACCTTCTCTCTAGAGTCAAGCATTAAACAGTAACACTGCATGCAAGACCACTCCCACACCTGGAGGCACACACTTTTATTCTCAGCACCTGAGAGGCAGATACAGCGGATACTTAAGTCTGAGACCAACCTGGCCTACATAGTAAATTACAGGCCAGTCAGGGCTACAGAGTGAGACACTGCCTCAAAATAAATAAAAACTGTTCTCTCACCGTCACAGAAAAGTCTACCAAACAAGGAGCCAGGAGCAGATTCCTACCTACTGACATCCTTTTGTTTGGTAGTTTTTTTGAGACAGTGTGTCACGATGTAATTTTGGCCATTTGGCCCCTATTGACATACTTTATACCCACTACTAGGCATGTCCTATAGGACAGAGTCATTTATATATGCCATTTAGTAAGAACCAAGAGACGGAGAGCATGATTTTTATTTCCCAACAGAAGCACAAAAAATGTGCTAAACTTAGCTGTGCACTCCTTCTTCTCCTTGTAATCCCAGTACTTGGTAGGCTGAGGCAAGAGAATCCCAAGTCAGAAGCAGTGAACTACACGCTACATATAGAGACACTGTTAAGAAAAGAGCAAAGGGGGCTAGAGAGATGGCTCAGCGGTGAAGAGCACTAGCTGCTCTTTCAGAAGTCCTGAGTTCAATTCCCAGCAACCACATGGTGGCTCACAACTATCTGTAATGTGATATGGCAACCTCTTCTGGCCTGCAGGAGTACATGCAGGCAGAGCACTGTATACATAATAAATGAATCTTAAAAAAAAAAAAAAAAAAAAAAAAAAAAGAGCAAAGGAAAAAGAGGGGGGCAGGGGGAGAATACCAACAATCTCATTTTACCCTACACTGCTCACATTTTTTTGCAGCTTGGCTAAAAACATAGTCTCTAGAACCATACTGCTTGATTTCAAATTGGACTATAACATTAACTTATCAACTTTAGGCAAACTACATTATTTCATTTTTTTCCTTCTGTTAAACAGGAATAAAACAGCACTTAACCCAGCGTTAATATGAGAAAGAATGTGTGTGTGTACACTGCTTGAAAATACTTGAGAAACAGGCAGTGGTGCTAGAGAGATGACTTAGTGGTTAAGAGCCCTGGCTAGTCTCGCAGAGGACCTGGGTTTGATACCCAACATCTATATGGCAGCTCACAAGCACCTCTAAGTCCAATTCCAGGGGATCTAACAACCTCTTCTGGCCTTTGTGGCACCAGGCTTGTCCATGATACATATAGACATGGTGGTACATGGGTATAAAACACTCATATTCACAAAAAAACAAAAATTGAGCTGGGCATGGTAGTGCATACCTTGAATCCCAGCACTCAGGAGGCAGAGGCAAGTGGATCTCTGTGAGCTCAAGGCCAGCCTGGTCTACAAAGTGAGTCTGGGACAGCCAGGACTGTTACACAGAGAAACCCTGCCTTGAAAAACCCAAATAAATAAATCAGAAGAAATTGAACAGTACCTTAAATAACTAAGTCACTACTAAAATTCAGGAACCAATTTTGCCCATTTTCTCATCAAGTATCTATAGCAAAAATGATCTGGGCCCAGTAATTAATTCCTCAGGAGGCCAAATCAGGAAGATAATGAGTTTAAAACCAGGTTGGGCTACATTGTTTGACCTTGCCTCAAAACACAAAAAGAGTTGGGGATAGAGGCTGGACATGGTGGCACACGCCGCTAATCCCAGCACTCGATTGCTCTGAGTTCAAGGCCAGCCTGGTGTACAAAGTGAGTCCAGAACAGCCAAGGCAACACAGAGAAACCCTGTCTCGAAAAACCAAAAAAAATTAAAGAGTTGGGGTTAAGGGAGCCAGGACCAGTGGAGCATGTCTGTATTCCAAGCATCCAGAGAGGCAAAGGCAGGCAGATCTCTGTGAGTCTTAGAGACCAGCCTGGTCTACAAAGCAAGTCAAAAGAGCCAAGGCTACACACAGAGAATCCCTGTCTCAAAAAAAAAAAAAAAAAAGAGAGAGAGAGAGATGGGAATAGGGCTGGAGAGAGCGGTTAGAGGTTAAGAGCGCTGCCTGTACTCGGGAGGCAGAGGCAGGCGGATCGCTGTGAGTTCGAGGCCAGCTTGGTCTACAAAGTGAGTCCAGGACAGTCAAGGCTACACAGAGAAACCCTGTCTTAAAAAAAAAAAAAAAAAAAAAGAGCGCTGCCTGCTCTTCCAGAGGTCCTGAGTTCAGTTCCCAGCAACTGCATGGTGGTTCACAACATTCTATAATGAGATCTGGGGCCCTCTTCTGGCATGTAGGCACACATGCAGGCAGAACACTATAAATGGTAATTTTTTTTAAAGACCCATGATTTGAATTCAATCCCTATGACATATATGATAGAAGAAAGGAACCAACTCCCACAAGTTGTTTCCTGACCTCCACACACATGTCCTGGCATGCGTGCATGCAGTAAATAATAAATAAATGTAAAAAAGTTTAAAAACAAGCCAATGACAACAAAAAGCACAATGACCTACAGACACTAAGTTGTCTGTCAACATTGCTTTGCAATATCCTGTTTTAGGCGGCAAAAAGCAGCCAAAGATGACAGAGTAACACAAACCAAGGGAAGCTTCTTGCCAAAAAGGGCTCTCAAGTTAATCTCAAATTTCTGGAAAAGTGATTTGTTCCTCTGAGATATCAGGCAATAAACACTTTCACTCCTGAGACATTCTACCTCATGCTACAGATTTCAGGTTTACAGTTAACCACCTACTTTCTTCCATATGACTCTAAAACTCCTAGCAGACAAAACTGGGTAGAACTGTGTCTCACTCTTCTCTAAATAGTCCACATATGGAAGGTACTTATTTACTTTCAACAAGAATTAAGGCCTTTAATCCCAGTACTTGGGAGGCAGTGGCAGGTGGGTCGCTCTGAGTTCAAGGCCAGCCTGGTCTACAAAATAAGTCTAGGACAGCCAAGGCTACACAGAGAAACCTTGTCTCAAAAACTAAAGGGAAAAAGAAAAGAAAGAATTAATTAGGATTCTTTCTTTCAGGGCTGGATAGATTGCTAAGTGGTTAAGAGCATTTGCTGTTCTTCCATAGGATGCAGTTCAAATTCCAACACTCACATCAGGCAGCTCACAACTCCAGCTTCCAGGGATTTGATGCTTTCTTCTGGCCTCCATTCACTGGCAGACACACACACACGCGCGCACACACACACACACACACAAATTTGAAAAAACAAAACAAAACATTTTTTCCCCTCCCCATGATGTGGTTCTCTGTAGCCCTGGCTGTGCTAGAGCTTGCCCTGTAGACCTGGTTGGCCTCAGAGATCCATCTGCCTCTACCTCCTATGTGCTGGGATTAAAGATGTGTGAGGCCACTCTGCCCAACTTAATAAAGTTTTTTTTTTTTTTTTTTTTTTTTTTAATTAGCCAGGCCTGGTGGCGCATGCCTGTAACCCCAACACTTTGGGAGGCAGAGGCAGTAGATCTCTCAAGAAACCCTGTCTTGAAAAACCAAACAAAGAAAACAAAAGGAAATGTACTACCTTCCTCAAATTAATTGCTAGTACACATCTTGGGATGTGTACTACATACTGGGGATGGAAAATGACTCAGAGATTAAAAATACTGTCTGAGCTAGGTGTGGTGGCTCACGCCTTTTATCCCAGCACTCAGAGGCAGAGAGGCGGATCTCTATTAGTTTGAGGCCAGCCTGGTCTACAAAGAGAGTACCAGGACAGCCAGAGCTATTACACAGAGAAACACTGTCTCGGAAAAACATAACAAAACAACAAAAACTGTCTGTTCTTCCAAAGGTCCTGAGTTCAATTCCCAGCACACATGGTGGCTCACAACCATCTATAGTGAGATCTGGTTCCCCTTCTGGCATGCAGTCACACATGTGGGCAGAATACTTACTGTACAAATAATAAATAAATCTTTAAAAAAAAAATCTAGGCCAGGCGTGGTGGTGCACAGCTTTAATCCCAGCACTGGGGAGGCAGAGGCAGGCGGATCGCTGCGAGTTTGAGGCCAGCCTGGTCTACAAAGTGAGTCCAGGACAGTTAAGGCTACATAGAGAAACCCTGTCTCGAAAAAAGGAAAAGCAAAACAAAACAAAACACCCTACATATCCAGGGCCAACAGTGAAACCAAAGAAAAGCAGATGGTCTTCTAGGTATTAATTTACTGACAATGTTACACTGTTAACATGTCTGTAGGGCGCTATATAAGTATAGTATACAAATTATATTTTGGGTGCTTTCAAACAGAACAATCCAATGACAACTCTTTATAATAATGCATACACTGTGAATACTTTTCTCCACAAATATACAACAAGAATGGAACATGAGAGATGGCAGTTAACAGAGGACCTGTGTTCAATTTCCAGCACCTTTGTCAGGTGACTTACAACCAACTTAACTCCAGTTCCAGGGGACCTACTGCCTTCTTCTGTTTATGTGGGCACCTGCAGTTGAGACAAGGTCCCACTATGTAGCCTCAGCTGGCTTCAAACTATGTAGAGCAACCTGGAGACCCACCTATCTCTTATCTTCCATGTGTTGGGATTAAACACACACCACATCTGGGCCATAATTTAAAGAGGAAGAGAATAAGAAAAGAGCAGCAGCAGCAACAACAGAAACTCAGTATTTCCAAGCCAATGCAAACTTGAAATTATCCATCACGACAATATCCCATCAAGCTAGCTTCAACCTGACACATAAATGGTGCTTTGGAAAACAGAAAACACTATAAGCAAACTTTCCCAAGAGTTCATTTCACACACATACACATTTGTCTTTTGAAACAAGACAAGGAGTTCTGGCTGACCTGGAACTCACTATGTAAAACAGTCTGGCCATGAGAACTCAGAGATCCGTCTGCCTCTGACTCCTAAATGCTGGGAGTGCTGGAATTAAAGGCCTGTGCCATCATGCCCAGCTTGCTATATAGTTAAAGGCTTCTCTATCATTAAGTTCAGATTTACCTGTCTTTCTCTGTGTTTTTAGTGGGGGTGGGAATCAAACCCAAGCCCTGAACATACTAAGCAGGTACTCTACCACTGATACAGCCTTAGCTCCCAGGTGTATTTTAAAACAATATTGTGGGAGCTGGAGAAATGGCTCAATGGTTAAGAGCACTGTCTGCTCTTCCAGAGGTCCTGAGTTCAAATCCCAGCAACCACATAGTGGTTCACAACCATTTGTAAAGTGATCTGATGCCCTCAGGCAGAACACTGTATACATAATAATAAATAAATAAATCTTTAAAAGAAAATATTGTGAGCCAGGTTTAGTGGTACCCACCTTTAATCCCAGCACTCGGGAGGCAGAGGCAGGCAGATCGCTGTGAGTTCGAGGCCAGCCTGGTCTACAAAGTGAGTGCAGAATGGCCAAGGCTACACAAAGAAACCCTGTCTCAAAAAAACAAAATAATAAATAAATAAACAACAACCAAAAACCCAACAACAAACAAACAAACCACCACCACCACAACAACAAAAAGATATCATACACAATTTACTTATTAGGAATACAAAACAGTTGAACACTAGCCAGGCATGGTAGTGCACGCCTGTTAATTACAGCATTCAGGAGGCAGATTGCTGTGAGTTCAAAGCCAGTCTGGTCTACAATGTGAGTTGAATCCAGGATAGCCAGGGAGAAACTCTGCCTCAAAAAAACCCAACAAAAGGTAACACACAATTTTACTTACTAGGGGGAAGAAACCGGAACACTGCCAGGTGTGGTATTAGACAGCTAGAATCCCAGCACTCGGGAGGCAGAGGCAGGTAGATCTCTGTGGGTTCAAGACCAGCCTGGTCTACAAAGTGAGTTCAGGACAACAAGGGCTACACAGAGAAACCTTGTCTCACAAAACCAAAAAGAAAACAAAATTCAAATCAGAACACTAACAATTAGCTGACAAATTTAAGTTTCTTTCTGTATTATAGCCTACTGTATTTTTCACAAGTTGCATAAACAGAAAGATACTTAATAAGTCATCCTTTTTTGCAGTGGTTATACTGTAACAGTAAGACAAACAATTCTTTTTGTGAATACTATGCTTGCCCTTAAAAATCTTCAACTGTTTCTCGTGACAGG
This sequence comes from Acomys russatus, assembly GCF_903995435.1. NCBI lineage: Eukaryota > Metazoa > Chordata > Mammalia > Rodentia > Muridae > Acomys > Acomys russatus. The sequence goes on along the minus strand of NC_067168.1, from coordinate 35,037,088 downwards.
TTTCTCTGTGTTATCTTAGCTGTCCTGTACTCCATCAGGCTGGCCTCAAACTCACAATGATCCACTTGCCTCTGCCTCCCCGAGTGCTGGGATTACAGAGTACTGGAGTTACAGGCCTGCACCACCACACTCAGATCTTAAATCTTCAACTCTTTAACAAAATCATCAAGCACCAAAAATTTACATAATAATGAAGGATTTTAAATCCTTCAAGATGCTGCTCAAAGCCAGGCATAGTGACACATGCCTTTGATCGCAGCACTCGGGAGGCAGAAGCAGATGGATTGCTGTGAGTTCAAGGCCAGCCTGGTCTACAAAGTGCGTCCAGGACAGCTAAGGCTACACAGAGAAACCTGTCTCAAAATAAATAAATAAATAAAAAATAAAAAGAAGGAAAAAAAGAAAGAAAAAAGAAAACACAGTAGAGCTCACAGCAGGTAGAATCTGTGAAGAAGCATTTGCTTATAAATACCTCAATCATGTATAGCTGCTCTGCAGGACCTTAAAGACAAACCAGCTCAGTTAACAGATCCAAAGCACTTTCTATATGCTAATTATCTGCCTTATGCTTATGCTTTATTACAGCTATTAACACAAAGCTTGACATAAGTTTAACACACAAGCTATTTTATTACTAGAACACAATGATACTCATGGAAAAAACTTACTTAAAAAACATTTCCAAGAGTGCTTTCACTAATTCATTTCTTTTTCCGTTGAGGTAGTAAGAGACGATTCCAAGTACTGACCTCCTTGAGTCCTTCATTTATTTCTGCCTCCTTGGGGTTGTTTTTGTTTGTTTGACTAGTCAAGTACAGCAGTAAGAGAGGAGAAAGTAGCCGGGCGTGGTGGCGCACGCCTTTAATCCCAGCACTCGGGAGGCAGAGGCAGGCAGGTCGCTGTGAGTTCGAGGCCAGGCTGGTCTACAAAGCAAGTCCAGGACAGCCAAGGCTACATAGAGAAACCCTGTCTCAAAAAACCAAAAAAGAGAGGAGAAAGTGTCTAACAAGGAGTTCAATCTGTGACTGACTACAAACAATCAAGTTAACGCACCGCCTTGTCTAAGCCAGTTGTTCTGAGGTTTGAGTTTCTAAGAGAACACACATAGCCTGAGTTGCCTCAGTCCTGCCTCTTTCTTGCCTCTCTCAAAGTACCTACTAAGAATGGTTATTCACAGCTTTAAAAGTTGCATTTCTTTTTTCCTTTCTTCTTTTTCAAGACAGGGTCTCTCTGTGTAGCCCTGACTGTCCTGGACTCAACTTTGTAGACCACACTGGCCTTAAAAGTTGCATTTTCAAGCCGGGCGTGGTGGTGCACGCCTTTAATCCCAGCGCTCGGAAGGCAGAGGCAGGAGGATCTCTGTGAGTTCGAAGACAGCATGGTCTACAGGCCGAGTCTGGGAGAGCCAAGGCTACACAGGGACCCTGTCTTGGGAAACAAAACAAAATCCTAATTTTAAGAAGTTAGTCACCTTTGTTCTAAGAAAGATGAGGTGTTATTGCCAAATAACAGAATGGAAAATCTGGTTCTATTCTTACAGATATTAACCCAATACAAAGTTTATAAAAGAAACTATCACTGGAGGCGATACTGAGAAGTCCCAGATTTAAAGGCATTTCATCGTGTTTTTTGTTTTTTTGAGTTTTCAAGACAGGGTTTCTCTGTATAACCTTGACTGTCCTGGTCTCACTTTGTAGACCAGGCTGGCCTTGAACTCAGAGATCTGTCTGCCTCTGCCTCCCCCAAGTGTTGAGAATACAAGCATGCGCCACTGTGCCAGGCCATTGTTCAATTTTTTTTCCCCCCTAAGACAAGGTCTCTCTGTATTAGCCTTGGCTGTCCTAGACTCGCTTTGTAGACCAGGCCAGCCTGGAACTGGCAGCAATCCTCCTGCCTCTGCCTCCCAAGTGTGGGGATTAAAAGGCGTGTGCCACCATGCCTGGCCCTCATTGTTCAATTTTTAAACACACACTTTCAAACAAGAATTTAAAATCCCTATTCTTATCAAATATTGATGGGCTATAAGTTGGTACAACGACCTACTCTGACTAGTGAAGCTGAAAACAGCCCTTCCAAAAACCAAGCAACCCTACCTAACCTTCAGTGTAACCCTACCTAACCTTCAGTGTATATGACATCCAAATATGTGCAAATGTTCATAATAGCACTTCTATAAACCAGAATCAACTTAGATGTTTACCAATGTAATTTATGTAATATCAATAAAACAATACAATACAGAAATGGTTATCAACTACCACAGCTGCACACATAAAAACAATGACAAACGCAAAGCATAATAATAAAGTAAGCTCAGGAGGCAGAGGCAGGTGGGTCTCAGAGTTCTAGGCCAGCCAAGTCTACATGGCGAGTTCCGGAACAGCAAGATATACGTAGTGAGATCCTGTCTTCAAAACAATAACCATAATGCAAGATCCCATGTGTATACACATGAAATTCAAAACAAAAGCTGTGCTTAGAAATACAAAGGTTAAAAAAGAAAAAAAGAAAGAAACAAAGAAACACAAAGGTAGTTAAATATAAAGACAAAAGGCAAGACTATGGAACTGAAGAGATGGTTCAGTAGTTAAGCGCATTGGTTGCTCTTTCCAGAGGCCCTAGGTTTGATTCCTGGCACTGGAATAGCAGCTCACAACTGGCTCTAATTCCAGTCCCAGGGGATCCAACACCCTACCCTCTTCTGGTTCTGAGGACACTGCATGCACTTGGTGCAAAGACATATATGCAGATAAAACACTCACACATCCGAGGGGGGAGGGGAGATTGAGATTATTATTCAAATCTAAATAATTTAGTTGTCTCCAAGAACTAAAATGCCAGGAAGAGTGATGGGTACAGGGACGATAACATTCTATTTCTTAGAGGTAGTTACACTAACCTGAGCTGTAAACAGTGCATAAATATTTCACAACCTTAAGGGAGGGTGTTTAGTGTGCTGGTCTAGCATGTACAAAGCCCAGGTGTGATCTCCAACCCACAGAGAATGGGCTTGGTGCAGGCAGCACACCTATAACCCCAGCACGTGGGAGGTACAGGCAAGAGGATCACAAGTTTCAAGACCATGCTCCACTGCAACAGGCCAGCCCAGAACTCCTAAAACCTGTCTCAAGGAGAAAACCAGCTTTCTGACACATTCATTCCCTCAACCTACAGCTGTGCCTTAGCCTGAAGTGAGTCAAAGAACAATTTCTTTTCCAATTTGAAGAAAACAAAATTTTACATGTTTTTTCATGCTACCAAGTCAGTTTAATAAAACAAATCACAACAATTCCAGAGCCAGAGTAGTTTAGTGGTAAAGTGCATGCAGAGCATATGCAAGACTGCCCTCACCAAACAACAGAAACAACCCAGCAACACAAACCCCACCCAGAACAGAAATCACAATAAAATACTCTAGGCAAACTAGCGAAGCTCAGGGAGGGCTTGAACCAATGCAGTACGGCAAGGTAAGGTCCATGTAACACCTCATTCTGAGGCCAATGTTCACAGCACTGCCATTCAAAAAGCACATAGGTAAGAGGCATGGCACACCAAGTACAAACCACTACTCATTAAAAGCACACAAGCCTGCAGGAAGACATCCTTGATTTTGAAGCTGCTATAAAAAAAAAAAAGAGAGCCACACCCAAAGTCCCTAACTGGGTTTTGATTTGTGTTGTTTTGTTTTCCCAAGTAACTCAAATTCACAACAAAATTCAACCATTCCTTGAGCTTTTGCTTGATATGGAATTGTGCCAGGTCTTTAAGAAGTATATAAAAGCTTATCTCAGAGAACTAAAACCTACCTACCAGGTAAATACCAGTTAATGGAAACACTAGTTGGCTTTTTTGTTTGTTTGCTTGCTTGTTTTGTTGTTTTGGGGGTTGGGTTTTTGTTTGTTTGGTTTTTGGAGACAAGGTTTTTCTGTGTAGCCTTGGCTGTCCTGGACTCACTTTATAGACCAGGCTGGCCTCGAACTCACAGTGGTCCACCTGCCTCTGCCTCCCGAGTGCTGGGATTAAAGGCCTGCGCTACCATGCCTGGCTGTTTGCTTGTTTTAAAAGAAGTTAATGCAGAACAAGCAAGCTTAAAGGGTGTAAGTTGATAAACACCCTCCATAGACCTGACCTGACAGTTCTGTTTTGGTTTTTTGAAAGCCATTTCAGTTCTCAGTTGATGCTTTGCAATTTTAATCCTGCATGTTCCACTGACTTACAAATACAGTTTTCCTCACTTGCAGTTTTTCTAGTAGCTAGAGGTTTCTGGCAGACAACAAGAATGAATGACAGAATTTGTAAAGTTTCAGTATTACCAAGGGGGTAGGGGGTAAAGGACTGCACACATACTTCCAGCATATGAATGATTTTAACTCACCAGTCACCATGTTGCATGTATGTCTGCTGCTTGTCCTGAGTTCTTAAGACTTCTAACATTCTGAAGAAGATAGAACAAAGAAGTTCCTTCCATCCTCAGCCTCTTTTTAAGTTTTAACTTTGTTCTTAAAAAAATACAGTATATTAAAAGAATCATTACTATCAAATTTGGTTGCAACTAATACTCCTTTTAGCTTGTTTTTTTTTTTAAACCTTAATGTAATAGAACTGTAAAATAAACTAGCAGATGTTTTGTCTTAGAAAAAAGAGCTGCATATTTCTGCATCACAAACCTAAAATTTTCTTGACACCAGATCACAGCACTGGGACAAAATTAAAAAAAAAATAAATAAAAAAGCTGAGGACTTAAGCCACTTGGTTTTTATAGTAACACGAGCAGATTTTGGAAATTTCTGCTGGATACTTTAGAAATCACAAAGAAAAAAGGCACAGCATTGATCAAGTTTATCAAGGTTAAGAATCAACCCTCATTAAGAACAGAAAAGCAAGCCCCTCCCACTCACATGGGGAGGGGGAAACGGCAGCATTTAAGGTTTTAAAGCGTAATTTTAAAGCTCGGAGAGTTTACCACACACATAAGAGGATCTCTTTCCGGAGCGCACAGAGGTGACGTGTATCAACTGCGCTTATGGAAGAACTGATTTCTAATGGAAGAAAAGCCAGGGCCTGGTAATGATAACCACCTCTCCTAGGCACAAAGCACCAATACAAGGTGAGGAAACCGAAAGGGGCCCAAATGCCCTCTCTGGCCAATAGGACTCGGTTTCCGAAGCAGGGTAGCACCCTCCCCAAAGCACCCACCCAGTACACGGGCCTGGCTTAAATATCAGCATTCTTCAGCTAGTCGTGCGAGCGATCTTGTCCGCCTCCCAGAGGAGCGGAGCCGCAAGCCAGACAGCAAAGCCGCTATGTTTCTCCGCAGACCTAGGCCACCGCTGCCCCGGACGTCACCAGGGCAGGAGGGGCCCAACCCTCAACCTTCCCCACGCAGCAGGTCGCTCGTCCACCAGGCCGCCGGCCCTCCGCGCAGAAGGGGCGTCCTGCGCGCACTCGGGACAGCGCGACCAACCAACAGCAGGGCGCGCGCCGCAAAACTGGGGGGTCGCGGGGAAGGCGCGCGCGCCCCCGGAAGCCGCTCTAGCCCACGGGCCACAGCTGAGAGCCAACGGGAACGCGCACGTTGGGCGGCTACGCGCAACGAGAGGACCGCACAGCGCGCGCGTTACCGCGCGCAAAAAAAAAAAAAAAAAAAAAAAAAAAAAAAAACACGCCCGTGCGCGCGCCCGCCGCTGCGCGCGCCCGTGCGCCGCGCCCACCCGAGTCCCGGGCTCGCCCCCTCCCCCACCCGCGGGGCGGAGGCACGCGAGCCGAGGGACGTTCTCCGTTCCGAAGCCGCCCCGAGGTCGCCTGGGCCCAGCGGAGGCGGCCCGCCCGCCCCCGCCCGCCGTTGTGTGGGGTGGGCCTGCTCTACCCCAGTCCCACAGCCTGGCTGCATTCTGGCCCCCCACCAGAGCCCTCACCCGGCGACGTCACCGCCGCCGCTGCCTCCGCTCGACCCGCCGGCCCCGCTTCACCGCCCGGGGCCCCGGTTATGCCGTCTCTGCTCCAAGACCGACAGGATTTTCTCCTCACAGCTCCCTGGGCGCCATCTTACATTCAACCCTCACAGCCAATGGGAGTTGAATGCCCCTCTCGCGAGAATCGAAGCGTCGGATCCCGCGAGAGCTGCCGGTCAGACTTAAAGGGAACGCTTCGGCCTGAAAGGGAGGCTTGCGGGACTGAGAGTGGATCCCTGGTTGTGGGAAGGAGCGCCACGCCCATGGACGCCCCTCCGTAGTGGGCGGGGCTTAGGCCTGAGCTTCTATGTCCTGGGGCTATTTTGCCCCTTCCTGGGGTCCGGAGTGTGCTTGAACCCCCTGATGGCTAACGCCTCCTCTAGTTGAACAGCTCCACGCGAGGCGGGGCCCGGCCTAGCTCGGCCTTGTGGTTAAGGTGGCCCCCCCCCCCATAACCCCTAAACTGAGCCCAACTTTAACAGTTGTACCGCACCTGGGAAAAGCTCAGGGTACTGATATACCGGAGAAAACAACTTCTGGAAAGCGCACCAAGAGCTACCATCTGAGATGAGCCTACCTCAGTAAGGTCCACCTTAAAGAGGGCCTTGGGTAGCCTAGTGTTTGTATACAGGGAAAATGTGGAAGGCTTTAAAGCTGCAGGCACTCGCCTACAGGCTCACCAACAGCGCACACCAACCCAGAGAGCCTTCAGCCTGGGATAGATTCCTTCTGCCTTTTGCATTTGTTCGTGTCCTGGCAAACTCTCCAGTCTTCAAACTCCTCAAAAGTCAGCTTCAGAGATGGGGTCCAACCTGAGGGCCAGCATGGTCAGGCTCCTCATCCCAGCACTCAACAGGCATCCACGGAGCTTGAAAGGCCACGGCAGCAGCGTTTATGCTTTATCTCACTATGCTTAAGCTGAGACAGGTTTGCTGAATGACCACACGGGAGCATTTTGTCTTTTGCTTTGCCTGGCCACAAAGACATAAAACTAGATCCCTTTAGAGGGCAGATAACTGTGCAGCAGCATCGCTGGGGCCCTTAGGTTTATACTGAGTGCAGATTTAATTCCAGCCATGCACCACACCAAGAAGTGTGGTGATGGTTTTGTCACTGCCTCTCTGATCTGAGAAAGCCCACTGGTCAGGCGACATGTGTGAGCCACCTGACAGCATGTCTAAGGTCCTCAGATACAAGAAATATGAGAAACATACACACACAGCTCCAGGACGACTTAGTTACTCTTTATTGAAAGAATGAGGTAGGGCTATGCTTTCAGTTCACACCTTTCCTGGGTCTTCTTTCAATGTGACAGTTCGGTTGAAAATAAGCTGAAAGGCAAGGGGAAAAAAAATCAACAGACTGGACCCAAGTCCCTTACTTCCCCTAATCACCAAGGAGGCCATCCTGGTTCTCCATAGCTCTGCAGTCCTGGATAAGGGAGATGGCTGTGCTGGGCCCCAGTTTAATGAGGATTATAACAAACACCAAGCATGCCTGCTACTTTGAAGAGTTAAGCAGTCAGGGCTCTATAAAATGTTGTGCTTGGACTTAACCTCTGAGCCAGTTTCCTCAATAGTAATACATGAATGCCCCCCCCCCACCTTAATTGGTGAAAGCTAAGGCACTGTAGGGAGGGTGTTTATCACAGCAAACAGCTGTCAACAGCTGCCACCCTCAGTATTGCAGAAAGGTGTAGGTGGGTAAAGTTAAGCACCTGTCCTTGTTGGCTATCTGGATCCACAGAGAAGTACCCAAGCCGCTCAAACTGAAACTTGTCAAAGGGCTTTGCCAAAGCCACAGAGTGGTCCACTAATGCGCCTTCCACCACTCGTAGGGATGCCTGCGAACAGAGAATCCGAGTAGCTATTGACTTCAGAGGCTGACCACACCCTCACCTCACACTCCATGAACCTACCGGGTTCAGGTCACTTAGAAATCCACCAGGCACTTCAACAGGGTCTTCGGGGTTCTTGTGCTGGAATCTACAGCCAGAGGGAAGTCAGGGCCCCAGCTGGAGAGCCACAGCATGCAAGGCCCACCTTGTGACTACCCCAATTCCAGATATGTTCACTCACAGTCGCTCATAGAGGCGAATCTCACACACCAGAGGCTGTGACACCCAGTGAATAAAGGCCTTGGGCTTCTCCCCAGCATCAGCTCTTCGGCAGGTCACCTCCAAGCGTTCCACAGAGCCACTAGAGCCCTGGAGGTGAGGAAGGTGCAATCAGAGCTGGGACCCAGCACTAAGCTGCTGATGACACACAAACCTTGGCCCTCAAAGGCAAAAAGATTGTGGCTGTCAGCCGGGCGGTGGTGGTGCACGCTTTTAATCCAGGCACTTGAGAGGCAGAGGCAGGAGGATGTCTGTGAGTTCAAGGCCAGCCTGGTCTACAGAGAGAGTTCCAGGGACAGCTAGAGCTGTTACACACAGAAACCCTGTCTCAGAGGAGAAAAAAAAAACCAAACCCAAAATACACAAAAACAAAGATTGCGGCTGTCTCTTACCTTGACAACACGCTGCAGCTCGATGGCATAACCAGTATGTCTCAGGCCCACAGGCTGGCCCCTAGCTAGGCGCTTATAGCCTGCTTCTGACTCCTAGAGGGAAGAAACAAGGGAGATACAGAAGCTGCAAAAATCATACAAGAACAAGACCTCCCAACCCCATGCGTGTCAGGGGTTGGTTCATGGTAAAGCAGGAAGAAGATGGATATTAAAAGACCCCCAACTGCGTGGTGGTGACGCACACCTTTAATCCCAGCACCGGGGAGGCAGAGACAGGTGGATCACTGTGAGTTCGAGGCCAGCCTGGTCTACAAAGTAAGTCCAGGACAGCCAAGACTACACAGAGAAACCCTGTCTCAAAGAAAAAAACAAACAAGAAAAATAAAAATAAAATAAAAAGACCCCCAAAACAAGCATAGCAGTAAACCCCTTTTTACCTCCTTAAAGTCAGTTCTCTCAATGAAGACAGTGGAAGCAAAAGGAACCTGGTGGAAGCCCTTGGTCTCATCAGCTGGGAAGTTTGGCACTTGGATGTCCAAGGGCTGTAGCAGGAGATAGGTATGAATCATGCCTGATACTAGGCATTTACACACACACACACACACACACACACACACACACACACACACACACACACGGAGGTAGGCCCACCTTGGGTGCAGGAAAGTTAGTGATGACAACTTGTAGTGGCTCTAGCACAGCCATGGCACGTGGGGCTGTGCCGTTCAGCACATCACGCACGCAGGCTTCCAGAAGATGAGGTTCCATTGTGGTCTGTGCCACTGTCACCCCCACCTGTCAGGAAAACTCATCAGTCATAGCCACAACCACAAATTGCCTCAGTTTCTACCCACTCAGCTGCTGGATTGTACCCGAGCACAGAAGTTGTTGATGGCCTCAGGCGGAAAGCCCCGGCGTCGTAGGGCAGTGAGAGTGAAGAGCCGTGGATCATCCCAGTCCCTGTGGGTAAGAGGGTAGTCAGAAAACCTTAAACAGCACATGCGCACTGGTGCTACAACCTCCAGTGAATGCAGTGGCCACACCTACCGAACAGCACCAGCTGCTACAAGCTGGAGAATCTTCCGCTTTGAGACGACAGCATAGTGCAAATTGAGGCGGCCATATTCCCATTGAACAGGGCAGTAGACATCCAGTGCATTACACAGCCAAAAGTAGGAAGACCGTCTAGAATGGAAGAGTAGGGTTAGAACTGGCCACCTTCGGGGTCAGTTAGAGACCATAGAAAAAGCACTAGAGGCCAGTGAGAGATCAGCGGGAAAACACTATGTCAAGCCTGGAGAACCAATTTAAATCCCTGGAACCTACATGGTGGAAGGAGAGAGCTGATTTGCACAAGTCGTACTCGCATCTCAACACACATGCTGCGGCACCCACACACCCACTCATATCATATACACACTCTGAACAAGTGAGGAAACTCCTAGCCCAATCCACCTCATAACCTCACCCTCCTCACCGAGCCTGGAATTCCTTGGTACACAGTGAGTGGGTGATGTGCTCGATGGAGTCGCAAAGACAGTGTGTGTAGTCGTAGGTAGGGTAGACGCACCTGTGGAACACAGGCAGTGAACCCCACAACCAGTCCCTCTGCCCTACGCCACAGCCTGCTGCCTTACCGCCCCTCCATGCCAATAGGTACCATTTGTCCCCTGTGCGGTGGTGTGGTGTATACTTGACTCGATAGGCCACAGGGTCCATCTTGCCATCTTCCATCACCAACTTCATTCGAAGTGTGGCCTCCCCCTCGGAAAACTTGCCCTTGCGCATTGCCTGAGGAGAAGGAGAGCTCAGGCTGCATCTAATCGCAGGTACATCTCATCCTTACCACACGGGCCTGCCCAAACCAAGCTGCACTTCAGGGGCACCACCTCAAAGAGCAACAGTGATTCCTCTATAGGCCGGTCCCTCCATGGTGAAGGTACAGGGTTGTGGCCTTTGAGCTCCTCCACTCTCTGATGACACACATAAGCTTGACCCCTGTGGAGAAGGGATATGAATGCGCAGATAGCCCATGACTTGGCCAGCTGACTTGGCTCACCATTTTGGGCCCAGCCTTACCTCTGGATGAGTTCCACGGCCCAGGCATACAGCTGGTCAAAATAGTCAGAGGCATATGTCACTTTGTAAGGTGTGTAACCTGGGGCAGTGGAGACACAGTATGAGCAGCCAGCAAGATTCACTAACTGGGTAAAGCCATGGCCCACAGAGAGTTCCACCCACCACCAGGCCCTACCCAGGCCTCACCCATTCCATACCCAGCCAGATCACCATGTCGTAAATTGCAGTGAAGAATTTTGCTTCTTCCTTTTCAGGGTTGGTGTCATCAAAGCGCAGAAAACAGACACCGTTGTTGGCCTAAAAGAGTGGGAGCATCTGTGGGCTGCGAGTACCCATCAGCCCCTACAGTCCACATCATCACTCTCAGACATTCCCAGAGCTCCCACTTATCAAAATGCAGCCGCAGTCAGTGAGATAGTTCAGCAGATAAAAGTTGCCAAACAAGCGTAACGGCCTGAGTTTGAGCCTCAGAGATCTCTAATGGAAAGGACCGACTTCAGAACTTTTTCTTTGACAACCACATATGTGCAATAGCAACACACACACACACACTTTTTTCTTTTAGATTTGAGTGTTTTGCCTGCATGCATGTGCTCCCATCATGTGTGCCTTGTGCCCACAGGTCAGAAGACAGTATCAGACAGTATCCCCTAGAACTGGAGTTATAGGCAGTTCTAAGCCACCATGCTGGTGCTGGGAACTGAACAAGGTCCTCTGCAAGAGCAACAATTGCTCTTAATCACTGAACCATCTCTCCAGCCACATTTTTTTTATTTTTAAATTAATGTCTTCTTTTGATGGCCAGTGCATAAAAACTGAAAGATAAAGAAAAGGAATTCAGCCAGGCTGGTGACACATGCCTTTGGTCCCAGCACTCAGGAGGCAGAGGCAGGTGGATCTCTGTGAGTTCGAAGCCAGGATGGTCTACAAAGTGAATCCAGGACAGCCAAGGCTACACAGAGAAACCCTGCCTCAAATAAAAAAAAGAAAGAAAGAAGAATTCAAGCCGGGTGTGATGGCGCACACCTTTAATCCCAGCACTCAGGAGGCAGAGGCAGTTGGATCTCTATGAGTTCAAGGCCAGCTTTGTCTTTTTTTCCCCAGAGAGCCCAGTATTTCCTGAGGATGCCTGTTATGTGTGGTTTCCCTCTATGGCGTCTGTTATCAGCTACAAAAGGCAAGACAGAAATATACCTTTCTGGCAGAGGCAGGCGGATCGCTGTGAGTTCGAGGCCAGCCTGGTCTCCAAAGTGAGTCCAGGACAGCCAAGGCTACATAGAGAAACCCTGTCTCAAAAAACAAAAAACAAAACAAAAAAAGAAATATACCTTTCTGGAACTAGTCATTAGAATAGCCAGTGATCGTAATTACTTGCCAGAGACCTAGACACATGCTTACCTTGGCATAACCAAAGTTGAAATTGATGGCTTTGGCATGTCCAATATGCAGGATTCCATTGGGTTCTGGGGGGAACCGGGTACGTACCTGAGTAAAGGGATGGGAGAAAAGGGAGGAGAGCTCAGACCATCCTACACATCAGAGACCCTTCCCAGGGAGGTCATGCTTAGGGTGAGATGAGGCAGGATGGGGGCAGCTGAGGCACTCAAGCAAGCACCTGCCTAGCCACAGTCCTACACACCTGTCCCCCAGTGATCTCCAGGTGCTGCTTCAGCAGATCCACAGTACGTGGCGTGGTCACATAGCCAGGAGTCTTATAGTTCTCACCTGCCGGGATCAGGCCAATGACCAGGCTGTCAGCCAGGGATCCTGACTCTACAGGCCTGGCAGTAACGCTAATCACCAGCACACTACAGGGGCTGTTGGGTTCTGGTTTTTGGATTTTTGAAAACATGGCTTCTCTGTGTAAGAGCCCTGGCTGTCCTGGACTCTCTTTGTAGACCAGGCTGGCCTCGAACTCACAGTGATCTGCCTGCCTCTGCCTCCTGAGTGCTGGGATTAAAGGCATATGCCACCATGCTGGGCTCACACTCCAGAATTTTAAGGCACCCCCTCCCTTACCTGGTTTATGAAACTTTAGGGCCTCCCCCCGGAGCTGTTCCATTAGAGACAGGGTCTGACCAGCAGCCTCACCTGCAAGAAAACCAAGAACCTTGCCTTCTGTTTTTTGGATTTTATTGTTTGTTTTTTTAATTTTTCAAGACAGGGTTTCTCTGCATAGCACTGGCTGCCCTGGAATTTACTTTGTAGACGAGGCTGGCTTTGAATCCAGAGATCCACCTGCCTCTGCCTTCCAAGTGTGGGGAAATACCCACGGCTGCTCTCAATATCCTGACACCAGATCTGAGCTGGCCCCTCTTCTCCACTTCCCAAAGACAAGAGTTATAAAGCCAAACTTCTCAGGTCTCTAATACCAGTCTCTAAGCAAACGGAATAAAGGAAACTCCAGGAATCCCTGCCTCGAGAATATAGAGAGGCGGCTGGATAGAGTGAGGGCCTGAGAAGACTGGGCTGTAAGGTCCTTCCAGAAGAACGGCCAGAAGCCAGGAGCTGACTACAACAGGCGCCACAGGCATCTCACCATTCTCCATCACATCCTTTGCTGTCTTCCAGTCTGTTTCTTCTGGCCGAGCCTTTGCCACCTAAGACAAGCAGAGAAACTGCATCACTCTCTCAGAGCAAGATCTGCTGAGGCAAGGGGTCCAGACACCCCCTTTTCCAGCTGAAAGTCTCGGTCCACCAATACGTCATCCCCCAGGGACCCTGGGCACTGCCGAGCCTCACCTTGGGCTTCTTCTCCAGATCAGCTTCCATCTTGGGCCCCAGAAGGTGCAGGACCTGAGCAGATACCGGAGTCAAACTTAGACAGGTGACCTCTCTCAAGAATCTCCTGGTGGAATCCCCTTTATGCCACCACCACCGGAAGAGCCTATCTGGCCAATCCCACCTTATCCCCTCACATGCTTTGTTGTTGTTGTTGCTGCTGCTGCTGCTATTTGAGATGGGATCTCACTAGGTAGCCCTGGGTGGCCCAGAACTCACTATGTACACCAGGCTAGAACTCGTAGAAATCCACTTGCCTCTGGCCAGCCAGCTTCCACACCTGTTTCTACTGGCCTCGAATACTTTTTCCTTTCTGAGGGCTTATCCTGGCTTGGGGAAACAAATGCTACCGTTGACAGACAAATAACGTGGGCCTGGAACCAAGATTAACAGTCCACCTCAGGCATCCATCGCCGTCCTCTTGTGATTCTTTGCCAGCGCTTCAAGACTGAAGGCCCCATCACCCATTTGTGCCAAGAGGAAACTGAGCTTCACAGTAAAGTGACTCATGCTAACTCAGAGGCCCAAATCAGCTGTTACTCCCTCCACACTGGGCTGCGCTCTCTCTGTCAGACAAGGCCAGGGTCTCCCTCCCCTTGAATCCCTCAGTGGATTCTAACCTCATCTTAGCGAGGTACCCACCTGCATGTCAACTTCATGCTTGACCATTTTGCCATCTGCCCATTTGAGTGCCGCCCGAGCCTCTCCTAAGAGTATGGGCACAAGAAGCTGCAAGGAGGCAAAGGGGGGGGGGGGTACTTCTTCCCCCTCCTCAAGGAAGTCCTAGCTGACACAGGAACCAGAACCTTGGCCCAGGCAGAACACCTGTAAGGTGTTCCTTCCTTGCTCACCCACCCACCTCCCTTTCATATAAGCCCAAAATAGAAGGAACAAACAAAACACTGAACCTACAAGGAACTCACCCATCAGCAGCCCCATGTTAAAGCGATACCGTTCCACCAGGAGCTGGGGACGATGCCTATTAATGGTGGCCTCCACCTGCAGAAAGCCAGACCCTACAGCTCAGGAAGGCCTCTTCGGAAACATTCTAGCGACCAACACTCTTGCAATAGGTCTACTTAGAAAAGCTACAGCACTCAGCTTGCAGGGCCAGAACTAGGAGCTATCTGATGGGGGAGCGGGGGAAGGGGTGGGGGGCGGTGGGACTCACAGCTTCCTCAATCTGTTCCGGTGACACCACCACCCCCACACCACATTCCTGCTCGAAGTCCTTAGCATCAATGGGATCCAGTGGATGACTCCGCACATACTCAAGAGCAGCTGAAAACGATAAGGCAATGGACAGGGCACGTCAGCTCCAAGAAGTGGATCTTAATGTGGCCTTTAATGCCATGAAACCTCAACCATTTTGGTTACTTTAGATGCCTAAGGGGTTAGGCCCTGGCATCATTGGGAAGAAGCCCTGAGGCCACGCGACAGAGAAGCACGTGTTCTGAAGCAAGCCTCTCGTTGGATAATTCTCCTCTACCCATACCAGAGGTCTCTCCCCCACCCATGCCTCAGTGCCTGTTCAGAGTCCGATATCCAGAAAGCAACTGGGGAACTTGACAGAAAAAGCAAACAGGAGTCTCGGCTGAAGGGAAGGGTTGACGGTGGAACTGGGAGTGGTCTCACCGCTCAGCTGGAGCTCTGTGTGGATCTTCTTACTGGCTATGTAGCTCACAAGGAAAGAAAGACGCCGGGTATCCCTGAGTCGGGAGGCCAAGCCATATAGCAGGGTCCCGGTAGCCTTGTCGATGGCAGAACCCAAAGTCTGCTGCGCCTGGAGTCAGAGGGGTCGAGGAAAAAGCCCAGTGAGGTAGGATGAATCACTTTACCGTGAAGCTCAGTTTCCTCTTGCCACAAGGCAAGAGCGAGACAGCCGGGGCTAAATCGAGCCCTACGTTGCTTTGGAGCATAGGAGGCAGCTGAGGCCTCGGGGAGAGAGACTCGCACCTGGGTCGCCGCCTCCCGCAGCTGAGTGCTCAGAGCCGCGTTCTTGAGCGTCTCGCGCGCCTTGCTTTCGCTCAGGCCGAGGCCAGTAAACAGCGCCAGCGAATCCGGAGTCGCCATAGCAGGAACACCGGAAACTAAAAGAAACTTGGAGCAGCAGCTGCACAACGACCTTCTCTCATTGACCAATAAGAGGACGAAGCCCGGGAGAGAACCAATGGTGGCACGCCTCAGTGAGAGGGGGCGGGGCCCGCCGTCAGGTCAACGCCATTTAGGAGCCAGAGAGCGTCCCAACCGGCTTTTCCGGGTAGTGGTTTCCGCCTCCCTGGCTCCCGGCAGATGGCAGGGTGGAGTCCACGCGAGTTTAGAAATTTTTCCTCGGGTGCGGAGAGTGAAAGTGTTTAGTAACAAAGATGTAAGGAGACTCAGGCGTGGTCTCTTGTCCCTCAGCGCTAGGAATCCGACCCCATCCTATTTTCAGAGAGCAAAAGTGAGTTCCCGGCGCGTTTTTCAACGTCACGGCTTTTGAGTTGTCATGGAAACAGCTGATGAAATGAAGTCCCTGATCACTGCCGAAAATGTGTAAAATGGCCTATGTAGGGACCGCATAAACCTGGCACTTTTTAGGTGCCTACTGGAAACAGCACAGACGGGGAAAGGAAAGAAAGGGCCAGGAGCAACTTCATAGGAAGTTCTGAGATTTCTTTAAAATCTCCAGGGAACACGATCCAACAACCTGTCACAGGCAGCACTTATTGGACCAAGTGGGTTATTAAAACAAACAAACAAACGTTTTGAGGTTCTTAGGGGTAGTTGGGAGAGAGGGTGGGGAGTGAGATACATTGTTGCTGGGAGAGATTGCAGAAGTCTTTAATCACAGAGGCAGAAGCAGGTGCGTTCCAGGAGAGTTCAAGGCCAAGTGTGGCAACATAGTGAGACTCTGTCTCCAAAAAAAGAAAGAAAGAAAACAAAGATACATTTGTTTACGCATATGAAAATTAGAGAGCGAAGAGAAGAGAGAGAGAGAGAGAGAGAGAGAGAGAGAGAGAGAGAGAGAGAGAGAGAGAGAAATATTCTGGGAGTGAGGAGATGTCTCAGCAATTATGAAGAACACTGGTTGCTCTTCCAGAGAATCTGGGTTTAATTCCTAGCACCCACAAAGCAGTTCAACTATCTGCATCGCCAGCTACAGGGGATCTAATGCCCTCTTCTGGCTGCTACAAGCACTAGGCACACAAGTGGTGCACAGATGCATATACAAGCAAAACACCAACACACAAAGTTTTTTCGGTTTCTTTTTGTTTTTTGAGACACGGATTTTCTGGGTAGCTGTCCTGGCTGTCCTAGAATATACCCTATAGGCCAGGCTGGCCTCAATCTCAGAGATCTGCCTGCCTCTGCTTCCCAAGTGCTGGGATTAAAGGCCTGTGCAACCAACATGTGACGCGTTCTTCTTTTCTTTTTAATCTTTTGAGACAGGGTTTCTCTGTGTAGCCTTGGCTGTCCTGGACTTGCTTTGTAGACCAGGCTGGCCTCGAACTCACAGAGATCCACCTGCCTCTGCCTTTTTGGGTGCTGAGATTAAAGGCATGTACCACCACACCCAGCTAAATAAAATTTTTAATGAAAAATAACATTAAAAAAGCAGGCCAGGTATGGTGGTGCATGGCTTTAATCCCAGCACTTGGGAGGCAGAGGCAGGCAGCTCACTGTGAGTTCGAGGCCAGCCTGGTCTACAAAGTGAGTCCAGGACAGTCAAGGCTACACAGAGAAACCCTGTCTCGAAAAACCAAAAATAAGTAAATAAATAAAATAAAATAAAAATAAAAAAGCAGGATGATCGCTGTGAGTTTGAGGCTAACCTGGTCAACAAAGCAAGTCCAGGACAGCCAGGGCTACACAAAGAAACCCTATCTAGAAAAGCAAACAAAAAGAGGTACATCTTTGAGGCAGGTGTGGCACACACACTTTAATTCTAGCACTTTGAGGCAGACGCAGGTGAGTCTCTGTGACTTCTAGGCCAGCTTAGTCTACAAAGTGAATCAAGGACAGCCAAGGCTGTTGCACAGAGACACTGTATCTCAAAAACAAAACAAGGGGCTGGAGAGAGGGCTTAGCAGTTAAGAGCGCTGACCGCTCTGTTACATTAAAAATGTAAGCCTAAGATTGCTATATAAAGACACAGAGTCTGAAGCATACTTTAAAGCTGCCAGCACAACGCTGAACAGAATCTGAACTAATACAAATCTCCTCCTAAACTATGGTAAACAAACTACTCTAAACGGATATATAATACATATACCCCAAGCATTTGCCACTAAGATGCTTGTCTGGCCATTCTTCCCTTCCTCTTCCTACACAGTCAACCATCTCACTCCCCTCAACTGACAACCAGGGCTCTCTTCCAGGAGGTCCCGCCTTCCACTCCCTTCTTCTGCCCAGCTGATTGGCTACACAGCACTGTATTGACAGTAGTTACATCCACTCAGCATACCTCCACACTGCTCTTTCAGAGGTCCTGAGTTCAATTCCCAGCAACCACATGGTGGCTTACACCCATCTAGGATGTGATCTGATGCCCTCTTCTGGCCTGCAGGTGTACATGAAGGCAGAACACTGTATACACAATAAACTTTTTAATTAATTAATTAAAAACAAAACAAAAGAAAACCCCAGAACCCACAGGCAGATCCCTCCATAGAACTTTTGATGTAGGGACAGTGTCAAACAGAGATGCAGTAATCATGATGGTGTCTACAGTGCTTGGAGTTCTCCATAGTCTTCTAATTTCCAAGACTTGCTAAGAACAAAACACACAGATTGCCTGGGCGTGGTAGCATACGCCTTTAATCCCAGCACTCAAGAGGCAGAGGCAGGCGGATCTCTGTGAGTTCGAGGCCAGCCTGGTCTACAAAGTGAATCCAGGACAGCCAAGGCTACACAGAGAGATCCTGTCTCAGAAAACAAACAAACAAACAAAAACCCCACATAAATTGTTCTTTATGTGAAAACTGAGAAAGTTAGCTGCTATTTGTAGGACTGTGAAGACATTCCTAAATGCAGAACTGGAGTGGAGGCTTTTGGAAGCCTTGATGTTCTGGATATTCAAGGCCTGAGCAGGAGTCTGACAAGGCTCTAACCACACTCTGTGACCTGCTTTGTGCTGACACCCCACCAACGGCCAAGTGTCATGTCCAAATTTATATATGGATCTCACAGAATGATCACTTGGCCAGGTTCTGTCTGGAGCCACAGATCCAATCCTGTATCTTTTTTTTTTTTTTTTAAGATTTATTTATTATGTGTACAGTAAGTATTCTGGCTGCATGTGTGCTTATACACCTATACATCAGAAAAGGGCACCAGATCTCATTATAGATGGTTAGGAGCCACCATGTAGTTTCTGGGAATTGAACTCAGGACCTTTGGAAGAACAGGCAGTGCGCTTAACCTATAAGCCATTTCTCCAGCCCCCAATCGTGTATCTTGAGCCCTCTACCTTACCCTACAGTGCACTGCATGTGGGAGGCCAGCTTTGCGAGTTGGGTAACTGATGCAGGACAGCGCTACTATCATAGATACCAAGCTAAGCCACAGCCACGTTGGCACTGTGCCAAGGCTGTGGCTGCAGAAACCTGGACACCACCACACAAAGGGGCCCACAATAAGCAGAGCCATATAAATTACCTCAGCAGAGGCTGGAGAGACGGCTCAGAGATTAAGAGTACTGACTGCTCTTCCGGGGTCCTGAGTTCAATTCCCAGCAACCACATGGTGGCTCACAACCATCTATAATGTGATCCAATGCCCTCTTCTGATCCACAGGTGTACATGCAGGAAGAACATTGTATGTATAACAAATCAATCTTAGCCGGGCGTGGTGGTGCACGCCTTTAATCCCAGCACTCGGGAGGCAGAGGCAGGTGGATCGCTGTGAGTTCGAGGCCAGCCTGGTCTACAAAGTGAGTCCAAGATGGCCAAGGCTACACAGAGAAACCCTGTCTCGAAAAACAAAAAAAAAAAAAAACAAACAAAAAAAAAAAAAAACCAAAAAACAAAAAAAAAACAACAACAACAAACCAATCTTAAAAAAAAAAAAAAAAAAAATAACCTGTTACTGCCAATGTTTCCTCAGTACTTGAGGCCACCCAGGGATCATTGCAACTCAGCCACTGCCTTCACTAGGCCTTGCACGTCTGGCCATCCTGAATGGGGTCAGGACCCACACCCCTTTACGTGGTCTCCTCATGACACCCTTTAGATCCGACAGCTCAGTGTAGGAGCACAAGATAGTAGCTCCGTATGGCGTAAGTGACATGACAGGTGACAACAGGATGTCTCATCAGTCTTCAGGAACCATGACTTACACACAGCAGAAACAAATGGCCCTGGCCTATAGATTAGCCTTCCTACAGGAGTACCACATTCAAGAAAAAGGTCTGAGTAGAAAAGCTAGGTAGCAGCCAGCAAAACCCATCATAGTGTGGGGTCAGCCAGGTGCATAACAAGTCTCAATGGCATAGACTAACAGCATATAGAAGCCACAGATGGTGTCATGGGCTCAGCAGTAACAATGTTACACACAATAAAGACCAATACAATCCTGTTTTACAGTCCATACCTACCAGGTCCACCAACACACAATTTAGCCTTTCCATTTCTACGAGGCCCCACACTCAGCCACTTCTACAAAGGCAGCACCACCACACGACCTTTTTATATTGTGCCCCCACTGGGAGAAGCCAATTGTGATCATGTAGTCATGTAGTTAGGATTCTGTAGTAACTCCGTCCTGAAGGGGAGCAGTAGTGAGATCTGAGTGCTGAACTCCATGTAATTGGCTGTGTGCTTGAGGATGCTGTTGGCCCCATTCACACCTTGGCCTCTTGTCTTTATGCTTCTGGTTTCTCTAGGTCCAATTTTGTGTGTGTGTGTGTGTGTGTGTGTATGTGTGTGTGTGTGTGTGTATGTGTGTGTGTGTGTGTGTCGTACCCAAAGACAGAGTCGGTCAAATTCCCTGAGGCTGAAGGTTTTTGTTTTGTTTTTCAAGAAAGGGTTTCTTTGTGTAGCCCTGGCTGTCCTGGACTCACTTTGTAGCCCAGGCTGGGCTCAAACTCACAGTGATCTGCCTGCCTCTGCCTCCTGAGTGCTGGGATTAAAGGCATATGCCACCTTGCCCAGCTCTGAGGCTGGAGTTTTAGGCAGTTGTGAGCTGCCTAATGTGTGGGTGTTGGGACTCAAACTCTAGAAGACCAGCAAGAAAGCACTTAACCACTGAGTCATCTCCCCAGCCCAGCTCCCAAATATCTGCTTCCTAACTACCTTTGCTCGCCATCACTCTCTACAGATGCCCACTCTCAGGTAATTGAAGAATACAGAGACAGCAGGATCAAGGTAGAAACAAGGTTTCTTGTGTTTGTACAGGCGTTGGGGCTCAGCTCAGTGGTAGAGCAACTGACTACACAGACACCTGGTACTGGAAGAAAGTGTACAGGTTGCAAAGACCCTGAAACTACATATGCCTGCTGACCTGTAGGTGAGTAGCCTCAGGCAGTTAAGAAGGGCCATTGTCTGAAGGAGGAAGTTGGGTAACATTGCCTCTGGTCCTGTTTTCCTCTTTTCAGAGCAGGATTCCCATCATTTTTCTCAAGGGATGCAGGCGTTTTTAAACTACTGCAGCGGCTTGAGGAAAGGGTCCCCCAGAACGCTCCTGCCCTCCCCGTGGTCTCCAACCTGCTGTCCAGTTGTTCCCAGGCTGCTGTATGGTTTGTACCTCTTAACCCATGTTATCAGCTCTGGAGTTTCAAGGGACTACTCTTAACTAATGCCAATTATAGCCACTTCAACATGGGAGCCAGAACCAACAGGATGCCAGGTAGCAGACAGCTTCCAGGGAGCCGATACCACCGGGCTTCCTGAGTATGATGGTTAATGCTGTCTACTTGGCCAGGCAGTCGGGCACATGGCTTTAATCCCAGCACTCGGGAGGCAGATGGATCTCTGAGTACTAGGCTAGCCTGGTCTACCAAGTGAGTTCCAGGACAGTCAGGGCTTTCACAGAGACACCTTGTCTCCAAAAACAGAAAAAACATCTCTTTGATACACTCTAAAATCACCTAGGAGGCGTATCCTAAATGACAGCAGTGCCACTTATCCTATAGGTGAGGGTCTGAGTGAAAAGGAAGATGATCTGCAGCGCTCACCGCTCCCTGCTTCCTCACTTGACACATGGTGTGACCACCTGCTTCATGTCTTTTCTGCCGTGGTAACTGGACCCCCAAACTATGAGCAGGAAGAAACCCTTTCTTCCTGAAGTTGCTTTTGGCAGGCAGTTTGTTGGAGCAACAGTTAAAGTTCTACAGTGACCCAGAGAAAATGAGCTGTGACCTTATCTTCCCTCAGACCAGAGAACTCCAGGATCTTTAATACAAACACATACACCAGATGAGGAGGAGGGGAGGGGAGCCACAACATGTTGTGGATCAGTCACTAAGTCGACTTATTTATTATTTATTTTAAAATATATTTAAACAGCAGCAATCACTTCCAAAATGCAAAAAAATTACAATTCTTAGAATAAAATTATAATGTTTATAATGCAGGTCAGAAAGAATTGAAGGAACAACTGAGAATCAAACACGCAGTACTAAAGGCAGCTGAAAAAGCCAAGGCCCACTAACCTGGGGACCGAGTTGACACGAGGTCACAATTTGTGAGGTTCCCACCCCCAAATTACAACCTCAACTTCCCATTGGTGGAACTAGTGTCCTCTGAGTGACAGAAGAAAAAGTGGCAAAGAGATGGCCCTCTATAGGGGATACCCCAAACCCAGTCCCTCCATCAGCCAGGGACCTGCTAATCGACCTCCTCCATGTTGCTGTACGTGGGGGCTGGGCGGTCCACAGGGGGGGCGAAGCGTTCAGGGGCTGTCCGCGTGGGGGCCACCTCGGGGGCCTGGCCAGGGCCTAGTCCCTGCAACAGAATACGAGGACAGGGGTTGGGGATTGCCCAGCATACTGCCTGGCATCCCGGGGGTGCTGGCTCAGAGCCCCGGCACCCAAGGGAGGGCCCCTAGGCAGGCGCAGACAGCAGCAGCATTTAGACAGAGAGACGAGATCGGGCCTGAATACTCACTTTATTAACACTTTAAATACAGGAAATAGTTCCAGCAGGGCCAAGCCCTAGGACAAGGGTCAGAGAAACAGGAGGAACAGACAACTGGATGGACACATACCCTACGGTACTCTGCCCCTGCAGAGGCTGCAGTCCCCACGAATCTCCCATCAGATACATACACTGAGGCCCAGAGCCCAGAGTTGTTCCCCACCACAAAGGTAGGCACGGCCTAGTGAGAGGCAGGTAGGCCAGCTCACAGAGGCACCTGCAGGTGAGCTCATCTCCAGCGGCTCTGAGATACCAGAGGATAGAACACGTTGAGCACAAGGGCCACCAAAGCCGCCACGGTACCCAGGACAAAGTATCGGAGGCAGCCCTCATCTGTTGTGGTAGGGCCACGTGGCGGGGGCCCCACCCAGTCTTGGGGCCCCCAAGGGCCCAGAGGCCCAGGCCCCTCGGGCACCATCTCCTCCTCGGCCTCGAGCTCCTGCCAAATCCGGGAAGCCTATGGTATGTGGAAAGGGCCATCAGCACCCAGAGGGTGGGGAGGCCCCAGCTTCCCTGAGACCCCTATAACCAGGATGGCCACATCAAGGAGACTGGGCCTAAGCCCCGGGTAGGCAGCCAGGATCAAGAGAGCATTAGGATATAAGACTCCCAACAGCCTCTGACTGCCTCCAGACAGCTTTTAGTCCACATGTAGCTGTTCATGGGCAAGGTTGTGGAGTTACCTGGTCAGATTTTAGTCCACAGAAGGGACCAGCTCACAGAGGATAAGTAGCCAACCCCATGGCAAGCTCCTCAGGGTTAGCAATGTCCAGATCCTGACCACTGTGTTGTGTCTCTGAGCCTGAGAGCGAGGGCCCAAGGGTGTATGGGAAACAGAAAGGAGGCTGCTGGTCTAGGGAGCAAAGTGACCATGCTCATGGACCCATGGAACAGTGTCAGCAAATGAGACAGAAGAGCCTGAAGGTTCAGCAGGGGCAGCTGCTCACCACAGAAAGTGGGACAGCCACTCAAGGTGACAGCCATCTCTGACAGGGGATATCTTGAGTACACATCAGAACACAAGGGTGACCACAAGTGAGAATGTCTAGGCTGGCATATGGAGAACATGGGGCAGAGCTGGAAGAAGTCAGGTTAGTCTGTTTACAGCACCATGCCCGGTGAGGCTCAGGGCAGCTCTGACCAGTACTTTTGTGCACACTGGTGGCAGCATGTTTAAATATGTACACCTTTGACTGTGTCCCTAGGCTATCTTCCAGGATGCCCCTGGGTGAGGTCCGAACGTCAAGGAACTCAGTCTCTAAATTCCATAGGCTTGAAGGGCCCATGACTAGAGGAAAGAAAGCTATATCCCCAGCTCTGTGCCCCAACTAGCCTGTGCGGCCTCCCCCATGCCTCACCTGGCTGGCAGCAGCCTCAGCTGCAGGGCCTAGGTCTGGGTGGTGTTCAGAGTGACCTGCCCTGGGGGGTCTCTCCACAGGAGAGTTCCGCCGACGGTAGAAGAGTACATAGGCGTAACGGGTCACAACCTGGCTCTCGTCTACTGTTGTCACCGTGCTGTCATCAAACAAGCGCCAGCCTATAGTAGGGTGGAAAGAGTATGAACACGGCCTGCACCACCACCCCTACCACCTATCCTGCTGGTTGTGCGTGCCCTCACCCACGTCACTGCGCTGGCTACTGCGATCATTGGGCAGACGTGCACAGGCAGTATAGTGACCACCGATCATGCCTCCATAGTGATTGATGAC
Source organism: Acomys russatus (assembly GCF_903995435.1). Lineage (NCBI taxonomy): Eukaryota > Metazoa > Chordata > Mammalia > Rodentia > Muridae > Acomys > Acomys russatus. Next base: position 35,012,943 of record NC_067168.1, on the reverse strand, counting down.
AGCGTACAGGTCATAGCTAGGCAGCTGCTCCTCTTTCTGACCAATACAGAACTTGCTCAGGTCCAGATTCCTGTAGTCCCAGTCAGAGAAGGGTGAGGCAGTTAGTTAGCAGGAGCCCAGGATTTGCGCCCAGCCCCCTTGCCCTGTCCAGTCACAGGGCTCACTCAGTGCTCACCGAACAGGAAACTCCACCAAGTCATTGATCTTGTCACGCCAAATAAAACTACGAAAGGAGAAGCGCTTGAGCTGTACAATGAGCACATTTGGTAGGCGCCATAACAAGAGCTGCTTGGAGGCCTCGCGGTGCTGTTTGCACTGTGGGCAGTACCTGGTGAGGGACACAAGAGGAGTCAGAACCAGCAAGTTTGCCTTCACCCTGCCCAAGTACCTGCTTGCTGCTCCATCCTCACCAGGCCTCCTCAGGTGCCAGCACTTCAGGCCGGGTAAAGAGGTTGAGGCACTGGTCCAGGGTGAAGTGGCCAGCACGGGCAGCCTCACCAGCAGAGCCTGGATCCTCAGCACACTCCAGCTCCTTAGAGGCCACCAACACGAACTCGGGCAGGCGTTCATTGTTCCGCCACACCAGAGCCAGGCTGCAGTCATCACCTAGCTCCAGCGGGGTCTCTCCTGGAGACGAGCAGAGACAGTGGTCAAATGCTGGCTGTCCAGAGCAGCCAGGCCAAGCTAATCGTATGACCTCCACCCACGGCATCAGGCACCTTTGTCCTCAAGCCGCTGCTCTCTGTTCGATGCATCAATTTTATAGATGTAAAACTGGGGTGTGTGGGTATTCATGGCTTCACGTGAGTGTTGGTACCCAGGCACAGCAGCTAAGACAAAGCATAGTAATCAGTGCTCACCTGTCCACGGCACAAACCGCCTCCCCATCTTTTCTCTGCAGCACTCAAAGCATTTCAGCACATCTTACCTTCAGGCCTGGACACCCTCTCACTAGTGAGCAAGGAGCAACCTTCAATAGGCCCACTGGCCAGCATCTCAGAAGAAAGCCCACTGGTGCTAGGTGCAGGACCCCGATCAGGAGGCGCCCACACACGAGAAGCCCCTGTATCCCCGTCAGCCACAGGAGTCACCAACTGGAGCTCAGAAGGCTGAATGGGTTCTCGTTCACTATCCCCAGCCTCCAGGGAACCAGTTGGAAGCAATGTGGTACAGCTAGGGCTCTGTGATTCCAAAGCCATGCGGCCAGGCTGGAAGGGCGGCTGGAATACACTCACAGAGTACCTGGCAGCAAACAACAAGGCAAGTCAGGACTCTGAGCTGCTGGCCACCACCTGAGCACCTCTGCTCCCCACCCAGACTAGTGCAGCCTCTGGGCTCTCACCGAGCATAACCTTCTAGTAGCTGAGCAAGACGGGCGTAAGTGAGGCGTGAAGCAGGTACACTGACCAGGAACGGGTAGCCAATGTTCTCAGGGCGGCAGAGGCCTTTGTGGTCAGGCCAGTGGGTTTTCTGGCAGAACCTGGAGGGAAGGAGAAGGTTAAGACTAGGGTCTTACCACTAAGTGCCGTAACTGTTATTAGGGACTTGTCTGAAGCTCTGGGGACTAGGTATGCCAGGCCTGCCTCCCCCAAAGCCTGATAAAATAGAAAAGTGGGTGAAAGACTTAAACTTTGTGCCTATGTGTAGACAGGAGGACAGGACAGCAAATGGCAGGTGGAGAAAACGATAGGGGAGAGGCCATGGGGTTCCTCACTCACTGGTTGCAGTAGCCCACGCGGTAGCAACGGGTACAACGCTTCAGTTTTTCATCCTCTGATTGCTGCTTCCGCTGGCAGGCTGCACACTTGGAGATGGGGATGCTGGGTACCTGGGGGCGCTAGGGTGGGTCATCTGGCTCAGCAAGGCCAGGCAGGAGTGACCAGCCCCACCAGGGCCCTGTGCATCAGGTTGCCCCCCACTTACCTGCTGCACCTCTAGCACCACTACCCGCTCCTTAGCCAACTCTGGGGATAGCAGCTCAAAGCAGAGGAGCATGTCAGTTGGGGACACAGCGTCCAGTGAGTGGGAGGGCAAGAAAACGCGGTGGAAACGATTCTTAATTACCTGGAGATAAACAACATTTAGATGCCATATGGTAAGGCCTTTCTCTGGGCCTGCTTCACAGGGCCAAGAAGAACTTGGCTCCGCACTGCAGAACAGGATTTGTGGTCTAAAGCATATGCTTGCTCAGTCACAGAGTACACACGTTAGAGTACCTGAGGGACAGCAGGAGCAGGATCAGCTACAATGATGCACCCTGAGGGCCTCTGCCCCTATGCTAACTAGCAAGCTCCTTATCTGGAGAGGGAAAGGAGAATCCGTGTACGTGGGCCTGGAGAGATGGCTCAGTATTAAGAGCACTGGCTGCTCTTCGAGAAGATCTGGATTCCATTCTCAGCACATACATGGCAGTGCATGACCATCTGTAACTCAAGGTCCAGTGGGTCCGACACACTCTCTCCTGGCCTCTATGGGCACCAGGCATACAACATGATACACATACATACATGTAGACAGCAGGCACAATACTCATAAATCGTTAAAACTACAACGAGTAAACATACATGGGCACACGGAGAAACCTAGCAAAGATGTACCTCAGCCAGGCGCAGGTTCTCAGGCTTCACGTGGACACTCTGCGAGAGGGAATCCAAAACTTCACTGGCGCTGGAGTTCTCCTTGCTCACACTCACCAGGAACTTTGGCAAAACAGGTAAAGTCAGTGTGGAGGAGCAGGAGAGGCCTGTCTCTCTAGGACAGCCAGAGGGTGGGCTCGGTACTTACCTTGATGGGTTTGCTGTGGGGCTCCCTAGCAAAGTAAAAGATGGGGAGAACCTTCTGCTTTTGTGGCAAGGGCACCGGCAGATAAAGGAACGGGTCAAAAGTGATGGAGACCTGTGAATGTAAAGGTGACACTAGGGTGTCACAAGCAATCAAGATGCTCTTTCTTGGAGAGCCAATCCAGGCCCTCGGATGTTCTCACGGCCAACCAACAAATGCAAACATGTGCGACTTTAGTCAGGAGCCTGCCCTGCCTCACTTCTTCAGACCACAGAGAACTCAGGGCCCCTCTCTGCCACCTCCCTTCCCCAAATTTTGCCCAGCACTCCCTGAAAATGCATATGCTTCAACTTAATCTGACCAAAGCAGCCCAACCAAATAGGGGTCCCTCTCTCTAGTGGTCCCTCTCTCTAGGGGAGTCCACCACACCTTGGCACACACAGGGCACACCAGCTTCGACTTGTACTGGCCCTGAAACAGGTCCACAATGAATGAGTCGTTCCTCATCTTGTGCCGCTGCCATGCTTCCTCAGCTACCACCTGAGAAAAAAACGGTGAAAACTAAGGAGAACTAAGGGCTGGGACACACAAACCCCCATTCTACAACCCGCCCACTGACCTCATCAGGCCTGTCCGACCTCATCAGGCCGCCCACTGACCTCGTCAGGCCGCCCATCTGAGTCCACAGTCTCAGTGTAGGGCTTGTTTTGGATCCGATTCAGGTCCTCATGAAGCCCGTCCAACAGGAAGGCCATGAACTCCTGGGCATCATGCTGTGCGTACCCTGTGAACTGGCTGGCCTTGCTTGCTACAATGGCCTGGATGAAGATGCCCAAGTGTTAGTGAGGAACCCTAGGACCCAATCCCCGGGCACCTCCCTAGGTAGGCCTCACACCCCTCTCCAAACAAGGGTCAGGGTGATCACAAATCACCTTTAGCTTGGAGGGCTGAAAGGCTTGGTGAGTTCCCTTCCACAGGGCCCGGAGCAGCACAGCAAAGCCAATGGCCAGACGCCCACCAGTCCCCAATGGGTTGTTGTAGTTAATCTCAGCTTCAAAGGATCGGTCTAGGAACAGTTAAGCAGAGGTGTAAGAGACGGAGGTACCCCTTCCGCCTACCCCGTCTCCCAGCCCTGACCTTACCATGGAAGAAGTCACGAAGTTCCCGAGTGTTGGACAGAGACTGGATGACACTATTCATGAAGCACGTGTTCCCTAAATTGACAAGGCCAGTAAAGCCCGGCAGGCACACCTTCTTCTCTTCCTCCTCCTCCTCCTCCACACTATCTCCACTCACCGGGCTATGTGGCATTGGAGGAACCATACATGTGGGTTTGGGCTGTAGAAGCAAAGCAAATGTGAAAGAGCAGCCCTGACGCTCCTCAGCCTCATTTGTGGCCCTACCTGACCCAGAATTCTCACCGAGGCCAAGTGTGGCTCTGGCTTTGGGGCTACATGCTCCAAGGGAGTGCGGGCCACCACACCATCCAGCCCTGAGTCCTCTGATCGAGCCTTGGGTTTTTCCTTCTCCACAGCCCTGGCCTCCTCCTGGCCTGTCAGGGGGTGGGGGGCACCTCCCGGAGGGGTTGAATCCAAAGGGGTTGGACCAGTCGGCACGGCAACCTTTGCACCACCCACTGCACCTTAAACAGGGGGAATGAGAGGGCTGGTGGTTAGCAGCATGTGTGACGGGGTCCTGACTATGCAGGGCTCAGGCAATGAAGGGAGCTCGTGTGCAGACCTCGTGTAGCCGGGGCCTCCAGTCCCCCCCAGCGTTGACTCTGCCGCTTCCGGAGGCAGATATCGATGCGGGAGGCCGTGAAACAGAACGTACACTGCTCTGGCTCAATCAGGTTCCTGTCATGGAAAAGCCGAGTTTAGAGAGCTCTGGTGAAGTACATGAGGCTAAAAAAGCCAGAGAGATGGAAACCCAAGTGAGACAAGCAGAAATGGGGCTGGGCACCACCCACCTGAGCTTCACCTGCCAGCGGAAGATGGTGTGGGGCCCACAGCCCGGATGCAGCCTCAGGAAATTTCCATCCCTGCAGAGGCAGAGCAGGGAAAGAGAAAGGACAAAAGAAAAAGCTTCGAACACATTCCCAGCTGAGGCACACTGCCTGTCCCAGCCCTGGCCACATACCTGGTCTGGAAGATCAGTGTAAAATCTTGCTCTCGGAAAAGTACTCGAGAGGTGTTCCTGCAGATCTCCTTCACATACACGTGCACCACCACAGAGTCCGGCCCCTTCTCATAGGAGTCATTCTTGACGAATGCCAGGTTCACCATGGACTCTGGTTCTATGTTGAGACCATGGCTCAGTGCCATCAACCCAAGACAAACTCCAGCCTGTAACTATACTCCTCCCTACCCACCTATCCACCCTGCAGTTCAACCTGGGGGCCTGCCTGACTAATTCCCCATTTTACCATCCATCAAGGTTGCAGAGTCTGGTCCTACTGCCATCTCCTCTTTCCCGTGCTCATCTTTCTCAGGGTCTCTGCTCCGGACCATGACTGCCGAGACTGGGTCATTCCTGGGGGATAGTGTCTTCTCTCCTGTCAAAAGGGCTAAATTCTTCTCTGAGCCCAGGAGATTGGTTTGAGGGTTCAGTGGTGGTACACGGAGCTGCTCCTCAACCTAATCACCCCCAGCCAAAACAAAACAAAAGGAAAGATTAGCCCTGAATCTGGCAGGTGGCACCCACTCTAGTCCACATTCCTTCCCCAATAGTCCAAACAGGTGTCTAACTCTCACCTGGGTGGCCGAGTCAGACAGGAAAGGTGGGGCATCACCCTGGGGGCCAGGGCCATCCCTGGACCCTTCCCCTTCTGGCCCTCTTCGAAGATGCACAGCCCTCTTGGCGCTGGGCCCTGCCTGTGCCCCGGGGCCAGCCCCTGAGCCTACCTCACCACGGCCCTGGGCCCGCTTCTGGTTTCGGGCTTCCTGTTTAGCTCTGCGGGGCTCAGAGCCTGGCTCCAGGGAAATGGGAGGCAGCTCTTGCCCATTCTCCTGGCACCGCAACCCTGGCACCAGTTCTTGGGTCCCTAGAGGTTTCTTCTGCCAAAGATACAACAGTTAGGCCCTGTTGAATACACTGATGTTCCCAAATCCCATGCCCTCAGTTGGAACTTACCAAGAGAGAGGGCCACGTGAGCAGGGGGACCTTCTTGGGTAGTGCCAACTGCAGAAGACCACCCTTACGTGCCTGTACTTTGGCGCAAGAACTTTGTATTTCAGCAAAGAAGACACCACCCCATTGTCGGCCATCTGAAAAAAAGAGTGGCACAAGTGAGCTGGGCTGGGGCCGTCAGAGGACTCAAAGGCTAACACTGTACTTGGGCAGATGAGCATACCTGGAAGCCTCACCACACAGTCTGTGTCGGTGAAAGCAGCGTCTACCTCCTCCAGCCGCACGGGACCTGCTCCTACCCGCAGCTTGACAATCACCTCATCTGCACTCTGTCTCCAATCCAGCAACAAGTCTACAGGGAGAGCGGCAAAGAGATCGGAAGAGTCTCAGCCAGCTGCTAACGGTGACAGACGTACTGTCCCAGATGAGAGCTGGAGTTTCCTTTCCCTCAAGCAGCACTCAAAAGCTCCATTCGGTCACTACTCACCCTCTTTGGTCTGCTCCTTTCGAGGAGTGGGCGCTGGCAACAAAAGAGCAGAAAATAATGAGAAGCCAGATTCCAAGACCCCCACCATCTTCTGACTCTGGATGAGTCCCTCGGGTCAAAGCTGAGGCTCTACCCAGCCGTAAGTCTCTTTGGGAAATGTCACTCCTACCTCTCCTCGGATCTCCCTCTTTGCCTTCCTGGTTTGCTCGGTCCTTCTGCTTCTTCTTACTGGCGGCCTCCTCCAGCCCAGGAGGCCCTCTCCTTGGCCCTGGTGCACTGGCCCCACCAGACATCTTGAGCCGCTTGGTAGCCAGCCAGAGTGCCCCAGGGTCGGCAACAGCGTCTGGTTCAGGGCTGCGGCGCTTTCTTCCTGGCCCAGCTATCTTGGCAACTCTTTGTGGCCAAATTCTTCAGCAAGGAACCAAGAGCCTAATGAAAATGGACCCATGTTATCCCTGCCAAGGCCAAACAATTTGCTCCCTGCCTAGAGCCACGGCACGGCTCAGCAACCTGGGGGCACTCTTAACCCTAAAGGGCAGTATCTGAAGCGGCCATGCCTTCTGTGAGGCTACCCGATGAGGAGATAAATAATTCAGGCAGCAGCACCTGCTTCAGGCCACATCTCCTGGGTATCTGCAAAAGACCCACAATGCTGGAAGCCGCACTAAAGGAAGTGCTGGGTCAAGGCAGTCGTGGCCGGAGACCAGGATCGTCCTCTGGACAGGAGCCATAGCTCCAACCCACAGAACTGGCACTCCGAGCAGAGCGCTCCCTCTCCTTCACTCTCACTGGGTGCTTAGTCACCACCAGACAAGCAGAAGGTGAAGGGGTTAGGCAGGAGGGGGGGGGGGGGGGGGGGGGGGAGAAAGCCACCAGGAAGTATTAGAAAGGCCAGACTCTGGAGCTGAAAACGGACCCTACCCAGGTTGCTGCTACCATCCAGAAAAGGGGTCTAACCTGCTTTCCTGCCAGTGCCCGTTTTTACCATAAATCTGCTTCTGAAACTTAAGTCTTTTATCTCCACCTAAAGAGGGATTTCTCTCCCCCAGCTTAAAAGAGGAGTGGACTCCAGTATCGAGACACGGCGCTGGGCATCCAGCTTGACACTGACACAGACATCGCCCCTACAACTAGGTTCCTTCACTCATCAGCTGTAAGCCATGGCAGCCTCATCAGTTTCCCACCTGTGTGTGGATTCTGGCTCTCTCGAATCCAAAATGAAGTTCTCAAAAGCAGACACTGAAGTGAGGGTGGAGATAGAACGGAGACCTAGGAGCCCTAGCGGCCTCAAGGCCGGCTCGCAAGCAAGAAAAGATACGACCAGCCTCTCTCCCTTAGGGGAAAGGAGGTGATAAAAATACCCTTGTACGCTAAGAGTGATGAGCTGAATCCTTAGTGACAGGCTGTGCGGGCCTGAGGGCAGAGCACTGGCCTTTTTCCTCCCTAAACCTAGGCCCAATTCACAGGCTGAGTCCCTCCCCCATGCTCCGAGGCGACGAGAAGGCAGCGGAACTATCCAGAGATCCCAGCTGGCCCGAAAGGCTGCGCAGAGTTACTGACCACAGACCAACGCCCCAGCTAGGCTGCTACCCTACTCCAACCTCCCAAAGCCTGGCCTGCCACCGCCTCCTCCAGGAAGCCACCCTCACTCGCCGATACTCCTCTTAAAAAAAAAAGAGAAGCCGGCCACAGGTGTAGCATAACGGCTCAGTAGGCATCGGTGGGCCCAGCACGCCGCGGGACTCGAGATGTCGGGGCTGGCACGGTCCGTGACCTTGAACAGGCCGCCCCGGGCCAACGTTGCGGCCTTCCCGCTGCGGCCAAACCGGCGACTTGCGGCCCGCACCACTCACCGAGCGAGACCGCCGCCACCAGCCCTCTTCGGGCCCTGGCAACCCGCTCTCGATTCCGGTTCCGGCGTCGGGTCGGTTCCGGTTCCGGCGCGCCCCTCCCCCGTCCCGGCTCCGCCGCCGCCGCCGCTTCAGCCGCTTGTTTTGTTTCGACTTCGAGATAGGGCTGTGGGAGGCGGAGCGCCGAGCTGATGACGCACTTCCGGCAGGAGTGGGAGCTGTAAGTGAAGGGCAGCTACAGGAGGGCGGGAAAGAAAGAGGAGGGGTTCCGGTGCATTGCCCTTTTCTAGAATCCTACTTAAGACAATATATAGAAGTCCTTGGCCTCTCCCATTAAGGTCCAGACAACACGGTGGAAGTTCACATTGGTTTATTGAAAACACTCGCTACCCAAGAGCTCTTTAATGTGTGGAGAAACACGCGCGTGTGTGGAGCAGTGCTTGGGGACATGGTTAAGCCCTAGGGCGTGGTCACTGGCAGGTGTTGTAGATCTGGACCTGCAGGTTGATGCCCTGCAGCACGCTGCGCATCCTGGCTTCCAGCCCATCCAGCTGGGCCGCCTTGCCCTCCAATGCCCGTTCATTCTCTTCATAAGTGCCCTCCAGTTCTAGAAGGGTAAAGAAATAGTTTAGACTTTTCTCCCACAAGCCCACCTCTCTAGTTCCTACCTACCACGGTCCTCACCCTGTAATCGCTGCAGCTTGTCCTGAGCAGCCTGCAACAGGCTCCGAGCCTCATCCCGCAGCTGCTCGGCCCTGGCTTGTGCCGCCAGAACACCTTCAGCCTTGCGTTCTGCCAATGCCCTCACAGTTTGGTACTGGTCATCTACTTGTTCTCGCAGTTGCTGCAGAGACAAAAGGCAGGGTCAGTATGCTAGTCCAGTGGGGTCCTAACTACACTACCCGCACCCCATCCCAATGGCTTTGCCTCAACTCACCTTCTCAGCCTCCCTGGCACGGCTCTGGGCACTGCCTGCTGTTTCTTCAGCTGTAGATGCTGCCAGGCTATTTCCTGCCCGTTTCAGTTTCAGGGCCTCCAGGAGGGCATCCAATTGCCGAGCACGCTCACTAGCCGACTTCAGGGACTGCTCTGCACCTGCCATCCTCTCCTGTACCTGTAACGGAGACACCTGGGTTTAACAAATCCACTTTTAGTCCCAGGAATCGATTAGGAGAAAGAAGCTCCAGCCAGGGAGCCGAGCGTGGTGGCGCATGCCTTTAATCCCAGCACTCGGGAGGCAGAGGTGGGCAGATCGCTGTGAGTTCGAGGCCAGCCTGGACTACAAAGTGAGTCCAGGACAGCCAGGGTGACATAGAGAAACCCTGTTTAAAAAAAAAAAAAACAAAACAAACAAGCCGAGCGTGGTGGTGCACGCCTGTAATCCCAGCACTTGGGAGGCAGAGGCAGAGGCAGGCAGATAACTGTGAGTTCAAGGCCAGCCTGGTCTACAAAGCGAGTCTAGGACAGCCAAGGCTACACAGAGAAACCCTGTCTCAAAAAACCAAAAAAAAAAAAAAAGTTCCAGCCAGGGTTACAGAGTAAGACCCTGTAGCAAACCAAACAAAACAGATCCATAATACGAGCCCATAACCTTGTCCCACTGATGCCCTATGGAAACCACACCACACCTGGTGCAGGGTCTGCTCTGCGTTCTGTGTGTCAGCCACTGCTCCCCGGATGGCACCCTGAGCAGCACCCTGTGCCCTTTGAGCCTCCTCCAGTGCTGCTTGTACTGTCTCTGCCTTCTGCTTCTCACCCTCAGCCCGGCTCCTGAGGAAAAGGGGGAGATCAGGGACTGCAGGTATCGGGACCAGGTTTCAACAATGGGGACCAGGGTTGGGGGTCAGACCGTGCCCGCTGCGCATCTTGTAGTAGCTGCTCAGCCCGACGCACATCCCCCATAGTGTGTGCCAGGATTGTGTCCACATCTGCCAGGCTTCGGACACGTTCTGCAATCTCACTTGCTAGGCGCTGGATCTGCTCCGGTGAGGCGGGGATGGAGAGTTCTAGCACCCGTGTCGCTACCATTTCAATACTGTCCGGATCAGCTCCCTCCTCTACGGAGACACAGGCAAGGACTTAGCAGGTTCTCCAACATGAGCTTGGGAACACTATCTTGGTATGTGGATTCTCAGACTGCACATGCGATAGGAGTTTGCTAATAGACATAAGGATGTAACCAAACATCAGGGACTATATAAGGGGTACAGACTCAGGGACATTGACTGGACAAGGACTCAGAGGCCAGACACAGGGTCATAAACACATGTCTGTTATAGACCCCGAGACTCAAGTACACACAGACACAAGAGAAACAACCACATGGCCTGGGCCACGTGGGAGGCTCACGGCTGAGGAAGTCCTTCACACTCTGGATAAGTTCTCGAAGCTCCTGATTGGCCTGCTCCACTTGGCCCCTAGTAGCATTAGCCTTGTCCAGGGCTGCCTGTGCCCGCTGCTGTGCCTCCTCTGCCTGCCGACGAGTCTCAGACACTCGGCTGAGGATGCCACCACCTTCTACCAGTGCCCGCTGCAGCTCTGCCTGTGTGTGCCGAGCCCGGCCCAGCGCTAGGTCTGCTGTGGCTGCTGCCCCACTGCAACCGAGGCCACCACAACGGGGCTGCCCATCCTCATCCCGACATCCGGCACCCCCACAAGGGCTGGTAGCACAGGGTGCGTCCCCTGGGGCCCCACACACCTGCCAGGCACAAAACAAATCATGGTTCTGTGGGAAGAATATCCCCACCCACCTCCCCACTCCATACCTGCACCTCACCAGCTCATTTATGCCTGTCAGGCTCAGTGCATGGGTATGTGCAGAGAGCTGGCCCAGGGCCTGCTGGTTGGCCAAGTGTTGGCGGTTGAAGTTTTCTTTTTGGGCACCCATCAGCACTTCTGTCCGACGCCTGGTATCTGCCGAGTTGCTCACGGGGCTAGGTACTGCCAGGGTGGAGGTGTTGGCACGGCGTTCTGCTTCTGTAGACTGGCTATGGGCATGGCGGATGCTGTCATAGGCACCTAAGTTGGGTCAAAAGGGCCAGTTAGTGGCTGAACAGTGACCTGGCCCGCCTGCCTAATTAATTAATAACTCACCTAAGAAATTAGAATGTTTGAGGATATCCAGATGCTGGTCAAGCTGCCTCAGCGTGAGATTAAGCGCAAGCCCGTCTCTCTCCAGCCCACTGAGCGCGTGGTTGGCATTGAAGTTCTCATCCTGGACATCTGTTAGCTCTGCTTCTAACTGAGTCAGGCGCTCAGTGGTCTTCCCAATTTCATGGCTGTATCAATAGGGGTCGTGTTTAGATAAGCTTTAGTACAGAACTCTTGGATCTTTCCTCCATCCCACTGTATGTGTTTAGTCCCATCCGTACCGCAGTCCCTCTGTGGCTTCTACGAGCTTTGCAGTAGAGGCAGCTGAGGCGTTGCGGGCACCCACGATGGCCTGCACCATGCCCAGCTTCCCTTGCATGTTCAAAAAGCTGCTCTCAAAGGCACCCAGCACACCCGTCTGCTGCAACTCCCGAGCCCACTGCTCCAGGCGCCGGGTCCGAGCAGCCAAATCCTGAACCACACGATCCCAGTCTCCAAAGCACGCATGGCAGGGGTGACAAGCAGGGAAAACGCCGGAGAAGCCACGAGCACACTGGTCACAGCGCACGCCGGACACGCCTGGGCGGCAGCTACAGTGGCCTGTGGCACGGTGACACTGAGGTTTGTCTATTCCTCTGGGATCGCAATCACAGGCTGTAGGAAAAGACAGACCACGGTATTAGGGTCCTTGCGATGCATTCAAGATAGTCTTTATCCACCCTGTCTCTCCAGATTTCTCACCACGACACTGCAGGCCAGGGTCTCCCCAGTGGAGCTCTTGGCACTCAGAACAAGTCCTCCCACCAAAGCCGGCATGACAGTGGCACTGCCCTGTGAACTAGGGTACAAACAGAGCAAGGCTCAGGGCCTCTAGTAAAGGTTGAGCCTTTGTGGCAGACAGCTGGCTCCATCTACCAGGATCTCTCCAGGATTCCATACCTCATTGCAGGTAGGGCCTCTGGCCCGGCTCGGGTGGCAAGCACAAGGCTGGCAGCCATGGCCACTGGTGAAGTTCCAAAAGTTGGGCGCACAGCGGTCACAACTCAGACCTTGGACATGGGGGAGGCATGGGCACTGCCCACTGCTTGGGTCACAGTGGCACTGGTCAGAAGATGGGCACTGCTGGGGATCTGTGCCTAGGAGGTTGCAGGTACAGCCTGGGCAAACCAAGATAGACACAACAAGTCAAGGAGCTCTATCTGCAGCAGAGCCCACCCCAAGCATCTCTTCCCATGTCCACAACTTACGGTGACAGCTCTGTCGGGTGGCTTGCCCATGGAAGCCAGGCTTGCAATGGCCGCAGCGGGGCCCCTCTGTGTGGTGTAAACAACGCAAGCACTGCCCCGTGTGGGGGTCACAGGCATCGGGGTCGGTGGGGTCAATGTTTCCACTGCATTCACACAGTTGGCACCTGCCACCTGGCTTTGTCGGGTCTCCAAAGTGCCCAGGGGCACAAGCATCACACCGAAGCCCTGTCCACGGTCAAGAGGAAACCATGAGTGCTTAGCTTAGCCACGTCACCCTGATCCCATACCTGGGCCCCCACACACTCACCTGTGTAGCCTGGTCGGCAGTGGCACACAATTTGCTGGGAATATCCATCCCGGTGACAAGAAGTAGCGAAGTGCCGCTGGCTCCCAGGACCTTCGGGACAGGGACAAGGCCGGCACTGGCCCCCATATGGCAGCCGTGGGTCCCCATGAAAACCAGCAATGCACCTGCAGGGAAATAAATAAGTGTTGCCTGAAGGCAGCCCGCCCAGCCGCCAACCACTCATAGGCTGCTCTAGGCTCACCTTTCACAGTGCTCGCCCCCTGTGTAATCACGGCAGCCCAGGCAAGTCCCTGTGTGCGTATCACATTCGTCCGCACGCCCATTGCAGACACAGGGCCGGCAATTGGGGAATCCCCACTGGCCGCGTTGACAGTGGTCACAGCGAAGACCAAAGGCACCAGTTCGGCAGGGACATTGTCCGCTAGTCCCGTCACATAGGGCACTGAGTGCTCCATCGGGACTACATTGGCAGGCTGGGGACAAGGGAGACACTTGACAGGAGGCAGTCAGGGTGGGAAGGCTGGGGAAAAATAGGAAAGTACAAGAGACCCCAGCCTAAGAGTTCCAAGGGATCCAAGGCAGAGTTGAGGAAGGAAAAAGCAAAGCCAGAAGGAAGAGAGAGACTCATTGTGGGAACAGAAAGAGAAGAGGAGCGACCAAGAGATAGACAAATACCTTGACAGCCTGCAGGGCCAAAGCCATAGTACCCCGTAGCGCAGGCATGGCAGCGGCGTCCAACCACTCCAGGTTTGCACAGGCACTGGCCTCCGTGAGGATTGCACTCGGAACTCAGTGAGCCTTGAGGGTCACACTGACATGCTATGAGAAGAGGAAGAGCAGATTGCAGGTTAGGCTAGGTCCCCACCTCTGCCTACCAAATCCCTATCCAAAGTACTTACGCAAGGCACCATTGTAGATGAAGGAGGACAGGCTGATGAGGAGGGGGGCACAGGCCTCCGACAGAGGGGTCTTGCTGGGCATCAGACCTTCCTCATGGCAGCGGTATCGTTCAAAGGTGGCACGGCGCTCCAGGGCAGCCGCGTCACCCCCGCTGAACATCTCTAGCACCAAGACACGGGGCAGCAGCACCAGCTGAAGAGATGTGCGAGAGAGCAGGCACATAGGACCACACTGGTACTGCCAGAGGATGTGCCTTAGCGCTACTACCACGGGCCTGGCTTTTTCAGTCACAGACCCTTCCTAGTCATCACCACCACCATATCCTCCACCCCCACAGGCCCTGCCACCCTGGCTGATATGAGCACGAGAGACTTGTTCACCGAATCAATGAGTAGCCCAGATCCAGAGTAGGTTTCAGGATGGCCTCGTCCACCCAATCGAATCAGCTTCAGATTCAACTTGTAGGAGACACCGGGCTCGAGGCAGACAGGCCTGGGAAACACCAAAAACCTAGGCATGGGGAAGAGGGAGACAGGGATAGGATGCCACTCAGGGCCCTCATACCCTCTTACACTGCCACTCACAGAGTCAAGCCTATTGATCAAGGCAAAGACCACAGCTGGGCCAGACCAGGCCAGCATATACCTGTTAAGGCCCTGGCGTGGAATCTGAACAGAAGAGTCCCACAAATGTGGCTTTCTGGAATCATACACCTATACAGACCAATAGCACTGGAAACACAGAGCCTGGCAACCCCACATCTCCTGGTCTTTTTCTCATTTGTTATTTTTATGTTATGTATGTATATATGTATGTATGTGGGTACATATGTATGCATGTAGGGTGTCTCTCTGTGTGTGTGTGTGTGTGTGTGTGTGTGTGTGTGTGTGTGTGTGTGTGTACCACATGTGACCAGGTGCCCACAGAGGCCAGAAGAGGGTGTTGGATCGTTTGTAACTAGATTACATGCAGTGGCAGCCTCCCAATGTGGACGCTGGGAACCAAACCTGGGTTCTCTAAAAGAGCGAGTGTTCTTAACTCCTTCTCTCTTGCCCTGTTTTTTTCATTTTGTTTGTCTGTTGCTGTTTTTCCTGTCTATAAATCCACATTTCTTTTCTTTAATGATTTATTATTTACTTTTATGTGTATTGGTGTTTTGCCTGCACGTATGTCTGAGTGAGGGTGTCAGATCCCCTGGAACTGGAGTTACAGACAGTTGTGAGCTGCCAAGTAGTTGTTGGGAATTGAACTTGGGACCTCTGGAAGAGCAGCCAGTGCTGTTAACTGCTAAGCCATCTCTTCATCCCCTCCAGGCCTGGTTTTTGAATTTTCGTTTGGTTGCTTGGTTTTCTTTCTTGTTTTGTTTTTTTAGGCAGATACCAAACTAAAATGTGAGTGACTGAGTTTGTATTGATTCTGTAGTAGGATGGGACCCTGCTACAGCTGTGCGTGCTAGTTAGGAAGGAGGTGTCACTGTTACACCCAGACCTCTGGTCCTTTCCTTAAGATACTAATCTCACCACTCTTTCCATCTCCGAAGTGACTTGCATCACCTTCTGAACCTGCACGTGACTTCTCTCATTCCACTCCCGAATCCTCCTCCAACCCAGGAGTCTTCTGCCCCTGGTGTTACTTCAGCTTTGCTCTTCCACCCAATCAATCCACAGAGACACCTGTAATCACTGCCAGGTCTTCTACTCCAAAGGGACTTCTGGCCCACTTGGTGTCAAGGTCAACAGTGACTTCCATGGAGCTAAACTCAGTGGCCACTTTCCTATTCTTCTCTGGCTCCAGCACTCGGCATGTCATGAGCTCACTGTATTTTCCTCTCCACTCTTTTTGCTCAGCTTCCTTACCCTGTCCACAGCCCTAGATTTTCCTTTTGTCCACTCATTTCCTTTTTTTTGAGACAAGCTCTCATGTGTTCCAGGTAGATTTGGAATGTGCTGTGTAGTCAAGAATACATTGAATTTCTTTCTTTCTTTCTTTCTTTCTTTCTTTTTGAGGCAGGGTTTCTCTGTGTAGCCTTGGCTGTCCTGGACTCACTTTGTAGACCAGGCTGGCCTCGAACTCACAGCGATGCTTGCCTCTGCCTCCTGAGTGCTGGGATTAAAGGCATGCATCACCACGCTGAGTGTTACATTGAATTTCTAATCCTGCCTCCACCTCCCAGGTGCTGAAATTACAGGCATGAGGTCCAACAACTAATTCACTCGAACCACATTTTTACTCCAAAATGACTCCTCCCAGTAACTCTGGGCACAGAAATTCACCCACTCACTGGCCTCATCCCTCAAGTCAAAGAGTCTCAGAATTGTTCCATCTGTTCCATTAGCTACACAGGGTGGTGCACCCTTTTAGCTCCAGCACTTGAGATGCCAAGGCAAGAAAATCACAAGTTTTGGGCTAGCCTGGGACATGTTATAAGATCCTGGATTGGAGTCAAGTGGTGGTGCGCACACACCTTTAATGCCAGCAGCGAGGAGGCAGAGTTAGATCTCTGTAGGTTCAAGGCCAGCCTGGTCTACAGAGAGAGTTTCAGGCTAGCCAGAGAAACCTTGTCTAGAAAAAAAAGATACACACACACACACACACACACACACACACACGGCATTACAGCACACTACTACAATCTTCACACTCGGAAGGTGTAGACAGTGGAAGTTCAAGGTTATTCTAAGCTACATAATGAATTCAAGGCTAGCCTGAGATATATGAAATCCTCTCTCCAAAAGGAAAAAAAAAAAAGGTGGGATAAGGGGGCTATGATGTAGCCATCAGAGTAATAAAAAAGATACAGGAAACAAATACTTCTAGAATGTAACAAAACCTTAACCAGACCAGTCACAGGCCTCCTCTGACACCACTGCCTTGCACCCATCACCATCACAGGAGTGACACTGGATGACTTCCCATCAGTTAATGTCTTGGCTTCTTAAACTTATACCATTGAAAACGCAGGCCCCGTTTTATCTATGTCCTTCCTGTAAGCACAGCCATGGCCTTGGCAAACAGCACCCAAAAGAAGGTACTCGACAGAAGGAACCAATGAAAGAGCAGTGAGGGTGTCTCAGGTGATGAGGCCCTTCAGTCCTTACGGCGGCGGCGCGCTCACCTGGTGTTTGGCTGAAGCATCCCCTGAACACGGTCGTCCTTGGACAGCACATGCCCACATGGACTGCGGCCAGACACGGGCCCTGGACGCTGCACGGTCACTTCCAGCTCCGCCCATTGCTCACGAACCTGAGGGAAAGAGAACACTGGAGCGGATGCTTTACAGCCAGAACGCCAGCATAGGTCTGCCACCACAGGGTCTAACCTGGGGCTCGAAGCGCAGTAGCAGGTCATAGTCCATGGCCCTTGGCAAAGAGGTCACGGGGAACTCCACTTCCTGACCTTCCCGCATCCGCACAAAGCCCAGGCCAGTCCAGGATGGAGTCTCTCGGTTGGTCGCCATACGCTCTACCACCTCAAGCCCCTGAGAGTCAACGCAGTCAAAGTAGGGATGAAAGTGCCTATTTTGCCATAATTAGCCCCAAACATCATTTCTCCTGCCAAGACCTCCCCCAAGACTGGATAGTACCCAATCACCTCCAAGACCCCACCCACAACCCCTCCTCTCTAGCCACCCCACCCACACCCTGTGAATGCTCCCACCTGCCCACGGGCATCCTCCGCCTCCCAAGTTAAATAGTCCAGAAAAGGCCGGAAGTAGCCAGGCTGTACTTGTTCACAGCGTCGCCCAATCATGTGCTGGCGGCAGCGGCACTGACCCGTGGCCTCATCACACCTGAGGAATGCCGAGGTTACTTGAGGACCACCCCTCACCTTCCCGACCACCTCCCGAGCCCCTGTTCCAGCAACTCACTGAGGATCCAAGGCACCACCCACGTCGCAGTCACAGGGGCGGCAGCCAAGCAGGTCATGGCTCAGGCCCCAGTGGCCAGGCTAGGGAAAAGGGATTGCTGGAGGCCAGAAACAGACCTCCTGGCCACCCACCCGGAGTCCAGTCAAACTCCCAGCCTCTGCCACTGACAGGTGAACCGAGGTGAACACCTTATCCCCCCGCCCAGCCCAAAGGCTTTCCACCGAGGATTTAGGTTCAGGTTTTTGGTACCCACCACTGGACTTTGCCCTCAGCTATGCGCTTTGAGGACAAGTCCAGGACCCCAAAACCCCAGATCCCTCAGTCATACCAGGCAGCGGTCACAGCCACGTCCGGTCACCAGCCGCTTGCAGAAACAGGTTCCACTGTTGGAATCACAAGGGGTGCCCCCAGGCACTGTGCCCCGTGAATTACACTGACAACCTGGAGTGAAGGAGACCCATTAGCACTTTAGGGAATGAAAGCAGTGTTCCAGTTCAGCTGCATCAGGCACAAGAGGCCAAGGGTTAAAGGTCAACATAGGCAGAGTTAAGGCAGGAGGCACATACGCTGGCATCCCAGAGGGTCACTGGCACTAAGTCCAAAGAAGCCATCACGGCATTGCTGGCAGCGAGTGCCAACCACATGTTCTTTGCAGCGACACTGGCCTGAGACCAGCCCTAGCACAGGGTCATCATGGGAATCACAACGGCCACCATCTTGAGAACCCATAGGGTCACAGTCACAGGCTGAGAACAGAGGAGAATACAAAGTCATCCTGTCCCAATGGCATAGCGTCAATCCGGAACCTTCCCCGAGTCCTGTTCTGAGTCTGCCACATATTCCCTATGTCCGAGGGCCATAATCTTGCTTCCCAGATCCTGACTCAGGCTCAGCTTTCTCTCCCTCACATCCAGTCCCAGCCTTACGACGGCACACAGCCGGATCCCGTATGTCCTTGGTTGGGTCACGGTAGAAGAAGGGCCGGCAGAATTCACAGTGGCGCCCAGCTGTGTTGTGCTGACATCCATCACAGACGCCTCCACTCACGTTTCCCGATGCCAGGTACACAGCCATGTCAAAGTGGCAGCTATGAGTATGCCCGTTGCACTCACACTCTGGGAGAAGACAAAGGCCAATTGAGAAGGCAGGTCCTTAGGATAAGGGACACGTGTGGAGGGGGGGAGGTAGTATCGTTACATTATGGTACCAGAATTTGTGGGTGATAGCTTAAGGACTTCAAGGTTTCAGGACAGCCAGGGCTCTGTGTAACAGAGAAACGCTGTCTCAGAGAAACCAAAAATAAGAAAAGATAATCTATATATGTGTATGTTTGTATGTTTGTATGTATGTATATATGGGACTGGTAGCCAGAATATACAAGAGGGTTGAGGGAGCCGGGCGTGGTGGCGCACGCCTTTAATCCCAGCACTCGGGAGGCAGAGGCAGGTGGATCCCTGTGAGTTCGAGGCCAGCCTGGTCTACAAAGTGAGTCCAGCCAAGGCTACACAGAGAAACCCTGTCTCGAAAAACAAAAACAAAGTAAAAAACAACAACAACAAAAAAGAGGGTTGATGGTCATCAGGGATACCAAGGCCTGGGTACCCTTTAGACAAAAGCCTAGGTTTTTAGGGCCTGACCTTTTTTGGCTTTTGGCTTTAACTAGGGCATAGCCAGGCTAGAGTTCTGTGTGTCACTCACTCCGACAGGCATGAGTATGGCCATCTTCAGCAGGATGCCAGGGAAGGTCCTGAAAGAAGTCCTGACACTTCTCACAGTTGAGACCGTGGGTATTGTGCTTGCAGATACAGGCCCCATGCACCTGTGCAGATAACGCAGGAAGGTTGATGTCACCATCCAGAAATGCCTGTCCCTCTCCCCAACCCTGTTCCAGTCATCCCAGGGCCCTTACCATGCCTTCAGCATGGGCCGGCGCCCCTGGGGCAGGGGCGCACTGTGAGGCATGCCCATAGCAGAAGCAGTTGCCGCGGATAACAAGCTCATAAAGGGCATAATAGTATTTTTCCCGGATCTCCCGCCGAGGGTCAAGCAAGTTGTCTCCCAGTGTGTGAAGCCGAGTCAAGTTCACTCGTAGGTTGGTGATCTTCAAAAGGTCTAAGAAAGGGTGAGGGATTGAGTCCAAGTGGGGGGGGGGGCAGGCCCCTGTAGCCTCATACCCACCCAGGGGTTGCGGCTGCCAAGGTCACCTTGGGAGACCTCTTTTCTACTGCTAAAGCAGAGCTAAACTGGGCTTGGCATCTGCTCTAGGAAGCACCTAAAATAGTTACTGAGGCCCCAAATAGTCCCCATCCGGACACTGGGACTGTGCCAGTTTCAAGTGTAGAATACCCACTCTGAATCCGTGAGCTGTAGGGGTCTGGAATAGGGATGGCAGGGTCCAGCACGCGATAGATGACCTGGCAGGACAGGAAGTACACAGAGATAATGGACCTTGCTTCAGGTCCATCACAAACCCCCCTGATCCTTGTTCCCTGTCCGTGGCCAGATCGCAGCCCTTACCTCGCCTTCAGTGGATGGCTCGATTTCTGAGTAGCGGGATTCACAAACAACATCATCCCAGTGCCGAGGCGGAGCCAGCGGGACGCCCGGAAAGTCCGCCCCGCAGTCATAGGAAAAATATCGGTACACATGCCAAGTGCGACCAAAATCTGCAGAGCGCTCCACCAGCATGGCAGCAGGGCGAAATGTCTGGGTGGGGAAGGAGGACATGTCTGATCAGGAGGAACCAGGATCTTGGTCCAACCTAGGCTACTGAAAGCCTAGCTCAGTCATGGTCACCGCCAAGCAGCTCACAGTCAGGTGGGAGTGACAGTGCAAGGCAAAGATCAGAGCAGGGAGGGAGGAAAGCAGTCTCAGGAGGCCCAGGGAGCATGGACCACAAGACAGCATGTGCAAGCTAGGTGTGGTGGCGCACGCCGGTAACCCCAGCACTCAGGGAGGCAGAGGCAGGTGGATCTCTGTGAGTTTGAGGGCCAGCCTGGTCTACAAAGCGAGTCATCTGGACACAACACATAAGCTCAGGGAAGCTTGGGTGTGGAGCTGGGGCTCTGCCCAGGGCCACTGGGGAGCAAAGCAGAGCAATTCAGGCAGGTTCCGCTGTCTGACATGAGGCACCTTGAAAGTCATGATGAGATGGGTGAAATGGAATTCAGCTTCCAGATCCAGCTGGATGGTGACCATTGGGATACCTGCAGCCGGAAGCAGAGGTCAAGGTGTTGAGGTTCACTGATATACAAGCCCTGACCACTCTAACGACCTACTCAGGCCTCACCGTTCTCCGATTGCCACCAGGCCGTCCGGCGCTGTGGCGCAAAGCTGGTGACCACATTCTGGATCCGATGGCTGTTTGGGTTGTCTCGAGCAGAGAAGGGGCGCCGAGAGTCACACAGGAAACACTTCTTCTCATCCTGGTTTGGGTGGAGGTGAGGCTCAGCGAGTGACCTTAGCTGCTGCCAACCCCACCCTGACCCAGCTTCTCACCCAGTCCCCAGCGGCACCTGGAGATGACTGACAATACAGTAAGGTTGAGGACTGTGCAAGCCACATGTGGATGAGGCAGTCAGTCTGTCTGCGCGGCCCACCAGCAGGTCACCGGTGGCTGGGTAGCAGCTTCCTCGAGAACAACCAGGCACATCCAAGGACGGGGCCTGGGCCAATGTGGCAGCCAGCACTGGAGGGTGGGGTGAGGGGTGGGCAGTGGGTCAACCAGTTCAGCAGTGCTTCTTCTATTGGGTAGTCCCATCCATCCCTTGGGCCCCTGGGACAGCCAACCACCCCTGGACCTATCACCACATCCCACAACCTTAGGCCTCACCAGGCCCCCTTACCACTTAGAAGTAGGCCCAGGCGAAGAAGTTCCCATGGCACAGGCTGTCCCTGCCTGGCCCTCCCTGGTTCTCCTGAGGCCCACTCCATCCTGAAGAGAGGTAAAATGGAGGTAAGGGGAGAGAAAGGATCTAGAGACAAATCCCACCACCTCCCTTGGTTGAGGCTGACCCTGACCGTGTAGGTGCTGGGCTGGCTTGCCTCCAGGCCCTCAGTCGTCCCAGGGTCCTTCCAGCAGTCACTCCTCCACAATCTGAGAGTCTGACGACTTTGAGTAAAGTTGGAGAGCAGGGAAGGAAGGAAAACATGGAGTGGATTTTAGCCAGGATTATAACTGAGGCCAGAGCCCACAACCCTTACCCCTGCCCTCTGCAGACAACCCTCACCCCAAGAACCAGACACTGGCCACGTTACACAGTTTCTTTTCTTTTCTTTCTTTCTTTCTTTTTTTGTTGTTATTGTTGTTTTCGAGACAGGGTCTCTCTGTGTTAGCCTTGGCTGTCCTGGACTCACTTTGTAGATCAGGCTGGCCTCGAACTCACAGCGATCTGCCTGCTTCTGCCTCCCAAGTGCTGAGATTAAAGGCGTGTGCCACCACGCTCCCGGCTACACAGTTTCTTTAAGGTGGGATTTATCTAGCAGAGTATCAGAGGTGTATTTAGCAAAAAAGCAGTTTAGTTAGAAGAGCTAATATGTAAAGGGAGAAAGTGGAGTAGGCTGCTCAGAGACAGGGACCAGCCTGGTCCACGTATCTTCATTGTATCCCTTAAGTCCAGCGGAAGATGGAGAGCTGACTCGTTAGGTGATAGGAAGAGGGCTCGTGGAGTCGTGGGAATAGCAGAGGTAAGGAATTGGTTTATGATCTTTGAGATCTGGGAGGCAAGGTGGCTCTTAAGGAGCTTATGGCCTTTGGCCTTGGCGTCACTATGGAAACCAATGTCAAATCAGCTACACGGTTACAGCATCAGCAGTGGTCATCCAAAAACCTCACCACAGGTCCAATAGAATTTCAGCTTGCACCTTTTCCATCTCCAAGGACAGACTAAGATTGAGCTCTGAGCTTTGGGAAGTACTGGGAAGACCAAACACTACTGCCTGAAAGCACAGCTCTGAGGAGCTCCATAGGACATGAGGACAGTCCATAGCCACTACAGCAAATGGGTTCCGAGAAGCGTTGCCTGTTTCCTGATTAAAATGAGCCGTGGCTATTCAGTTACGCAGATGATGGGATCTGGATGTCAGACCCTGGACCAGAGCGGCAGCGAGTGAATCCGAATCTTGTGCCTGTTAATCCATTCCGGGCTTTCCAGGCCTCTGGCAGCTGGGAGCGGAGAGTTGGAATGCGCGCACCCACTAGGCGCGCGCCCCACCCAGACCCCTGGGACATCAGGCGGGAAGAGGGTGGGTCCAGGGTCCGTAAGGCTTGCTTTGAGTGCTCCAGCTATGAACAGACTGCTGGAGATCAAGTAAAGATTACTAAAAGCTGCAGGCGCCCGTGGGAAAGCCGAAGTTCTTCAAAGGAAAACTTTCCGTCTTACCAAAGGGAACGGGGAGGGGGGGGGCGGGGCAGCCAAGCTCCTGGATTTTCCCAGTCGCTGGAGTAGAGTCTCCAGCCGCCTAGAGAGCCCTTTGGGTAACCTAGGGATGGATCAGAATTTTAGATCGCTCAAAGATAAAGGTGGGAGTGGAGTGGGGTTAAGGACTCTGAGGGTGTCAAGGGGGTTCATGATAGCTCTTTCCTCAAGGTTAGACGGCCAATAAGGGACATCATAGAGTCACATAGAGGGCACTCAGTGAGTTCTCAAGATGAGACTCCTTGGTCACTATAGTGTTACCCGGGGTGAGTGGGGGGTTGTTCACGGTCCTTTTTTTTTTTTTTATGTTACACGTATGAATGTTTTGTCTGCATGTATACCTGTGAACCATATCCGTGTCTGGTGCCACCAGAGGCCAGAGAAGAGCATCAGATCCTTTGGAACTGGAGTTACAGAGCTGTCATGTGGGTGCTGGGAATTGAACCTAAGTCCTTTGGAGGAGCAGCCAGTGCACATAGCTGCTTACTTTCTCCAGCTGTGCCAGGCTCCTTTTTTGGCTGGCATCTGTAGTTAGCTATCAGCTGCTGGCATGAGTGGCATATGTGCTCTAAAGTTTTCCTCCTTTGGGGCCAGGAGATTGGCTGCCTTCTTGCCCAGGGCCTGGCCATTCGGTGCTAGACGGTGGTCCAACTCTGGACATCAGGCTATCTGGTCAGGAATGTAACTTCTGACTCTGCCCCAAGTCTCCAGCACAACTCTGGACCCCAGCCCTAACCTTCAATGAACCCAGACTGGGATCAGGCCCCGCCCCCCCTGAATTTTACTGCAGCGCATACCTCACAGGATCTTGAATCTGGTAATGACGCAAGTCCCGGCCCAAACACCTTTGTTCTGGCCTCAGCTTTCCTTTCTGATTTAATCCTACCACGTGCCTGCCCCAGTAAAGCCCAGCCACATCTCTCTAGGGGGCTCCAGTTACTCTGTGCCTTTCACCACAGTTCCTGGCCCTCCACTCTTGCCTGTACCAGCTCTTCTGCAAGATGGCTTCAGGCTGCATTTGCCCTACTACAGATCCACTGAACTTCTTTGGCCATCTGCAACTTCTAGAGCAATGCTGAGTGTCATACCTACCCAGACTCTAGCAACCCAAGTAAGTCACTGATCAAGGATGCTGGGAGGCAGGGATCTTCGAACTGAGACCCTCTACTTTAGGCCCATATAGCTCAGCCCCAGCCTGAACCCTACTTCCTACTGTTCCAGAAGGGTCCTTGAGACCCTAATACCCCCTTTCACCTAGCCTGGGTTTCTAGACATGCCCATGGCCCATGTTGCCTGCTCTGCAGCCTGGGGCTGGAACTAACTCAAGATGAAACATGTCCTGAGATCCTCAGCTCCACTGGGCACATGACTGGGGCCATATCAACTAGTAGCTGTCACCTGAGGCAAAAGACGGGTTGTGGAGAAGTCACAGGAAGGGAGCCACTAGGTTCAGTATTCATCTGATACGGGTAATTAGTGCATGGTGGAAATCCCCAAAGGGAATGGAGATTACAGTGGGTATGGCCATGTGTGCTGGAACATGTGTGTGAAGGCATGCAATGTGTGTGCAGGTGCCTGTGGAGTTCAGATGACAGCGTTGGATTCTCTGGAGCTGGACCTGAACTCTGGTCCTCTGCAAAGGCAGAGGACCTATGAGCCTTAACCTATGAGCCTTCTCTCTCCAGCCTACAGTAGCCTTTGACTAGATAAACAGGCACTGAGGTGGAGAAGTAGGGTATGTACCCCATCCTAGGGAAGAGGCAAAGCCAGCATACACCACAACACCGGCCCCACACCCATAATATCTGAGCCTTCCTCTGTCGAGAAGGGCGTAGGTACCAAAGGAACCTTGGTTGATAACCTAATGACCTTCATCCCAACCTTTCTCAGACCCTTCACCTGCCTCAAACAATTCTGACATGGTGAGAGATTTACAAGAACTGGTTGTCAGACCTAGGCCTGGGATCACCATGAGTTCAAAGCCAGCCTGGACTTACATAATAAGACTCTGTCTAAAAGAAAAAAACAATTAGGAAACATGCAAAATCCTTGCCAATGGGTTGTCAAATGGTACATATACTGAAAGTAGCCAGGGTAGGTTACACCTTGAAAACGGATGCAGGCTTCAAATCAGTCCCCCTAACACTAGACAGTTTCTTTTTTGTTTTTGATTTTTGAGACTAACTTTAAACTCACCCTCCTGCTTCGTCTTAGGTAAGGGGTGTGTGTATGTGTGTGTGTGTGTGTGTGTGTTGCACACGTGAATGCATGCCTCCATATCTGAATAATGTACAGGGGATAAAACCCAGAGCTTCATGGATGCCAGGCAAGCACTCGATCAACTGAGCTACGTCCCTAGCCAGCTGCTAAACACTCACCAGCTCACTAGTACTTCCCTGTGAAGTCTGTTCAGTCCTAACCAATAGCATCGATAGCATCAAGGCAATATTCTGGGTACCACCCAGGTGCCCACAGACATGTACAAGTAAACATGTACTCATGAGCACACACCGGATGATCTAAATAGTTACTTGCATAGAGGCTAGGGCCGCCATATCCCAGCGCCTTATTGCATTAAACCAGGTTTTCTAGACCTGGGTCCCTGTGAAGCCTGCTGTGGGCCAGATTTGCTATACTTGGTAAGGCAGGGTCATATCTAAGGCAATCCCATATCTAAGCTGTAGTCTCTTGGGACTCCCCTTATGGCTCAATACCATGGTAGCCATTCCTGATCTTGCTCCAAATGTATGACTGCTATGTCCGGGCCACAGGCATAACCTGTGGGAGGCAATCAGACTCCCCTGTGTAGTAGATAGGGCTCACAGGTAAAGAGGGAATCACACAGAACACAGAACCACAGAAGCCCAAGCCCCTGGTTCCTATAGTACTGCAAACCAGATGGGCGATACGCTGAAGAATGTTCGTGCCTGGTCTCCTCCCGCCCTGCACCCAACCTACGCCTGGGAGGGAGGCCTCACCAGGTAACACCCCTCACAGGAATCCACACACTACTCCAGTTCTGACTAGGGGCCCCAGAGGATGTGGGTTCAGTATCAGGACCCTACTGACCCATTCCTTCTCCCCAGTTCCCCACAGCAAGTGCTCTGTCCACCAACAGGCCCCTTAGACCTCTACACTAGGAGGTCATTCAGTCATTTGAATGATCTGCATCCTAGATTCTGTGCATGGGCTCCCAAGAAAGCAGAGCCTCAACCTCAGTGTGTGTAGGTGGATAGAGAAGCACTAGGGTTCCTTGTTCTGGGTAAGTTCAACTTCCTGTCACAGCCTAACCCCTTCCTTTACCTGTTGCCCATGCACGTGCCCACTTGGCCTCACCTTGCACTATCATGGCTCTCTTATGCCAAGCCAAGCTGTTGATCTGGTCCAATCCCCAGGATAGTACTTTGAGGTACTCTGTATTGTGTCCAGGACAATACAATCAGTTCCCTCCCACAGCAGTCAGCATTAGCCTAGCCAGAGACGCCCTCCGCTCCGTGACTACTGGACACAAAACTCAGGCAGTCCATCTTTTTGGGGGGCGGTTTCAAGACAGGGTTTCTCTGTGTAGCCTTGGCTGTCCTAGACTGGCTTTGTAGACCAAGCTGGCCTCAAATTCACAAAGATCAGCCTGCCTCTGCCTTCCGAGTGCTAGGATTAAAGGCGTGAGGCACTACACCCGGCTGGGCAGTCCATCTTGTAACTCTGTATCTGGACTTTAGGAAGCTGACTAGAGATTTCATCCCTCCTGATTCCAGATTCCTTGACTGAACTCCCTAGCTGTTGCTGCATAGTTCCCATGGAGGCAGGAGACTGCCTTTTAGTACCTGCCCCTGATGCAGTACATTCTGTAGGGCCTGCAAGTATCACAGTCTTAGATCTCCTTGCACAGGTGGCCATGTCCTGGGCTGCAGCTGCCGGAGACTCAGGCATTGGTCCCAGCAAGCAAAGCAGGTGGGGTAGGACATGCAGTGTGGAAAGGAGCTGCTGGAGCATGGGACACATATCTGTCACCTACACTGGAGAAGTCCTTTCTGCTGTGGTAGGTACCCATGTGGTGGTCACAGTTGGTGAAGATGGAGCCTAGGGACTGGAGAGATGGCTCAGTGTTGAAGAGTGCTGACTGCTTTTCCAGGGGTCTGTGGTCCAATTCCCAGCACCGTCATGGTGTTTATCAACAGTCTATAACTCCAGTTCCGAGGGGCTCCCATACTCTGTACATCCATCTAAGGCAGGGTATGGTGGCACATGCCTTTAATCCCAGCACTCAGGGAGGCAGAGGCAGGCGGATCGTTCTGAGTTCGAGGCCAGCCTGGTCCACAAAGCTACTCCAGGACAGCCAGGGCTACACAGAGAAACCCTGTCTCAAAAAAATAAAAAAAATAAAAGGATCCATACATCTATACATATAATATAAATAAATAAGTATGGAGCTTTGTGGGTCACAGGTATAGGCTGTAGGGGAGAAACTGGGTTCGAAACAGGCAGATGGTACTAGCCTTAGCTTCAAAAACAGCCCTGTGTGAACCAGGTGTGTTGGTACCTGCCTGTAATCCAGGATTGAGGAGATGAATTAGGAAGATTAGGTCAAAGACAGTTTTAGCAACATAGCAACCTCAAGGCCAGCTAAGCTAAAGACTTCTCTCCTAAAATACAATAAACAACTTTTAAAAACCAAGTATGGTATATGCCTATAGTCTCACTACTCCAGAGCCTCTGAGAGAGGGTCATTGTGAGTTCAAGGCCAGCCTGGCCTACATAGTAAGTACTAAGCCAATCAAGGCTATATAGCCAAATCCAATTAAGAAAAAAGAAAGAAAGAAAGAAAGAAAAAATTGAAAAGCAAGTGTGAGTGTGCACAGCAGTTTCACCTGCTTATGGCTGACATGGGCACTTAAATCTTCCCTGACAGACAGGCCATATCACACAGCAGCCCTGGGCCAAGAATGCACAGGACTTAGAGGTTCATTTGTGGGTTGTTTATTTTTGTTTTGTTTTTTTTTTTTTTTTGAGACAAGGTTTCACTGTGTAGCCTTGGCTGTCTTGGACTCGCTTTGTAGACCAGGCTGGCCTTGAACTCACAGCAATCCACCAGCCTCTGCCTCCCGAGTGCTGAGATTAAAGGCATGCACCACCATACCGGACTCCTTTTTTTTTCAAGGCAGGGTTTTTCTGTGTAACAGCCCTGGCTGCCCTAGACTCACTTTGTAGACCAGGGTGGCCTTGAACTCACAAAGATTAAAGGTGTGCACCTCCATGCCCAGTTTCTCGGAGGTTCCTTTAACCTTCTCAGATTCAGCCAGGGTCAGGGGCTAAGAAAGAGCTATCCTAAGTATCCTCTATTCAAAAAGCCACTGCTTAGATTTGTTAATTGTTTCCTTACATTTCTTCAAGTATTTTGTTTGTTTTGTTTTATTGCGGTGAGTGAGGCAATAAACGTGCTGTGTCTTCTTTCAGGAAGCCACCAGACGCTCACTTGTTCCACAGGCAATGACGCCATGGGGCAGCCTTATCTTCATGGGAGGCTATGTAAGCACCCCATTCACTTCTTCATTCCTACTCTGGATAACTCTACCATCTTGACGTGAAGAGCACGTGAAAGTCTCAAGTTCTGGCCTTCAGGGGCACATACTTCGTCCTGAGATATGAAGAGTCAGCACCGGCAAATTCCTTCCCTCCTGAGGAAAAAAGGAACAGGAGTGCTCAAAACACATACACACACACACACACACACACACACACACACACACAGCCTTCTTCTGCCAGCCCTGCTCTGGCCTCTGGAACCTGAGTTCTCAACAAGCACACACACAACCACACGCACACTGTGCGGCCTCTGCCAAGCCTGCTCTGGCTTCTAGTCTCTGCATTTGGTGGAGGGCTCCTCACTATGGCTTTCTCTAGCCTGGCCCGCTTGGCCAATCCAATCTCTGCTGTCTACATCACCAAGCCTTGCCTCCCGTGCGTCCGCTGGGTTCTCACTTCCTGACCTCTTGCCCTTCTGCTTCATCATGTCCTGCTGAGCCCTTGTGCCTCCCTCACCCCCTGACTCTGACTTCTACTCCTACCCCATCGAGGACACACAACATCCCATTCAGTCATTGACTGTGCACGTCCTAGAAACATTTGCTTCCTCAGGATCTGCCTGTACCAGGTCTCCACCCTCCACCTGTGCCTCCGCAGCTCATTCTCAGCCCCGCCCACCCATCCCATCATGCTCACCGTTTGTCATGACCCATTCATAACAGTTTGTCCACATGATAATGCATAGCTGCACATATGGCTGGGCACATGCATCCTCACACAAAAAGACTCTTACAACTGTCTGTAACCACATACACTAGTACTGGTGATCGAACCGCCTCTAATACCAGGTATGAATCACATGCCAGCATAGGTAGGCATGTGGTCCTTCAAATCTGGTTAACGTCACACACTTTATATGACAGAGGAAGGCTCACATACTGCATGACACACTGATTGCAAAGTGCCAAATTTGTAGCCCTGGGGTTCCCCAAGGTTTCAGAGGAGAGGCGAACAATGTCTAATGCCTACGGGTGTGAGGGTGGCAGGGGGACTGCTTGCTGACTTGTTTGCAGAAACAGGCTTTGGTTTCAGATTGACACCACTTCAGGACAAGTAGGGGTCACAGCTACAACGTAAAGAGAGGAAAGATTTGCAGTGTCTACAGAGGAGAGACCGCACCTAGCTGTGCTGAGGTGTCCTTATTCACTCAATATGCAGTTCACACTGGCAGCCTCCAGCACGCAGGCATTGCCAGGAAGCCAGGTCTGCAGGAAGCACAGCTAGGGCCACGGCTAGGATGCCAGTAGTGTTGGCAGCATCCGCTCTGTGGGATCACAGCCTACAGGGTCTGAAGAATCAGTATCACCATTGCACTGGCAGGGCCAGCATGGATTCTTCCTAAGGTCTTATAACTAAGGGTACCCGAGGTAGCAAGAGGAACAAGAGGCCTGGATGTGTACGTTATCTTAGGCATCTTGTATCTTTAGGGCCTGTGGATACTGCACAGCCATAATGTGTAAGTCTGGCTGGAAGGGGAAAGGACACAGAAGTTACATTAAAAATAACCAATCTTAATGAATTATATGAACGTGTGTATAACTCCTCTGTTTTACCCTCCTTTCCCACACCAGGTACTCTGTAAAGATAAATGTGGTTATAAAGAAAGGAAACACACACACACACACACACGCACGCACGCACGCACGCACGCACGCACGCACACAAAACCAAAGCCTGATCTATAAAGAAAGTCCAGGACAACCAAGGTGAACACAGAGAAACCCTTGTCTAGAAAAACCAAAACCACCACCAACAATAACAACAACAACAAAAATAGAATAATCAAGAGGGCTAGAGAATTGGCCCAGCAGTTAAGAGCCCTTGTTGCCCTTGCTGAAGACCCAGGCTTGACTGCCGCACCCACATGATAGCTCACAACCATCTTTAGCTCCAGTACACCCTCCTCCTCTTCTTTTTGTTTGTTTTTCAAGACAAGGTTTCTCTGTGTAGCCTTGGCTGTCCTGGACTCACTTTGTAGACCAGGCTGGCCTCGAATTCACAGCGATCTGCCTGCCTCTGCCTCCTCTCTGGGATTAAAGGCGTGTGCCACCACACCTGGCACAAAATACTTTTTATATTGAAAAAATGTGTCTAAGTATACAGGTAGGATGGACAAAGGTTTGTCATGTAGCCTTGGTGGAATTGGAATTTTCAATGACATGAGGGGGTCTGTGGGTTTGCCATTGCAAAGTATGCCTCACCTTTAAATCCAGGATCCCAGAAGCACAAGATGTGCCCACTCATGCTGTCTGCATGACAAGAACTCCTATACTCGAGACCAGAGTCAAGGTCCCCATGTCAGAAGAAGGGCTGCCACTGCTGGCCCAAGCCCAGAATGGAGGAGTCTCCATAGTAGCTCTACAAGCATCTAGAGGCAGGAGAATATTTACACTTTCCAACCCATTGTCAGGAAGTGCTCACTTTTCCCAGTGCTGACCCACAGTGCTCCTCTTCTCCCGCCTCCCGGTATGACTGGCAGACACTTGTAAGTAGGTGGCACGGGACAGGAGACTCCACTAGCTGGGGAAGCAACAGTCGCAGTGCACCCAGCGAGTCTTGCCTACATATGCACTGCCCCCTCCCAGTTATATATAGCACAGGTGGGTAGCACCCTCAGCAAGACAGTGTTTGATAGCTTCCTGCTGAAAGACTACACTTCCCAGCATTCCTTATGTGTTGGAATAATCTTTTTGTGCACTTTGTTTTTTGTTTTGTTTTGTTTGGTTTTTTCGAGACAAGGTCTCTCTGTGTAGCCTTGGCTGTCCTGGACTCGCTTTATAGACCAGACTGTCCTCGAACTCACAGCGATCCGCCTGCCTCTGCCTCCGGAGTGCTGGGGTTAAAGGCGTGTGCCACCACGCCCGGCCTTTTTGTGCACTTTGTAAAGGTTGTCTTTGCATTACTCAAATGTTGAGTTCTTATTTTCATGCATCATCACCTGCCTTAGTAGTTTGTAAACATACACCCCCATCACCTTCTGATTGGCTTAATAAAGAGCTAACGGCCAATAGCTGGGAAAGGCGGGACTTCTGGGAGAGATAGGAACAAACAGTGGGAAGAACACAGAGGAAGTCAGAAGTACCAGGGCTGAGTGAGAAGTAATGGGCCAGGTAGCAAAGTGGACGAGAATAAATGGGTTAATTTAAGTTAGGGGAGCCAGCTGGGAGGTAGCCAGCAAAGGCCTAAGCTATAATAAATAATAGTAAGTCTCTGTGTCTTTATTTGAGGGCTGGCAGGTTGACACAATTTTTGGGCCAAATTTATAGTGAGCTTTATTATATACTGGCAGGATGATGGACAGTGGCCAGGTCCATACCCAGGATTCCCAGAGAATGACCCTGAATTAGGTTAGCTAGATACTTATAAAGGCAAACCCAACAAGGCTATGTACTTCTGCCTTGGTCCAATTGGGAGCAAACATACATCCGGATGCACCTTCCTGCACATCCTGTGCAGTTGAGGCAACCAATCTGGTTTATAGAAGTGGCCTGTGATCTTACATGAACAGCCCTAGCATTCCAGGAAGTTATCTGTCCTTGGGTAAATGGGAAATACAGGTTAGAGGCATTTTGGTTTTATAGACTTCGTAAGCACAGTAACATAAAACTTAAAACATAACTTTAGCCTTCACACTATCTCTACAGCTGCCTTTATTTGTTTGTTTGTTTTAGTTTTTCAAGACAGGGTTTCTCTGTGTAGTCTTGGCTGTCCTGGACTAGCTTTGTAGACCAGGCTGGCCTCAAGCTCACAGTGATCCGCCTGCCTCTGCCTCCCCACCCCAGTGCTGGGATTACAGGCGTGTGCCACCATGCCCGGTTTACAGCTGCCAATAAATAATCTAACAATGTTCTTTTTGTGTGACACTATTCCTGGGGAGATGGTAACAAAAGTCCACTCACTTGAGGCAGGGAGCCAGGGACAGAACAAGATACAGATACCACCCAAATCCAGCTTGGTGAACCAGTGAATTTTATTGGGGTTACTTACAGGAGCAGAAATGACCCAAAAGACAAGCGCATCACCAAAGTCCATTCCAGCATGGAGAATTGACTGGTCTTCCAAGCAGCTTGTCTCGTCTGCTGCTTCTAGGTGGCGTGGCAGGCCTGTTTGTTTCACACAGCCTAGCAAGTCTGAGTCTAGCTGGTTAGCTTGTCTGTGAGTGTCCCCCGGCAGGTAGTCTTTACTACTTACAGGAAGCTAGTGAATCCTACCAGTCTCCAGGACTTCCTGAATTCCTGAACTTAAACAGAGTCCCTGCAGAACAGATTGTTTCACCTCCTGGAAGAATTATCTTGTATCTTTAAGGAGCCTCCCTGAAGGATACAACGTTTCACTTCCCCTTAGAACATCCTGTGTTGTAGGGAGCCTCCCTGAAGAATGGAATGTTTTGCCTCCCTTTAGATTCTTAAGTTCAGAACACCAGCATCTTAAGGAGCTTCTTTCCAAATGGATGCTTTTGTCTTAGAGACAACTTACACAATACAACGGCACCCTGTGGGCAAGTGACAGGACAATTAAACCATCCAGATAGAGGACATGATTGGTCTTCAACCTCAAACCTAGTGACCTTGAACCTACCACAGCAAAAGATAGTTCAAGAAGCATAAATTCCGCCGGGCGTGGTGGCGCGCGCCTTTAATCCCAGCACTCGGGAGGCAGAGGCAGGCGGATCGCTGTGAGTTCGAGGCCAGCCTGGTCTACAAAGTGAGTCCAGGATGGCCAAGGTTACACAGAGAAACCCTGTCTCGAAAAACCAAAAAAAAAAAAAAAGAAGCATAAATTCCAGGCATGGTGGCGCAGGCATCGATCACTGATTCAGGGGATAGTTGGGGCACTGCCCATTCAAGACACACTGAGTGCTCAGTTTGGAAGGCCCCCAGGGACAAGTCTAAGCCATGGTGTTGGTAAGCCTTTCTTCACTGTTCCCATGCAGCCTGCCTGGAAACACTGTGGCCTCAGCAGCTCAGGCAGCAACTTTGAGATATAACGTAGCAGGAGGGGAGAGAGCCGCAGTCCTACCAGCTCCTTCATGTCCCCTAATATCTTCTGAAGCTTTTATCTCCTATCTCTCCAAAGGTCCAAGACCACAGCACCCTCACTCAGAACCTGTCTCCTGGGGGTAACCCTTCTCTTGGTCTTTTTGTTGTTGTTGTTTGTTTCTCGAGACAGGGTTTCTCTGTTATCTTGGCTGTCCTGGACTCACTTTGTAGACCAGGCTGGCCTCGAACTCACAGCAAAACACCTGCCTCTGCCTCCCATGTACTGGGATTAAAGGCATGTTCACCACGCCCGGCTTCTCCTGGTCTTGTAAACCCTGGCCCCGACCCTATTCTCACTTTTCACCCTTTCTACATGCTATGCTTCCAATGTTCCCCACTGGCAGTCAGTGCTCTTGATTCAATTCTAGACCTGTGTTCCCCTATCTCAGAAAGAGAGAGCTTCACTACAGAAACCCTGTCCCGCCATAATTGGTTTCCACAAGAGGTAAGGCAAAGCACCAAGAACGTCACAGAACCCAGAAAGATGGTCTGCGCAGGCCACTGTACTCCCTTTACTCTCCGAGCCCTCCATGTCTTTTTTTTTTTTTTTTTTTTTAAAGACTTATTTATTATTTATATAGTGTTCTGCCTATATGTGTGCCTGCAGGCCAGAAGAGGGCACCAGATTACATTATAGATGGTTGTGAGCCACCGTGTGGTTGCTGGGAATTGAACTCGGGGCCTTTGGAAGAACAGACCGTGCTCTTAACCTCTGAGCCATCTCTCCAGCCCCCGCCTCCATGTCTTGAGTGAAATTGTTCGTGGTTCAAAGCAGAAGGGGCCTGGGCAGGACTATCGCCCCATGTGACCGTGGAGAAGGGCACGAAGTAAGGTGATGGTATCATGATCACGTGGTCCTGAGGATGCCTCTCCGGCACCTCCGTTTTTTTCCTGAGTCTTATGTAGCCAAAGCTGGTCTTGAACTTGAGTGCCTCTTGCTTGAGTCTCCCTAGTTCGGGGATAACATGCATGCTGCAACATCTCACTTGGGATTTTCCTTTCTCCCTCCTGTTTTCTGACTTGGTCTTGTGTATTCACATGTGCATGTGTGCGACACACGGGTGTTCTTGTCCAGGAACTGATGATAGGTGGTCTTCCTCAACTGCTTCCCCATCTTTTTTTTTTCCTCCCCAAGACAGGGTTTCTCTGTGTAGCCTTGGCTGCCCTAAACTAGCTTTGTTGTTTTTTTTTCTTTAATATTTATTATTTATACATACTCTGCTTGGGTGTGTGCCTGCCCACCATAAGAGGGAACCAGATCTCATTATAGATGGTTGTGAGCCACCATGTGGTTGCTGGGAATTGGACTCAGAGCCTTTGGAAGAACAGACAGTGCTCTTAACCTCTGAGCCATCTCTCTCCAGCCCAGCTTTTTTTTTTTTTTTTTTTTTTCTCCAAATTTTCCCCCCAAGACGGGGTTTGTCTGTGTAGCCTTGGCTATTCTAGATTCACTTTGTAGACCAGGCTGACCTCAAACTCACAGAGATCCACTTGCCTCTACCTCCCGAGTGCTGGGAGCCTTTAAAGGCATGCACCAACACATCCGGCTCTGAACTTGTTTTGTAAACCAGGCTAGGCCCCACCTTTTAAAATTTTGTATTATTTATTTTGGTTTTTCAAGACAGGTTTTCCCTGTGTAGCCTTGGCTGTCCTAAACTTGCTTCGTGGACCAGGCTGTCCTTGAACTCACAGAAATCTGCCTGCCTCTGTCTTCCAAATGCTGGGATTAAAGGTGTGTGCCATCATGCCTGGCTCCCATCTTTAAAAAAATTTATACTATTTACGAGTGTTTTGTTTGTATGTATGACATATGCACACAGTGTCTTTGGAGACCAGAAGGCATCAGATCTGCTGGAACTGGAGTCACAATTGGTCTCGATGCTGAGAATCTAACTCTGGTCCTTTTCAACAGCAGCAAAAGCTCTTAACAACTGAGCCATCTCTCTAGTTCCCAACCATGTTTTTTAAGTTCTTTTGGACATAGTGGTGCATACCTTTAATCCCAACACTTGAGAGACCAAGGCAGGTAATCTCTAGGAGTTCAAGGCTAGTATGGTCTATATGGCAAGCACCAGGTCCTTCAAGACTACATAGTGAGACCCTGTCTCCAAGAGAGAAGTGGCTTTCCCCCCAACAGTTTATACAAAGCCCTGGCTATCCTGGAACTCCCCCAAGTAGACCAGACTAGCCTTGAGCTCAGAAAAACCTACCAGGCTGTTTCTTGTGCCATCATACCCAGCAAGAAAGAGATATCCAGATACATTTTTTAAGGTAAGTGCCCCACAGAGAACAGAAGAGGAAATCAGAGCCCTTGGAGCTGAAGTTTCAGGTGGTTGTGAGATACCTAATGTGAGCACTGGGAACCTCTATCTGTGACAACAGTACATGCTCTTACCCACTGAGCCAACCCTCCAGCCTCCATCTTACTCTTAGAGATAGTCTTTCACCGAATCTCAATTTTGTCATTTTGGCTGGACTCCCTGGCTAGTGACTCCTGGGACCTGCCTTAGTGCTGCTGTTACAGACACTTGAGTGTCTTACACTTGAGTCTGGGGGATCTGAACTTAGATCCTCCTGCTTGCACAGAGGGCATTTTACCCAGACCATCTCCCAGCCCAGTCTGTCATTATGCTGTTCTTCCTGTGAAGGCAATAAACGAATCATGTCTTCTTGTGCATAGGTATTCTACCTGCATGCATGTCTCTTTACCAGGGATATGCCTAGTACCCAGTGAGGCCAGATGAGGGTGTCAAATCCTCTAGGACTGCCACGTGGACCCTGGGAACTGAACCCAAGTCTGTGTTAGAATAACCAATGCTCCTAGCCTCTGAGCCATCTCTCCAGCCTGGCCAGGAAGTTTTTATTTAAGGGATTTCACATAATTGTTTATCAACATCACTGGAGTTCAAGATTCTCACTGCCTTTCGTGGGAACCAAACTTGGGTCTCCTGGGAAAGCCCTTGAGAGCCCCTGGAGCGGGACATAGGGGTTTGTGAACTGCCTTTTGTGGGAACCAAACTTGGGTCTTCTGAAAGCGCTCTTAACCTCTCCATTCCCCTGGCTTGGTCCAGTGGCACATACTTAATGCCAGCACCTGGGAGGCAGAGGCAGGTGGATCCGAGTTTGAGGCCACCCTGGTCTACAAAGAGAAACCCAGTCTCAAAAACCAAGCAGAGAGCAGGGCGTGGTGGCACATGCCTTTAATCTCAGCACTTGGGAGGCAGAGGCAGAGGCAGAGGCAGAGGCAGGTAGACTGCTGTGAGTTTGAGGCCAGCCTAGTCTACAAAGTGAGTCAAGGACAGCCAAGGCGACACAGAGAAACCCTGTCTCAAAAAAGCAAACAAAAAAACCAAAAACAAAAAGCCAAGCAGAGAAAGTCTCAGTGTGTAGCTGACATATACCTCAAGCTCAAACGCCCGAGGATGATGGGATGCTTGGTTCTCTACTTCCCAGGCACTACTTTCTAGCCAGAGCAGCTACCAGTGCAGCACAGGTGGGCACCACAGCTGCTTCCACTCAGCGCCCAGCCTCTTCTCCAAAGCAGAAGGCACCAGCAGTGTCCAAAGTACCCAGCCTATGTTAGGGTACATGGTGAAAAGTTGAACCCTCCAGTAAGATGGAGCAGGTGGTACAGGTAGAAACCTTCCTGGATCCACCACCAGTTACCACAGAGACAGTTCTTTAGTTCTTTGGATAGTAAGCACAGGTTTTATGGTCCAGATCCAAAGCCTAGCCTCTTGGCACCAATTGGGAAAGTGAGGCTGGCCACTTTCAGCAGGGAAGCGGTACTTCAAGCCTTTTAAGCATGTTCCCTCCCCCGACCCCCAGACAAGCATAGACAAAGCTTTAAAGCTGCCACCCAACCGCAGAGTGGTACCACAAAGGCTTCTTATCCTGGCCTAAAAACCTGTTTGGTGCAGGATTTCCCACTGAGCTGCAAACAATTTTGAATGGGACCCATCAGGTTAAAAACTGGGACACTCATGGCTGTCTTACCTCATAGTGACTCTGACCCTCCCCTCAGGATCTCTCTCTTACATCCAAGGAAACCAGCACTTGGATTTTCCCACCTCTCTCCAGAAGCCTGGGAGCATCGCCCTCCCATAATGTCACCCTATCATTTAAATGGATGACGCACTGCAAGCTCCCAGGCTCTTCAAGCCTGCTCTTCGGGCTACTTCTGTTAGGCTCCTGCCATCATCCCACATACCAAAACCAATCACTCACTCACTCACTCAATCAGAGCACGGAGGGTGAGCAGGGAGACCGGAAGGTGGAAAGGTATAAAACTTGATA
The DNA here is from genome assembly GCF_903995435.1 of Acomys russatus. Taxonomy (NCBI): domain Eukaryota; kingdom Metazoa; phylum Chordata; class Mammalia; order Rodentia; family Muridae; genus Acomys; species Acomys russatus. The sequence continues at coordinate 34,974,949 of NC_067168.1, read as the reverse complement.
GATGGAACAGCAGACACACAATTTGAAGAACAAATCACAGTGCACTGAGCCACGAGAAAACCCTCCCACGACCCACCCCATCCCAAATACTCAGTTTCTGAAAGGAGGTTGGTGACCTTGAGGGCCCGGGAGGTACCCAGAGTCCAGGAAGCTGCAGAGTTCACGAGCATGGCACACTGTGCTGCTGGCCACACAAACAGCTCAACTGTTTTCCCAAGCACCGCTTGCGGCAAGGACTCAGGTGTTGAGTACAGCATCAAGATAGTAGCAATGGCTGGAGCCATACTACTGGAGAGAGATTCACACGGAGGATCTGTTGGGCCCACTGTCGGACCTCGTCATCTGAGAACTTCCTGTCTACCTTTACGGTGTGGGACTTGCGAGGCTTTGTTGTCGCAGGCCCCAGCCATGCCTTAGGAGGTCTGGGCACGAGGCGTGCCCTCTTCTTAGGAGGAAGACCCTTGGCCTCCGAGGCTTTCTTCCTCTTCCGCCCCACAGTCTCAGAGCAGTTTTTCAGGCTTGCCCTTCCAGTTCTGGATGGAACGGATCCCTTTGGCCTTCTCTTGTGCGTGGCTTGAGCTGCTTTGGCCTTGGCCTGGCCTGCCTTGGCTTTAGCCTTGTCCCTCACTACAGTGGCCTTGGCTTTGGCTCTGGCTGCCCTGGGCTTGGCCTGTGTTGCCTTGGCCCTGATCCTTACTGCCTTGGGCTGGGTTTGAGCTACACTGGCACAGGCACGAGCAGCTTTGGTCAGTGTTCGAGATGTCTTGGCCTTGACTGTTTTGGTGCTCAAGGCAGAGCACCCTTTCACTTGTGGGCCACTGTCCTGGGTCCCAGCACCTCGTCGGGGACCAGCCCCAGGGCCTTTGCTAGTCAGGCATTTGAGGCCCTTGCTTATGTTTTTTCTGGGTGCTTTAGACTGTGGGTTCCCTGAACCTTTCCTCAGTTTCAGAGGAGAGTTTGCAAGTGACAGCTGCAGTGGCTGTGCCCTGTGCTTAGCACCCAAGCAAGGAGGCTTGAGGGGGACTAGTGCTTCAAGGACCACAGAGAGCCGCATGGCAGGGTACACGCCTGGATACAGGTGGGCAGGGAAGCCTACTGTTGTGCCGCTGGTGTCCCTGGCATTTGACTGCTTCAAGGAGCTCAGCAGCAGGTTAGTGGCAGCATGCTTGGCAAGGGCTGGTGTAGACCCCTTAGCCAGCCTGCCAGACAGTGGCACAGGGAGCATTGTCGCCTGGCTTGCAGGCAGCGACACAGCAGCGTTAGGAGCCCTGGCTGGAAGTGATGTGGCAGACGGGATGGTGGTGCGAGCTTGTAGCTTTGTCTGGCTGGGGGGGTTGGCTGTGCATGAACTATAGCCATAGACGTCACCACTTCGCAGAATGGTCGGCTGGAAGCCATCATCTCGCAGGCCCTGGAGGAAGGCCACAAGCTGGGCCTCTGTGGCACTGAGATCCTGGCTCATGGGATTAAACACGAGGAGGGCCTCTTCCAGGGCCTTCTTCCCTGCCGTGGAGATGCGTGACCACGAGTGCACAGCTTTCTCCTCCACATGCTGCACGAGCACGCTCATGGCATTAGGCCCTGCAGAGCTGCCTGGAGATCCGCAAACCAGCGCTGGGCACCTCCAAAGCAAGAAGAGAAGAGGCGATGAGAATGGTGCCAAGCCACAGAGCGGCAACAGGATGGCAGCTCGAGCGAGGCTCCCACTCTCTGTGACAGAAGGGTCTGGCCAGAATAAATCACTCTCCAGGCTCTCCTGATCGCTACCATGTAGCTGTGTTTCTTTGGGGTACACGCTCAGAAGCACCTCAGCACCATCTACCTACCCTACTGCCAGGCTTATGGGGAGACTTAAATCAGGCTTGTTTTTACTTCAGTGGCATTTACATTTTTTGTTTGTTTGTTTGTTTTAAAACAAGTCCCACATAGGCAAGGATGATCTCCAACTCTTATACAGCTGAGGCTGGCCTTGAACCCTGACCCCTGTTAGCCCTCCGTCGCCCCAAAGGTTGTTTGGGACACAGCTCACTATATAGCTCTGGCTGTTCTGGAGCTTGCTATATAGTTTAAACTGGTCTCACATTCAAAATCCTCATAGTGCAGGCTCCCAACTGCTAGGATTATAAGTGTATGTCAAAGCCCAGCAAAATTCTGCATTCTTTTCAATTCTTTGAAATGGAGCTTGCTATGTTGTCAGGCTGGTCTTGAACTGGTGGATACAAGTGACCTTCCACTTAAGTCTTCCAAGCAGCTAGCATTACATGCTTGTACTACCATGCCTGTTTTGTTTTTTCTTTCCTGATATCAAATATCTAGACTTAGTCCCACATAGGCAATTATCTCTATCCTAAAAGAGCCCAGTCCTGAAGTTAAGCCATGCCACCAGTAAGATTCCTGGGAGTATGTGGTATTATCCAAGTCAGCTTACTAATAGGTTAGGGAAGGTTTCCTGGGGGCAGTAACATCTACCTATCTGACTGACAAAAAGAAAAGAAACAAGCCGGGTGATGGTGGCGCACGCCTTTAATCCCAGCATTTGGGAGGCAGAGGCAGGTGAATCGCTGCGAGTTCGAGGCCAGCCTGGCCTACAAGGCGAGTACAAAACAGCCAAGACTACACAGAGAAACCCTGTCTCAAAAAACCAAAGAGAAGAAGAACACGTATAGATGGAGCCAAACAGGTAACAGTGTATGTATGGGCTGTGAGGCATGAGTGAGGGACATGGGTGGTGGTGGGATCTAACTGAAAAAACAGGCTCAGGGCCGGGCATGGTGGCGCACGCTTCTAATCTCAGCACTTGGGAGGCAGGGGTAGGTGAGTTGAAGGCCAGCCTGGTCTACAGAGTGAGTTCCAAGACAGCCACGGCTACACAGAGAAACTCTGTCTCGAAAAACCAAAAATAGCTGTGCATGGCGGCGTACGCCTACAATCTCAGCACTCGGGAGGCAGAAGCAGGTGGATCTCTGTGAGTTTGAGGCCAGCTTGGTCTACAAAGCAAGTTCAGGACAGCCAAGGCTACACAGAGAAACCCTGTCTCTATTTAAAAAAAGAAAGGAAGAAAAACCAAAAAGAAAAGAAAAAGAAAAAACGGGGGCTGGAGAGGTGGCTCAGAGGTTAAGAGCCCAGGACTGCTCTTCTAAAGGTCCTGAGTTCAATTCCCAGCAACCACATCGTGGCTCACAACCATCTGTAATGAGATCTGGTGCCCTCTTCTGGCATGCAGGTGTACATGCAGGGAGTACACTGTAAACCCAATAAGTAAATCCTAAAAAAAAGAAAAGAAAAAACAGACTAAGGCCTTTCAGCATAGGCCCAAAGACCCAAATTAACACTTGATGTCTGTCCACCCCACCTCTGTTTTTCCAGCTGCCAGTGTTCCAGCCAGGAGGTGGTTTATCTCCCCGCTTACCAGATACAGTTCAACCCCAGTATGAGGTAGACTCTCCAAAAAAGGGGTTGAAGCCAGGTGTGATGGCCCACACCTGTAATCCCAGCACTCAGGGAGATAGAGGCAGGCAGATCTCTGCGAGTTTGAGGCCAGCCTGGTCTCCAAGAGTCCGGACAGCCAGGGCTACACAGAGAAGCTTTGTCTCAAAAAACAAAACAGAAAAGCTATTGAATAACAGCTGGAAACATCTCTTAAGGCTGGGGGCAGTGGCGCACATCTGTAATCCCAGCACTCAAGGAGGAAGCAGAGACAGGTGGATCAATGTGAGTTCGAGGCCCGTCTCATCTACAAAGTGAGTCCAGGACAGGCAAGGCTACATAGAGAAACTGTCTTGAAAAAAACAAAAAACAAAAAACCCAAACAAAACACCTGTAGGGCAAGCAGGAGACCAGGTGCCTCATCAAGGAGTCCAAGGTTTGAAAACAATCAGAGGCAAAGGTTCCAACTAGGAAGATAGTCAAGCAACCATTAAAGGTCTGCACCTTCCTAACCACAGCTTAAAGGGTGGCAGGTCTCAGGATAGCACTGACACGGTTGCCTGGGACCACCTTATGCTTTCTTAAAGCGATGCCTATCAATCATGAGTTACATCCAGCACCCCACATTGCACTTTGAGGGCTTCTAGGGTCAAGAGGTAAACTCCCCAGCTGCACTGGAACGCGAAAAGATCAGCTGGGATGAGACAGGTCCCTGGAGCCTTGAGGCCCGTCTGTGCTCCCGCTTTGCACAGCTCTAATGGAGCAGATACGCGGTCTTCAGAGTCCCCAGAGAAAGTGCCCTGGGGCTCTATGTTAGGAATCATTCTTGGATCCTCAGGTGTCAGGCACTTCCCCTCCCCAGAGGATACTCTCCAAGCACAAGCCTGGCACATGGCTTTAGTTCTTTTATTTATTTTTTTTCTTGAAGGGGTAGGCTGTGAACTGTAGGACTTCCCACCCCAAACCTCTGGCACTAATATGGGGCGGGGGGGGGGAGAACCAAGGAGTTTTTCGCCTAAGTCATTCTGAGCCCTTGGGAAGGTGCTTCTTGGTTTTCAAGAAGCTTTGTCAACAGCTGCTCCAGGCTGACTCGGCTTCACACATTCCTTTGGGGCCAGCACAGGAAGTTGACCAAAGATTGGGGGCGGGAGAAGTACTTATCAGGCAGACGGGGGCCGGGGACAGATTGGGGCCCTCAGGCTGGGAGGCCGCATCCCCAGGGCCCGAGCGACGACAGGGAGTCGGGGTCACTGCGGCGGCGAAACGTGTAAGGTGGACATTGGTAGCCCGGCAGGATCCTCACAGCCCCAGGGTGGGGTCCTGTGTGGGGGTGGGGTGTCTTGGCCAAGCCCGGGGAGAATAAGGATCCGGGGAGAGTTGGCCACCCAGTCCCTTCGCCCTGCCGCCCTGCGGCCTCACGGGCCGCCACTCTGCAGCACCGCTAGGCCAGCGGCTCCAACCTACCGGCGCCGCCACGGGGACCCAGGACGCACCTCTGCGCCGCCTCCGCTGCTCCAACATGGCCGCCCGCTGCGCGCCGGAAGTGCACTGCGCTTCCGCTTCCGGGATCTGGCCCGCCTGGTGACCCTTGACCCCTAGCACTTCCCCAGGTGGGGGGGGGGGGTGGTGGAGCAGGTTGAGTACCAGGGAGGGCTGCCTGGAGGTGGTGGCTACAAAGACAAGTGCAAACCTATCTGATCCAATATGGTGCACATAGATGGCAAGAGACACAGGGACCCAGTCAGGATTGGACTAGGGGGCCATTTGATATTTTTCTAAAATGACGTGGTAGTATAGTATAGTGACCCCTGGCAAGGTCTAGCCCATTCTACACCCCAGGCTCTTTCTCTGGCACCTGATCAAAAGGTCAAAAAGGAGTGTGCCTGGGAGGGAGTATCTCAGGATAGTCCCTTTGTTTCACCACAAAAGTACCGCATATAAGGACTATAGACCCTCCTCTCGTCCCAAGAATGGGGCTAATGCCTGGACTAGTGCATGAAAAGATGGTACGTATATGTGGTAAGATAATACACAGAAACCTGCATCTGTAAGCCATAGTACGTCACTGTGGGCTTGAATACACCTGCCCAGGTACGTTTGCATAAGCGTAGTGCCAAGATCTGGCGCAGCCAAAGCACTTCAATAGCACAAAGTCTCACTTTCAGTCTTCACAGTGCCCAGAATGCCCATCCTATAGCCAGGGAGATTGCAAACTCCGTCGTTCTACCTGTGTCCTGTAGGCAACAGAGGGCAGTTACAGAGTCCACTCCTCAGGAGCACTTAATTTGAGGACACAGGTCAAAATTAACTCTAGGGCTCTGAGACATTCAGATGAACAGTCAAAATGGTTTTCAAAACTTTCTTCTTTTCTTTTTTTTTGAGACAGTGTCTCTCTACATAGCCTTTGGATTGCTGGGATACCTAAGCTCCATGGCTCTTAGCAAAGGCCTCACTTGTCAGATGTTTCCTAGTCCAGCTGGGGAGCCATCAGGAAAGCTTTGGTTTCACGGGTGAGGGAGCAAAGCATCTGGACCAGTCTCGGAGTTTGGATAGGTAGAAGAGAGTGTCCAGAATGCTTCCTGTAGCGGCTGGATACTAACCTCCTTCCTTTTTCATAGGACCCAAGATCCTTCAGCTGGTCTCTATTCCCCAGCCTATAGGGCGGGATCCAGGCATCCTAAGAGATCAATACCCACCCCACCCAGCAATGCCCAAGGCCTCACTTGGGCCTGTTAGCTTCTCAGGACCTTGGCATTGATGGTAGAGTCCTGAATGTCTTCAAAGGCAACCCAAATGCCCAACAGGAACCACAAAATCTGCTGATAATCTGGGGTCAGCACTTCCCTTTGTCTTGGTGGAGAAAAAGCCTTATGGCCCTACACCAGACTGAGGCGTGCCTAGGCAAACAGAAACCACTTCCACGAAGAGGCAGGGCTCGGTTCCTCCATGGATAGCAGTGGCCAGGTGTGTCCTAGAAGGAGATTCCTCTCTGGCATTGTCCAGCCCGGAAGTCAGGCAAACTGGAGAACGAGAAGGCTAAGTCCATTCTATCTCCATCCCGTCTATCTATGGTTACTGAAGGAATGGTAAAGGTTAAGGTACCCAGCTATCAAAGAGGCATCCTGGTATTAAGTCTAAGATGGGACTCCCAGAGGACACTCATCAAAGCACAGTTAACGCTTCATCTGGTTCTTCATAGCTGCTGACTGACTCTACATAGACATAACCCAAGTCAGAAGGGGAGAGACACAAGGTGTTTCCATGAGCCACGCCTTGCCCCCTTTGTTTGACATCTTACATGGTCATTAGTGAGGTCAACCCACATCCATCTCAGCAGAGACAACTGGTGATCGGGTGGAGAATGATACAGCTTAGGAAAGATTTTCTCAATAGGTTCTAAGTTTGCTCCTTTGGGAAAGCCAGAGCCAAATCTGTTTTGGGGTATGGGGTCTGATGAGTAAACCTGGGTCCCTGGGCATGCCAAGCAAGTAAATACTGTCCTTAGCCTTCTTTTCTTTGTGCTCATGCTTGTGTGTGTGTGTGTGTGTGTGTGTGTGTGTGTGTGTGTGTGTGTGTAGGCCAGAGGACAAACTTAGGTGTCATTGTTATTGAGGAGCCATTATTGAGACAAGAGTCTCATTATGTAGTCCTAACTGGTCTGGAGCTCACTACATAGACCGGGGTGGCCTTGTTCTGACGGTTCTGGATTAAAGCTGTATACTACCACACGTGTGTGTTTGTGTGTGTGTGTGTGTGTGTTTGTTTTTAAGAAAAATCTCTCATTTGGCTAGTTTAGCTGGCCAGCAAGACCCAAGGATTTGCCTGACTCGACCTCCAGTACTGGGATTACAAATATTGGCACTAGGATTATAAGTATGGACCACTATGCCTGGCTTTCATTTTTTTTTTTTTTTCATTTTTAAAAAATAACATTATGTGTGTTTTCATTCTCAGCACACCCTTTCACAGTGAGTGAAGAAAAGAAATAAAAAGAAAAAGGACATGACTGCTCCTAGCTATGGTGGAGGAGAAAGTTTATTATAATAAAAGGGAGAATATAGGCAAAGAGTCCAGAGTGGACATGACCAGGTTGAGCTGGGCCATGTGGAGAGAGCAAGAGGGGAAAGAACAGGGAAGACAGGGGACCCAGGTGCCGCAGCCAAAGGGCAAAAGATAAAAAGGGCAAGTAACCAAAGCGGTTGGATTATATAGGGAAAGCATCCTCGCTGGAGAGTTGGGGGTGGGGGATGGTGTAACAGGCAGGGCATGAGGGATTCTGGGAGAACCTGGTGTCCAGGTCTGCTTTGATATATTAAATAGGCACCTCTGTTTGTTCTGGGTTTGAAACTTAACACAGCACTGGTGTAGCAGTCAAAGGACAACTTTTGGGAATGGATTCTCTTTTTCTACAGAGTGGTTCCCTGGAATCCAGTTCAGGTTGTCAGTCTTGGTGGCAGCCACCTTGACATTCTGAGCCAACTCATCAGCCTCCTCTCCAGCATATATATTGAATATATATTGAGACAAGGTCATGGCGCTGAAGAGATGGCTCAGAGGTTAAGAGCACTGACTGTTCTTCCAGAGGTTGTGAGCTCAACACTATATACATAATAAAATAAATAAATAATAAACTTTAAAAAAAAAATCTCACTCGGGAGGCAGAGGCAGGCAGATCGCTGTGAGTTCGAGACCAGCCTGGTCTACAAAGTAAGTCTAGGTTGGATCACTGAAAACTGTAGTTAAGCCACCATGTGGGTGCTGGGAACCAAACCCAGGTCCTCTGAAAGAGTAACCAGTGCTCCTAACCTCCGCTCTGTCTTTCTGTCATCTAAGTTCCCTTGTAGTGTGTGTTCACCTGTTGGTTTTGTTCCCTTAGAGACTCTTGACTAATACACATGGTGACTTTTCAAAGGCAATTTTGGTGGCTGGAGATGTAGCTCAGGCAGTAGAGTGCTCATCTAGCAATGCTCAAGGTCTTGAGTCCGTTCCTCATCATCCATAAACTGGGTAGGGTGCTATGCCTGCGATCCCAGCATTTGGAAAAAGAAGAGAAGAGAATCAGAAATCCAGTCATCCTTAGCTATGTAGCAAGTTCAAGACCAGCCTGAGCTACACGAGACTGTGACTCAAAGAAGCAAAAAACCAATTGTTTCACCGTGTAGTTGTGGTGCAGGCCTTTAGTCCCAGACTGGGGGTTGGGGTGGGGCCGAGGCAGGCAAGATCTCTGTAAGTTAGAGGCTAGCCTGGTCTACATGTAAGCAAGTTCCAGGATGGCCAAAAACTGTTACACAGAGAAACCCCATTGAGAAACAAACAAAACCAAATCTATTATTTCAAAAGCAATTTTGGGGGAAGAAGCGACAAGAGACTGAGGAGGCAGACAACAAGGCACTGGAGTCTGGGGACAGATAGCTTCAAAATTCAGAGGGAACAGGAAGAAACAGCCTTGACTTAGTGCTGGTAGACATTTAAAAGGAGATGGCCTGTAAATGGTTATCAGCTGAAAAGAAAGCCGGGGCGGGGGGGGGGGCTGGAGAGATGGCTTTGTGGTTAAAAGCACTAACTGCTCTTCCAGAGGACCTGGGTTCAAGTCCTAGCACCCACATGGCAGCTCACAACTGTCTGTAACTTCACGATCTGATACCCTCACTCAGACACACATGCAGGCAAAACATCAATGCACATAAAAATAAAAATAAATGTCTTAAAAAAAAAACTGTTTGTTAAAAAAAAAAAAAAAGCCAAGGGACAGTGGTGAATCCGAGGTTGTACACGGGCACTGTGAGTACCATGTGGAGGTACATCTCAGTGCCCCAAGTGAGGAGCGATTTGGAGAGTGGGAGAAGTGGCATGGGAGAGTAGAGGCCTTTTAGAGCCTGCACAGTATGTAACCAATCTTTGCACTATTCTTTCTGTGCATACTCCCCCCACCCCACCCCCTTTTTTTTTTTTTTTTTTTTTAGTTTTTCGAGACAGGGCTTCTCTATGTAGCCCTGGCTGTCCTGAACTTACTTTGTAGACCAGGCTGGCCTCGAGCAAACAGAGCTTCTCTTGCCTCTCCCTTCCAGAGTGCTGGGATTACAGGCCCGGTGCATGCCCTCCACTTCAAACCACCAACCACTGAAAGAGCTGTAGGCTCTATTTAGTCATGAGGAAGGGCTCACCCACCTTTTGGGCAGGTGAAGGCAATGAAACCCCCAACCAGCTCTCCCCATATGATTCTTGGGGCTGTGAAGATGAGTTCCTTAGGTCCCCTTGCTCCTGGGCGCAGTAACAGTGTAAGGCCCACGTTCCTAAGCAGCTCCCAGGATCCCCAGAAGGATCTGGTCCCAGTTACCCGCGGTGGCGACTTGTTTGATAACACCTCCTTTCTTGGCTACTTTCCTTGCTACTCCTCTGCTGGCGCCTCCTGGCATCACCTCCCACACTAACTGTGTGCACTTGTGTCATTGTCTCAAGATCTGCTTTGGGGAAATTAAGATAAACACGGCACAGGCAAAGGGATCAAAGCAGTGAGGAACTGTTGGCCCAGGAGATCCGGCTGGAAGCTGCCAGCTGATTCAGAATGCTCATAAGATAGGCTGAGCCAAGGTTTAAATAAGGGATAGGTGGGCCTTTGTCACATCAGTTTGCTATCACATGACCACAGTGCTGGCTAGAGACAAGCCCTGTACCCTGAAGATGGACAGTCACCTAGGCATCAGAGTAGCCCCAATCTCAGGATTTACAGCATTAGGCAGAGATCCTTGGCAGCCTTTGGCTGTTCTAGCTCATCCCCAGCTGAGATCTAACCAAGTTAACCTACCTTTCTGTTAAAAAAAAAAAAAAAAAGGGGGGGGGGGCTGCATAGGTCCTAAGGCTAGTACAGTCCGCTTCTCCATCTCACCTGCTACGGGTCTGTTCTGTGCCTGGCTTTGTGTCATGGTTAGGGCAGAACAGCTGAGTTCCCTAACCCGAGGCCCAGGCTACAGCCCTAGTGACATCTAGGGGGCGCCGCTGCGAAGCTGGTGGATGGGCACCTCCAAGCTCAGTTGTGATGGGCGGGCTCCGACCCCTAAAGGCCCCAGGTTAGCTCCTGGCTGAACGCACCCACCGTGGATTCGACTCAGAACGACACCCTCCTTGGACCCCACCATACCGGTGTTGTTTTGCTCGCCGCTGCCTCAATTCTATCATCGCCCCAGGTAGAATCCTATATCCTGGCCGGCCGGATGTCCACATGCCTGTCTGTTCATTTTGGGTGACCGTGGGTCGGTGCGCCCTACTCCTGCCGTGGCATGTGCAGAGTTAAGGCGGGAGGAGGTTTCCCCGAATCTGGGGAGGGGGGAGCGAGGGGCGGAACTGGTCCAGCCCCGCCCCACGCCGGAGCGGTGCCGGAGCCCCACCGGAGCCCAGCTTCAGCCCTTGCCAGAGCCAGCGGAGGCGGAGGCGGAACGGCGGACCCCGTGCCCTGGAGACATCAGAGATCCAGCGGGTGAGTCCCGCGAGAGCCTTGCTCTGGGGAAGTTTGGGGCACGAAGGATAGAGCCTTAATTAAGCCCACTAGCCAGACCCGCCCCCCACTCTCCTTTGAGTTGGAAGTTTGGGGCCAGGAGGCCGTCCTGCCAAATCCCGGAACTGAGAGTGGTAGCCCCCAAGACACAGACACAGAACAAAAGGGGACGCTAAGGAATGTGCTTTTAGGGGGTTCAGGAATCCAGCTGTTTACTCCTACAGGAAAATCCCTGAATTCAGGGCCCTTCAAATCCTATCCTCAAGAGCTTCAGTCCCCTAATCCCTCTTTAGCTGGGAATCTGCTGGCCCTGCCACACCCCTGAGGATGGACTTCAAAGGGAGTGTGGAATCCTGGGATCTGTCCCCTTGAATCCTTCACGTGAGACTGGCCTTTCGCTGATGTAAATGGCTGTACCTTGCAGATGGGGATGATCATTGTTCTAAGGACTGCAGATGAGAGACCCTGATGGCCGGCCCCAGGTTGTCCAAGGCACACTGGACGCCAGTGTGCAGAGGACTCAGAACTCTTCTCTTGAGCACCAAGACAAGACTTGTTGGGATAGGAAAGGCGTTAGGATGGGTGGAGAGCTGGGTTCTAATCACCTTACCTCCCCTTCCACTCTAGTTGACCAAGGAGCTACTTGCTAGTGTTTAGGGGTTGGCGGTGGGGAGAGTCCCTCGTTACCCCTGTGAGAAGTCAGAAAGCTGTCTGGGTAATGAGTCTGTTCTCCTGCCCATCACACCAGAGTGCCAGGCAAAGGGGTGGGTCCTTGTCCACTAGTGATTTGGGGCCTGGCCTGCATGTTGTTCACTGTTTCTTGGCAGTGGCCCTGACTCTTTGTTTTCCATCTCTTCTCCAGGTGAAGGCCAGGTCCTTTGGACTGGCCAGACACCCTTACAGCCCTGACGGAATCAAGATGAGGCCCTATCGTGTCCCCCCAGTGAGGCCCACAGCCTGAGCAGATAGCATGGCCTACCACTGGCAGTGAGCAACATGGCTGCAGGTGGTGGCCGGGCCTTTGCTTGGCAGGTGTTCCCCCCTATGCCCACTTGCCGGGTCTATGGCACAGTGGCACACCAGGATGGACACCTGCTGGTGTTGGGGGGCTGTGGCCGGGCTGGGTTACCTCTGGACACTGTTGAGACACTGGACATGGCCTCACACACGTGGCTAGCAATAGCACCCCTGCCCACTGCCCGGGCTGGTGCAGCTGCTGTGGTTCTGGGGAAGCAGGTGCTAGTGGTGGGTGGTGTGGATGAAGTCCAGAGCCCAGTAGCTGTTGTGGAGGCCTTCTTGGCTGATGAAGGCCGCTGGGAGCGTCGGGCTACCCTCCCTCAAGCAGCCATGGGGGTTGCGACTGTGGAGAGAGGTGAGTGGTTTAGAACATCCCTCAGGTGCTCCAATAGCCTTCATTTTTCTTTTCTCCTGACCAGGGCCATTATCTCAGAGACTGGATAGGTACCAACCTGGGCATGGCTTTGCCTCCTGTCTCCTCCTTTACCTAGGCTTGCCGCAGCTTACTGTTAATTGCCTTTTCTGGGCTATGAGGTAGAGGTCAGAGCCCAGAAAGATGGGCCACTGGAGCCACTACCATGTCCTGTTCTTTGTTACTAAGAGACAGTGGGGGGGTGTGGCCTAATGACTCTCCTAGTTATAAATAGTCTGGGGGGAGGGGAGGGGAGCAAGGCCTTGGCTCAGAGCCCAGCAAATGCTTAAGTGCTTAGACCTCCCCCCACAACACATACACACACACACACACACACACACACACACACACACCAGGGATCCTGATGTGGACAAAGGCCAAGCCGACCTGGAGGTGGTTGCCATGGAAGCCCCCAGCTGCCTGGCACATCACCCAAAGGCCTGTGGATGTGCCCCTAGCTGACTCTGAGCACCTAACAGAGGCAAGAAGCTACTCTAGTGAAGCAGCATGGTGTGGTGGTGCTGACAGGCTGGCAGAGGCTGAAGGCTGTGGCCAGCACCTCTATCCTACAGGCCCAAGCTCGTCTCCCAGCCCCAGGCCTTCCCCTAGTTGAGTTACCTTCTCAGACTGAGCTTTATGCTGAGCAAATCTTATACTCTCTACCATTGTTTTAAGCTATCCCTCCCCTTCCCCTCAGGAGACCTGCTCTACACACACACACACACACACGCACACGCACACGCACACGCACACCCCTTATGGCCTCCAAGTGTGACCACCAGTCCAGGCTAGCCTGCTTAGATGCCAGATTTGGTTGCCATAGCGTCTCCAGGGAGACTGTGCTGGATTATAATTAGATCAGCTGCCTCCAGCTCTTCACTTGGAGGGGCCTAGGCCAAAGCTGGAATCCCAGCTCTCCTAGCTCCCAACTTCAGATAGGCAGCAAAGTTTTTGATGAGCACGTGAGTCTCCATCTACCCCTGGACCTGACCAAGGGAGCTGTCAGGGTGGGGTTCACCAGCCAGACATGGCTGTGCAGTCTGAACTACTCTTTTCTGTGCAGATGGTATGGTGTATGCTCTGGGGGGAATGGGTCCTGACACGGCCCCCCAGGCCCAGGTACTCTTATATGAGCCCCGCCGGGACTGCTGGCTTTCGCTACCCTCCATGCCCACACCCTGCTACGGGGCCTCCACCTTCCTGCACGGAAACAAGATCTATGTCCTGGGTAAGGGCTGAGGGAATCTGGGAAAGGGGGAAAAAAGAGGCCAGACGTCTCCATCCCTGTAGATTGTCTGGATTAGGGATCAGTCTTAGTTGGAGCTGTTACGGCTTGAGCGGTTTTGTTGGGGATAATCTAGGCCTATTCTAAACCTCCTTGTTGGCCCAACTGGGCTTGAAAAATCAAACTCAGTGCCTAAGGGGTCAGGCATGTGGTCTCATGGCTGATCCACGGGGGGGGGGGGGGTATACACAGCTGGGTGCACAGTCCAGCAACCTGGTGTGGATTCTACCAACCCCCCTGGGCTCTGTCCTAGGTGCTTCAATTCCTTTAACAGGAGGCCGCCAGGGCAAGCTCCCAGTGACTGCTTTTGAAGCTTTTGATCTAGAGACCCGGACGTGGACCCGACACCCAAGCCTGCCCAGCCGCCGAGCCTTTGCTGGCTGTGCTATGGCTGAGGGCACTGTCTTTAGCCTGGGTGGCCTGCAGCAGCCCGGGCCCCACAATTTCTACTCCCGCCCGCACTTCGTCAACACTGTGGAGATGTTTGACCTGGAGCATGGTGAGCGATGCCTGTTCTAGTCTGTTCTACTCTCCGTGGAACAGAAGGGCATTCGTGTGTGTGTGTGTGTGTGTGTGTGTGTGTGTGTGCGCGCGCGCGCGCGTGTGTGCATGCTCACCCTTGTGTCTGTGTATGTCTGTGTGCCTTCATCTTACATCTTCTCTCCTTCAGGATCCTGGACTAAGCTGCCTCGTAGCCTGCGAATGAGGGATAAGAGAGCCGACTTTGTGGTTGGCTCCCTTGGGGGCAACGTCGTGGCTATTGGGGGCCTTGGTAAGTCCCCGTGAGGCTAAGAAAAGACGGCATAAAGCAGGAAAGAATATCTCCTAGCAAGCTCACCTTCTCTAGACTCTGGGGTCAGAGCTTTGTGAGCTCTTTGCCTATCTATAAACCAGGGAGCTTCTGATTTGCCTGGCCCAGCTCTCCGGGTGTCCCCCAGGCCTGTCCCGGGGCTCTAAGAAACAGAAGCAGAGCACATGATTGAATAGACACAGCATGCATGAGCGAACAGTGATGAACTCGGGCAGTGAAGAGCAAAGCGCTGCTAGCTCGCGCTGGGGTAGTACTTACTGGGCCCTTGTCTGGGAAAAGGAGCAGAAGGGGTCTTCAGCCCTTTGTCTATCTCCTTCCTCCAGGGAACCAGCCATGCCCTTTGGCCTCTGTGGAGAGCTTCAGTCTTGCGCGGCGACGCTGGGAGGCACTGCCCGCCATGCCCACAGCCCGATGCTCCTGTTCCAGCCTACAGGCCGGGCCCCGGCTGTTCGTTATTGGGGGTGTGGCCCAGGGCCCCAGCCAAGCTGTGGAGGCACTGTGTCTGCGTGATGGAGTCTGAAGGCCTGGTGAGATCTGTCTACTAAAACAGCTCAGTATAGAAGCAGATCGGGCTCCCTTTTGCTGCTGAGGGACCTCCCTGTGGCTCTGTAGGGTGAGGGAGGCACAGAGGAGAGCGCCTGGGTTGCTGCCTTAGGGACTTGGGTTGGGGGAGCCTCTGTCTTTTAGCACAGGAAACACATGCTCACACCTATTTTTTTAATCAGCACCCACTCATAGCTAGCTCCTCCTATGCCCTAGAAGTTACTAGGCCCTCTGTGAATGCTGACGTGTGAAGAGCACGGTATTGGCCTCACAGTCTACAGGATAGGCCCTAAGAGTTGACCAGGCCCTCTTGAGTGGCCATTCTGGAAAAGTCTGAGCTTCCGGCCTTCCTTGAGGGTCCCCGGGGACCCGAGGAGCATTCTGAGCACAGAAATCACAGAAGTAGCAGAAGGGAGAACGTGGGGACTGCCAGAGGGCCAGAGGACCGCTGCTTTGTGCCATCTACACTGAGGGTTGTCCGACCCGGGCAGGTCATTTCACCTCTCTGTGCCTCAGCATCCTCGTTTGTCGATGGGGATCTCTGAAACTTTCCTGCCCGACCTACCTCACAGGGCTGTTGTGAGGACCCAGGGAGTTTTGATGTAGAAATAAAAATACAGCTAAGACCTGGTGTGTGGCTTCTGGTGTAGACGGATCGTATTATTCTTTTAGCCTCAACTTTGGAGGCCTCACCTCTGCTGGGGATAAGAGTCCACAGGGAGCCGGGGGGTGGTGGTGGCGCACGCCTTTCATCCCAGCACTTGGGAGGCAGAGGCAGGTGGATCGCTGTGAGTTCGAGGCCAGCCTGGTCTACAAAGTGAGTCCAGGACAGAGAAACCCTGTCTCAATAAATAAATAAATAAAATAAAATAAAATAAAAAGAGTCCACAGGGAGCCTCTTAAGCCCGGTAACCATATTGAAGGTGACCCCAACTCCACCTAAGCCTCAGCTTCGTCTTGAGTGTGAGGGAACTTGATAGGCTGACCAGAGAAGAACTAACAAACCCAAAATTCCACAAGGCTGAGATAAGCTCCAGATCCAAGCCATACAGTGTGTCCTCCTCAGAGCTTCCCCACACCCCTAAAGGGAGCAGCAGCCCCAGCTGGGCTAGTGTCCTTGTGAGGCATCTCTTGGGCAGGACTGTGTGGCTGAACTGGCAAACCCCATCAGAGGCACCTGGTTCCTAGGGGTGGGGCTGGGGGCGCTGCCAGCCCTTGTTGCTTAACTGCTCTCCCTCTGCCTTAACTGCTCACTAGTAGGATCCTCTGATTCTGTGTTCCCTGCAGCTTCACTAAGTACAAGAGACTACGATTACTGAGAAGTTATGGGGTCCCTAGAGCCCACCCAGGGTCATGGTGACCTTTCTGGACCCCCCTTTTTTTTTCTCCTCCTTGGTTTTTTGAGATAGGGTGTCTCTATGTTATCTTGGCTGTTCTGGACTCTCTTTGTAGACCAGGCTGCCCTCAAAGTCACAGAGATCTGCCTGCCTCTGCCTCCCCCAAGTGCTGGGATTAAAGGCGTGCGCTACCACACCTGGCCCCTTTCTGGACTCTTGAGTCCAGACTTATCCTTTCTCCCTTAGTGGCTCCAAGGACAGTGCCTCCCCAGCCCAGCACACAGAAATCATAGACACTCCACAAGGAGCCAGACACAGGACCTGGTAGAGAGAGCTGCTTACATGCGCCCCCAGACACCTCAGGCTGTGAGTCCAAACAAGCGGCTATGTCAGCTGGACCTGTTTAATGCTTGCGACCAGTTTAAACACTCAGAAACTCCAGCATGAATATAGTGCTGCAGCAGCTTGGGCTTCGGAATCCCGGGGAGGTCAGGCAGTATTTCAGTGACTGGCTCAGGGGGCCTTACCTTGGTCGTACCACAATGGCCACCCCGGGATGGCTGGCAGAAGTTGTGCTGGTAGGTAGTGTTTGCATAGGGAGGCTGGAGCTGCACAAAGTTGACAAGGCGCTGGGGGAGCCTACTCAGTTCTGTGCCTGACCGGAAATCAGTCTGGTAGGAAGATTCCAGAGGCGGCTGCTGGCTCAGTTCCAGCTCACAGGGTGCCCAGCGCAGAAAGGTGTGTCGCTTCCACAGGCGCTCCAGGTCTTTCCGTCTTCCAATTCCCTGCAGCAGACAGTAGGGGCCCTCCTCAACGGTACGGGCCCTTGGCCCACAGTCTTGGCATCCAGTGTTTGCTTGGGCCACCCCCCACCCCCTGTCTAATCCGAAATCAGCTTGGTGATGCTGGGGTTGTGCCTGGCCTCCCTAGCCTGGACTCTGCATCTTCAGTAATGTCATCCATTTTAGCATGAAGCCCCTGAGTGAATCCCTGGAATATTTGTTCACAGTTGGACAAACTAGCCAAGAAAACCAAGACAGAGTTGACTCTTTCTTGGGGGGTAGGGGGTAGTTAGCAGTGGAAGAGTTATGGGGAAATAGATGCTTGTCTGCTTATTTAAGAAGCCCTTGCTCATTAAAGGGCTTGTCTCTACCCTATGGCCTGCTCCATCCAGTCAGCCATGGGACTCTGTGGGAAAGAATAAGCCTTGTCACAGGTGGGAGCAGTCTTGGTGGGCTTTACCCTTGGGGCACCCCATGAATACCTTGTGACAGACTGAGTGGAGCCATCCTGGGTCTGGAATTCAGGAAGCAGACCTGGGAACCCCACCTGGACTATTGTCTTTCTAATTGACCCTCACCGGGGAGAAGGAGACAGTCCTTCCCACGTGACTCAGGCAGTTGGGGAGGAGAGAACAACAAAGTCAACCTGGGCGAGAGAGCTTGGGGATCAGCAGACCGGCTGGACCAGCACGCGGGCCAGAGAGACACCTAAGGACCCGTCCCGTCCCGTGGAACGGATACCGGAAGGTTCACTCTTTTGTCCCTTTAACCCTTTTTTCCTTCTTGTGTAAGCTAGTTGGGTTGTATAATAAAGTTTTATTGTAAAGAAACAGAGCCAATGGGACTCCTCCCCATTTCTCTCTCCAGCACTCACTTTGTCGAAGGAGGTGCGATTGTCATGCTTGGAGAAGAAATGCTGCCGTGCTGGCTCCTTGAAAGAAGACGAGAAGGAAGGTGAAGAGGAGGCAGGACATTTCCCCGCTCCTGCACATGCTGCCTCGGGAGCCCCCACTTTTAAATTGCTAAACTGCCAACCACCTGAAGAGAGTAGAGACAAATGAAAGTGGCAAACCCTACCCCCACCCCAACCCCATCTGTTGTCCTCAGCCTGCCCCACCTAGAAGCTTTGGGAGCACTGGGATGCCTGCCAGGACATCCTGCCATTAATGGAGAACTTTAAATTCAAGTGGTCCAGGACCAGGTTTGTCTTCTCCACTCCACCCACATTCCCTAACAGCGCAGCCACACGCTGAGCCCTAAATGACAGCTGGAAATAAATATGTCTCCCTTTGAAGGTATCTGATGAACCCCAGGCTCAACAGCCAACTGCCTGCTCCACATCTTCATGTCAGGGCACAGCAGGGCACCTCCCAGCACAGGGCATGGCAGGGCACCTCCCAACACAGCTCTGAGCTTTGAGTCACCACCCAGCCCATTTTGCCTACAGCTCAGGCCATGGCATCTGGCAGCTAGATCCAAGTATCTGAGTCTCTTCTCCATTTTTTAAATTTCGTTTTGAGACACAGAGTCTTGCTACAGTAGCCCAAGCTAGCCTGGAATCTACTATCCAGCCCGGGTTGGACTTGAAGATCTTTCTGCCTCAACCTTCCAGATGTTGGAATTACAGATGATGAGCCTCCATGCTTGGCTTGTCCTGGCTGAAGCCACCGTCCTCTCTTGCCTGAGATGTCAAAGAGCTTTCTATTTATGTCTGTGCTTTCAAGATTCCCACTCCCAGGTGTCTGTTTTCTCAGTAGCCAAAAATCCCCTTAACTACATAAATCAGATCACATCTCGTTTGCCAAAAATCTGCAAAAAGCTTGTCATGTTTGTAGCAACCAAAATCATAATAGTGATCTGTGAGAGCTGACACACATCTTTCCCTCAGACTCTGCTTCCAGCCATACTAGTCTCCTCTCTCACCACCAGTGATTCCTTCCTCAAACCTGAGCTGGTGACATCCACAACAGCCGGCCAGGTTGGTCATATTAGCAGTGGCTGACAAACAAACTCAGGTAACATGCATGATTTGGGGTATCGCAGTGGTAGAGTGCTAGCCCAGCTGGTCTGAGGCTCTGGGTTTTTATCACAGCATCAGAAAAAGAAAGAAAAGGAGGGAAGGGAAGGGAAGGGAAGGGAAGGGAAGGGAAGGGAAGGGAAGAAGCTGGCTCCAGCAAGGATTGATGATTCAGTTAAGATAGTCTGTGGTATGTCTTTAACAGTCTCCCCTTTTGGCACTTTCTATCTTAGATATTGTATATCTGGAAGTAATCTCCAAACAGGATGATAGCTATGGAGAGAGGGAGCTGGCCAGACTTCCATTCCTTATAAGGAATGTGACACAATTGGCACTAAAATCCTGGGGCTCTTAGAACTGAGGTTGGCAATTCAGGGGGTTTAGCTCAGTGGTAGGAAGTGGGTTTCACATGCACAAGGCCCTGGCTCTTCAGCGTTCACACACACACACACACACCAACTAATAACCAACCAAGGAGGGGAAAAAAAGGCTGTTTAGAAAAAGAAAAAAGAGAAACTCTTCAGAATTGAGAGCAGGTAAAGGGTTCTTAGACTTGACACTAAAATCAAAGCCAAAGAGGAAAAAGTAAGCCACGTGTGGTGGACCATGCTGTTTGGGAGGTGGGGGCAAGATCAAGAGTCCAAGGATACACTTTACTACAGACCATGTTTGAGATCAACCTCAAACAATATTTAGTTGTTTTAACTAAACTAGATGTTATCAGCAATAAACATATTTTTGTTCTTGGGGACTAGATGATAGGAGGGGTGGCTCAGTGGTTACACATATTTACTGCTCTTGCAGAGGATCCAGGTTCAGTTACCAAATTCATGCCAGGTGCCTCACAACCACTTGTCATTCCAGCCCTCTTCCACACCCTGTTACACCGTTGGTGCACATAAAATCATGCAAGCACACACATACACACATAAAAGCAAATAAATCCTGCTGGGCACAGTGGTACACGCCTTTAATCCCAGCACTCAGGGAGGCAGAAGCAGGCAGATCTCTGTGAGTTCAAGGCCAGACTGGTCTACAAAGCCAGTCTAGGACAGCCAAAGCTACACAGAGAAACCCTGTCACAAAAACAAAAGCAAGCAAGCAAGCAAGCAAAGAAACAAACAAACACCACCAAAAGAACCAATAAATAAATCTTTTTTTAAAACTATGCCAGGCATGACTGCCATGTTTATAATCCCTACTCTTTTTTTTGTTGTTGTTGTTTGTTTGTTTTGTTTTGTTTTGTTTTCGAGACAAGGTTTCTCTGTGTTAGCCCTGACTGTCCTGGATTTGCTTTGTAGACCAGCCTGGTCTCCAACTCACAGCGATCTGTCTGCCTCTGCCTCCCGAGTGCTGGGATTAAAGGCATGCACCATCACACCTGGCCTATAATCTGAACATTTAGGAGGCCGAGGTGGGAGGTTTGTTACTAGTTCAAGGCCAGCCTGGGAGACCTTGTCTCCCAAAAAGATTTTCCTATAAAATCCATAAGATGATGATGAAAAGCAAGCTATAGACTCGGGGGGAGGCGAAATATATTTTCAAATCATATATTCAACAAGAGAATAGAATCTAGACTATAATAAAAAAATACAATAGTAAAACAAACAATCCAATAAGAGAATGGACAAACAACATGAAGATATTTCACACACAGAGAAAAAATATGCAAATGGAAAATAACATGAAAAGATGCTTAACATCATTAAATATTGGAGAAATTCAGATCACAGTCACAATGAAATCTCATCACCCATGTATCAGAATGGCTAAAACTAAAAATAGAGACAATGCCAAATGTTACTGAAAAAGCAGGGAAATCGCATCATTCATGCAGGGCTGGTGAGAATGTAAAATGGCAAGGCTACGATAGAAAACAGCTTGACAGTTTCTTTAAAAACTAAACATCCAACTACCATATGATCCAGCAACTGGGCTTCTGGGCATGTGTCCCAGAGAAAAGAAAGCTTATGTTCACCCAAAGATCTGCCCAAATGTTCATAGCAGCTTTATTTATAAGAGCTGAAACTGGAATCAGCTCAGATACCCTTTAATAAAGCGAATGCTCAAACAATCCAATACATACAAAACAGAGAACGTTACTTAGTAATGAAAGGAAATGAACTATTTATAGTCACAACGACTTGGATGATTCTCCAGGAAATTGCACTGTGCCAGGAAAGCCAATCTCCAAGGTTGCATACTGTATTATTACACTTACATGGCAGTTTTTCCCTTTAAGTCATTGATTTGTTGGAACAGGGTTTCACTCTGCAGCCCAGACAATCCTAGACTCACCATGTAGCTTAGGCTAGTCTCAAACAGAAATCTTCTATCTCAACCTCCCAAGTGCTGGGATTATGGCAGTGGGCCTCAATGGGCCACAATTCCTGGGTTGTTTTTTGTTTTGTTTTGTTTTTTATAAAGACGAGACCTCCTCCCTGTGTAAGCCTTTCTGACCTGGGATTTACAGGCTGCCTGCATTCAGCCTTCTGAGTATAAGAATTGTAAGCATAGCTAGGCATGGTGGCGCACACCTTTAATCCCAGCACTCAGGAGGCAGAAGCAGGTGGATTGCTGTGGCTGTGAATTCGAGACCGGCCTGGTCTACAAAGGGAATCCAGGACAGCCAAGGCTACACAGTGAAACCTTGTCTTGAGAAAAACAACAACCCAAAAACAACAACAACAAAAGAATTGTAAGCATATACCACCATACTTGGCCCAACATTTTTTAGAAGTGAAGGCAGTTTGGTAGGAATTGGGAGGCTAGAGGCCCAGGAGGCAGGTGGCTATGTGGGTAAAAGGCCAGGATCAGCCAGGCAGTGGTGGCACATGCCTTTAATCCCAGTACTTGGGAGGCAGAGGCAGGTGGATCACTGTGAGTTTGAGGCCAGCCTGGTTTACAAAGGCAGTCCAGGACAGCCAAGGCTACACAGAGAAACCCTACCACAAAAAACAAACAAAAAAGGCCAGCATCAAGCGTCTTTGTGATGTTGGTCAGAAACTTAACTCTGTGGTAGCTGTGTGGACTCACACTGGATAACATTCTATAGCTCTTAGTACACATACCCCAACACAAGTAAAACTGTGACAATTTGAATGAAATTGGTGAATTGCAATCATGCCAATTACTATAGCTTTGTAAAATGTTGCTGTTGAGAGAAAACTGGGCAAAATGCAGAATTCCTTCTAAGCTCTTATTAATGTATAATCACTTCAGTGGAAACAAATCTAAGGTGGCTCAGTGCACATGTGCACATGTGTAAAACAAATAAATAAATGTGAGATATATATATCCTAGAAACCAGGCACAGTGGTGCACACCTGTAATCCCAGCACAAAGGGTATGGGGAACTAGGTCAGTCCTCACAGGACTTGCTCTGCAATCATCAGGGTCTAAGTTCCACCCACCCCCAGAACCCACATAAGAAGCTGGGTATGGTGCTTTAGGGGTGCAGCCTTGTAACCTCCAGGGCAGGCAGATCCCTGGGGACTCCAGCCAGTTTAGCTGAATTAGCAAACCCGAGGACACAGTGAAAGACCCTGTTCTCTCAAGGTAGATCACTGCCCTGAGAAAAAGTCCTCAAGGCTGACCTCTGACCTCTATCTATGTGTGCATATATGCACACAAATACACATACACACAAAGAAAAGTCTAGTAGTCTGGGACAAGTTCCAGCTGCCCTGCACGGTTCTCCCATGCCTATTCTCAGCTGCAGAGTCAGACACAGGCTAGAATGAACGCCTCTGCTGTTGGAGGCGGCCCTGACTCTGGAAACTCATTATTCCTCCAGGGGCAGGATAATCAATCGACTCCCACTGATTCCAGTTCTGCTCTCTCACAACTGTGGGAGCCTGGTGAGGAGTCACTTCCTCTCCACCCAGGCAGTTCTGGGTATTCTTGCCCTTGAGAAAGAAGTATCAGCTGCGCCTTTGTCCCTCAGCCGTTTAGGCTTCCCTTCTGTTGAGGTAGCCACAGTGTCAGTGTCTGAGCAGGTGGGACTAGCAGAGAGTGATTCTGAAGTAAGAGGCCTTGGGGAGAAAATTTGGTCCCACCAGGAAGAGGCAGCATTTACATTGGGAGAGCTGAGTGCCCTGTGGAAGCTGGCCAGTCTCAAGTCAGTGGGGTGCTGAGGGAGGAGTGAGCCTCTGTCAGATGGAGACATGGGCAGGACAGGGACACAGCACTCAGCCCTGTAGCCAAAGGGCCTGCTCCACCCATGTGTCTCTGGGTCTCTTCTTGTCTGCCTTTTGGAACCAACAGGGCTGTTATTACAGGTCCCAAGGACCAGGCAGGTAAAGGCTAAAGTAAATCCATCTGGTTTAGAAGGAAAATGAAAGTAGAAAAAAAACTTTTCCCCCTATATCCAAATGTCATAGATGAAATTTTCATCTCCTCTAAACCAGATAAAAGTGTTGCCATGTCTCAGGAAACCTTTTAAACAACAGCTGCGATCAACCAGCTGGAGCTGGTCCTCTCAGCCAATGAAAAGTAAAATATGCACCTTTCCTGGGCAGTTCTATTAATTAAAACAGGCTTAGACTGAGAAAGAGCCACGAGACGTGACATTTATTCAATCAAGTGCAATGCATATAGATAGTGGTGTTTGGGGCATTTGATAATGCCAGAAAATATCTCAGGTCTTCAGTTTGATCAGTCACTAAAACATGTCTCTTGTGTGTCTGTTCCCGAGGGGTGGGTTTAACAAATCAAGAGGATGTTTGCTCTCTGAAATGAGAGCTGCCTGAGGGGTACTGTAAACACCCACCAGGAAGGTTCTGGATTGCTTCTGTTCATATATTTCTCCCTCCCGCCCGCCCTCCCTCCCTCTCTCTCTCTCTCTCTCTCTCTCTCTCTCTCTCTCTCTCTCTCTCTCTCTCTCTATCTCTCTCTCATTTTCCCTTCTCTCTTTGGTTTAGGACAAGATGACCTTGGACTCATTACCTAGCAAGGCTGTCCTGACCTTTGTGACATCACCTGCCAAGTGCTGGGATTGCAGGTGTGTGCCACCACACCTGGCTTCTTCACTCTTTCAAAAGGAAGCAGGGTGCTGATGAGCAATCTGGAGCTGCGGTTGGGCCTGGTTTTTTGTTTTTGTTTTTGTTTTTGTTTTTGTTTTTGTTTTTTCGAGACAGGGTTTCTCTGTGTAGCCTTGGCCATCCTGGACTCACTTTGTAGACCAGGCTGGCCTTGAACTCACAGCGATCCGCCTGCCTCTGCCTCCCGAGTGCTGGGATTAAAGGCGTGCGCCACCACGCCCGGCACTGGGCCTGGTTTTTGTAAGCGTTGCCAATAAGTCCTTCCAACTGGAAATGCTAAGAATGCTAAGAAATATGGCAGCCTCCAAGACTCGGCTGTCAGCCTGAGAAAGCAATTCTTGAAGACTCCAGATGGCAGATCTAGGAGGACCTGGCAAAAGACTGGGAACCAAGAAGCTACCGCGGATGGAAAGTGTTTCTCTGGGTTTTCTTCTACCCTCTCCTTGTTTAGAAGGCAGACTGAGAACACACCTCACTGTGACCTCTGGGAAGCCCTGGGAGGAGACAGTTTTTCTCCCCTTTGCTCCCGGCTGAATATGTTTCTCCTCTCAGGAGCTCCTCTCCCCACACCTATCTTTCTTTTCTGGATTCTAGCAGTTATGCTGCCCCCCCCAGCCCCCCCCCCCCCCAGTTCCTATGGATAACGGATAAGAGCAAAGGCCATTTGCCAGCTTTTCATTTGTTTGTTTACTCAGTTTTTTGTTGTTGTTGTTGTTGTTTTTTGTTTTTATGAGACAGGGTTTCTCTGTGTAGCCTTGGCTGTCCTGGACTCGCTTTGTAGACCAGGCTGGCCTCGAACTCACAGAGATCCACCTGCCTCTGCCTCCCGAGTGCTGGGGCAAAAGGCGTGTGCCACCATGCCTGCCCTGTTTACTCAGTTTTGTTCTGAGGCAATATTTCATGTATCCTGGGCTGGCCTCTGAGGAAAACTTTGAGTATATGATCCTCCTGTGTGCTGGGATTGTACTCACATGCCGTGTTTATTCAGTGCTCTGGATCAGACCCATGGCTTCATGCTTGCTAGGCAGGTACTCTACCAACTGAGCCACACCCACAGCCTGCTTATTTGAGACAGGGTTTTTGCTATGTAGTGCTGCCTGGCCTAGAGTTTGTTAAACACCCCAGACTGGCTTTGAATTCCTCTGTCTCTTAAGTGCTAAGGTTACGAGACATGTATAACCAAAGTCCACACAGCTGTAACCCTAGAATGTGCAAGTTAGAGCAAGAGGATTATTATGTGTTCAAGGCCAGCCTGGGCTATATGATGAGTTAGGCCAGCCTGGGCTACAGAATGAGACCTTGTTTCAAATCTTATCCTCTCTCCTAAACAAACAAACAAAATCTTGTGAGACGATCTTTTCCTGAGGCCTCCATACCTATTGTTTTGTGAACAAATACTCCTGAGTTCTATTTTGTGTGTTGCTTGTTTGTTTTTTATTTCTTTGTTGGTTTCAAGGCATGGTTTCTCTGTGTAGAATTGTTTGTCCTGAACTCACTTTGTAGACCAGGCTGGCCTCGAACTTACAGAGGTCTGCCTGCCTCTGCCTCCCTAAGTGCTGGTATCACAGGTGTGTGCCACCACGCCTGGCTTGTGTGTGCTTCTTAATGCTGCAACTCTGCTGCACACACCTCAGCATCTCCTTGTCTGCCGGCATGAAAATGGTGGAGAGCTGGACCTGCATCCTCCTACTGTGCTCTTCGAGTCTTGTTTCTGCTATTCTAAGCCACCTAGCCTCCCAGGCCTTCCCAGTGCCCCCAGGCCACCTCATGCCAACTAAGGGGGAAGGTAAGGGGAGGCTTCCTACTTGTGCCCAAGTCCTAGGCCTGGGAGACTGGCTGTGGACTTCTATGGCCTCAAAGAATCTGAAATTAAGGGAAGTTCAGCAAAATTCAAGATTCCTAGATTCTAAAAACTCTAATTCCCATTGCCACATACCCCACCTTGTCTTGGAACTTTCTGCCATCCAGAAGGAGCCATAAACAAAACTACCCAGTTTGGTGTCTGCTCTCCTATACCCTTTTGGTAGAGATCTGGTATGTCAGGGCCAAGGTCCCAGACATCTTGATAGCCTTGACATAGATTGTTCCCTGGTGCCTGCCTTGTCAGTCTAGCTCTGCAAAGGCTGAGGTGGTGCTCTTGGGGGCCCACAAGAGACAGGAAGAGCCCTTCCCACTGCCCTCAGGAAGGCGTTGTACCTCACATCTCTGCAGGAACACTTCTGGAGGCGGGGGCTTGGCTGCGAGGCGGTACTCTCCAGCACTCTCACTCTTGACTTGACCTCGGTAGTGCCCGTAGAAGCCACTGTTGTGCTGTGACAAGGCAGGTATGAATGCTGGTGAAGCCCATTTAATTCCCGCCCCCAGCTTCTGGTGAGCCAGAAGCTCCTCGGTTTCTGACAATAGAATTTGAAGAGGAACAATATTCCTGGATTGGAGCCAGCACAAAGCTGTCCCCACCTTTCACTGGGACAAGTGGCCTCAATATGTTGTTCTTTCTGGGCTCCATGTGTGGAAGGGAAAGGCATCATCTAGTCTTACTTCTGTAGGCAAAGCTACTGTTGAGTGGGGTGCTGCATCCTTGGGACCTGACAGTAAGTCCCTTTTGTTTTTTTCCTCACAATATTAATAGCCAAGAGTCCCCGAGAAGCAAGAACGCAACCTATTTCTTTTGAATCTATTGGCAAGGCTGTGAACACTCATTTACCATATACTTTGCTATTCTGGGGCAAAAAATGTGCACCGCTGAGCCTGAGGCACTCAAACAAGATAGAAGCTTTTCCAAAAAGAGGATATAACCAATAGAGAACCTTCTGGTTATAAGTCAGAGAAAGATCCTGGCAAAACCAAACGAAACCAAATATCAGAAATAAGAGCTGGGAGATGGTGGTGCACACCATTAGCCCCAACACATAGGGGGCAGAGGTGGATGTCTCAGTTCCAGGCCAGCCTGGTCTACAGAGTGAGTCCAGGACAGCCACGGCTACACAGAGAAGCTCTGTTTTGAAAAACCAATCAACCAACCAAACAAAAAATCATAAATAAACACTTGTCTGCCAGACATGGTGGCTCATACCATGTAATACAAGCCGTTGGGAGGCTGAGGTGGCAGGGTACTGTGAATTCAAGGCTATCTTGGGCTACATAGAGAGTGCTAGGCCAGCCTGAGCTACAGTGTCAGACTTTAACTCAAAACAAACAAACAACACATACAACAACAAAACCAGTTGAAGGAGACATTGAAATAAGTAGGGGTTCAAGGGTAGTCAGAGTGGGATGAAAGAGATAGAGGATAAAATGATTATACACATATATGAAACGGTCAAAGATGGTCCAGCAACTGCTTTTCCAGTGGACCTGAGTTTGGTTCATAGCATCCAAATGGCATCTCACTGCTATCTATAATTCTAGTTCTAGGAGACCTGAGGCCATCTCACCTTCTGGCTTCCTTGGGGACCAGGCACACACACGGTGTATGGACATACATAGACGCAACATTCACACAGGTGAAATAACAGAATATACATTAAAAAGCTCCCAATGGAAGGGCTGTTCTGTGTTTATATCATTGGGAGAACACTCCTGGACAGTGGCATCAGGTACCTATGGCCCGGCTCTTTTGTACTGAGTCCTCTTGAAGATCAAAGTCCCCATAATTGTAATCCTAAGCAGAGTGACTGTGGAGGCCAGCCACAGCAGCAGACTCCCTGAAGATTTGTACCTTAACTGCCTACCTGCTCCTGCACTGTTTGTAGACACCCTCTCACTCTTCACTCAGTTTAGTTTAACATTTTAGTCCAAAGCATTCACTGTGTTCCAGGCATGGGGATGGGCCCAGGAAATGGACAAAACCACAAACAATAATCTACTGATGGCCCCAAACTAGAGAACAGTTAGTCCCAAAGTTTAACCAGAGTCTGGGAGGACCAGTGAAGAGCTGACCGCTAGAAGACTAACTGGCTAGCAGGAGAGCAGGAAGCAATGCCCTTGGAGGGTGTGGAGGTATGGAGGAGGAGAGGGCAGCTTGAGGTCGCTGCCCGCCTGGTTATGACCTCACTTCACATTTATGACTCATGAATGCTATGCTAGTCAGAGGGTGAGGGTTTGCTCTTACCCAGGAGCCTATTAAAGCACCTTGCATCTTTCTATGAAGAGAGCCAAAAAGGCAAAATTGCCTTTTTGAAGCTACATCTGGCGAGAGAAGAGACTCTCAAGAAGTCAGCTTGCGTTGCTTAGTAACAAAGGGGGGAAGGGCTGTGACTGCACAATGCTGTTGTCAAGGCATTGCTGACCCAGCCTGTTGTCCTTTTGTCCTTGCTGCTCTGTTTCTTCTGTATGAGGGAACTCCAGCTCTTGTCGTTATCAGCCTGGGAGAGCCTTTATACAAACACACAGAGCTCTACAGCAGAGTCTGATGAACTCACGGCCTGGGAAGCAGTAAAGGGCACTTTAATATGTGAATACTGCATCTTAAACACTCTGTGGTAACACTGCTAGGGACATACTTTTAGAAGGTTCTCTATGGATTCAGGAGACATGTCAGAGGTCAGTTGCTCTTAGGAAAAATCATAAGCTCTGCCTGCTTAATGCAGGCTTTTGTGTAACTAGGAATGCCAGTGTTTTCAGGTGAATGCCACAAGGGCTTACCTGGAGGAGAAGAGGTCTGATGTATGGTCCAGTGCTGAGAATGTTTGGCTCAGTTTTATACTTTCTATTTGATCTGTAACAGAGATATGAGCAGTTTACCCCCCCCCCCCAAAGCTGTCTATCTAGAAACATTCTGATGGAAGCTCACCTACGAGGTCAGGGAGGGGAAAAAGCTGCATGAGGTAGGATAGGAAGAGGAAAAAATAAAATGATTTTATGTGTATGAGTGCCTGTCTGCATGTGTGTGAGCATCACATGTGTGCAGTACCCATAGACACCAGAAGGTACTGAATTCCCCTGAGGCTGTAATTACAATTGGGCACTTCCATGTGGGTGCTGGTCCTAGGTCCTCAGAAAAAGCAGTCAATGCTCTTAACCACTAAGCCATCTCTCCAGCCTCAAATTAAAGGCAGGGGGTGGGGCTGGAAAGGTGGCTCAGCGGCTAAGAGCACTGTCTGCTCTTTCAGAGGTTCTGAGTTCAATTCCCAGCAATCATGTGGTGACTCACAACCATCTATACCCTCTAATGCCCTGCAGGTATACATGCAGATAGAGCACCTATATACATAAATAAATAAAATCTTAAAAAAAAAAAAAAAAGCAAAAAGTTGAACAACAAGAACAACAAAAGGCTCCGCTGGTGTTGCAGGCAGGAAGTGTGTCCAAGTGTAAGTAGCCACACTGACATATCAATATAAAAGTACTCACAATAGCAGAGCAGGGTGGCACACGCCTTTCATCCCAGCACTTGGGAGGCAGAGGCAGGCGGATTTCTATAAGTTCGAGGCCAGCCTGGTCTACAAAGCAAGTCCAGGACAGTGAAGATAACATATAGAGAGACCCTGTCTCGGGAAAAAAATAATAAATTAAAAAAAAAAAAAAGGACTCATAGTAACTGTATACATTTACTATCCTTTCTTGGAAATACTTGAAGTCTGAAACATTCCAGGATCATTTTCTGATTTTGGAATGGTCATAGTTACTTTCCTGTTGCTCTGATAAAATACCCTGGCTGAAGGGAGAGAAGGTGTGTTTTGGCTCACAAATCCTCACCATTAACAAGTCACAACAGCAGGAGCTTGAGGCAGCTGATGATTTTGCATCCAGTCATGAAGCAGAAACTAGGGCCAGTGAGATGGCTCAGTGGTTAAGGAGCACTGGCTGCTCTTACAGAGGACCAGGGTTCAGTTCCCAGCAATGACATGGTGGCTCACAACCATCGATACTGTGATCTGATGCCCTCTTCTGGCCTGCAGGTGTACATGTAGGCAGAGAATTGGATATATAATAATAAATAAATGAAACTTAAAAAAAAAAATAGCCAAAACAATTTTGAAGTAGAAACTAGCACTGGTGAGAATGATTGTGTGGGTAAAGGTGTTTTCTGGCAAGTCTGAAGACCTGAGTTCAATCCCAGGGATCCATGTGGTGGAAGGAGAGAACCAATTCCTGGGTATCCCACACTAAATGCATATCTGTAAAAGAAAGAAGAGCAGCCGGGCCGTGGTGGCACATGCCTTTAATCCCACCACTCAGGAGGCAGTGGCAGGTGGATCACTGTGAGTTTGAGGCCAGCCTTATCTATAAAGAGAGTCCAGGACAGACAAGACTACACAGAAAGACCCTGTCTCAAAAAACCAAAGCCAAAACAAAACAAAAAGAAGAAGGAAAGAAAAAAAAGAGCAGAGGAAGACAGAAGGTAGCAATGAGTTCTGTGTTCAGTTTTGTTTTGCCTTTCCTCCCTTTTATACGCTCTAGGAGGCCAGCCCAGGGAACTGTGCCACCTCAATGACCTAGTCATGGTAATCCCTACAGGCGTGCACAGAGGCCCTTGTCCTAGGTGAATCTTGATCTCATGGAACTGACAATTGAAATGAACTATCATAAGCATATAACCAGAAATCTTTTGTTTTGTTTTGTTTTGTTTTGGCTTTGGTTTTTGGTTTTTCGAGACAGGGTTTCTCTGTGTAGCCTTGGCTGTCCTGGACTTGCTTTGTAGACCAGGCTGGCCTCGAACTTACAGCGATCCACCTGCCTCTGCCTCCCAAATGCTGGGATTAAAGGAGTGCACCACCATGCCTGGCGTTATAGCTATAAATCTTAAGCCAAGTGTTCATTTGTAATTCCAGCACTTGGGAGGTGAACCAGATCTTTTTTTTTTTTTTGGTTTTTCGAGACAGGGTTTCAGTGAACCAGATCTTTTTTTGTTTGTTTGTTTGTTTGTTTTTTTGGTTTTTCGAGACAGTGTTTCTCTGTGTAGCCTTGGCCATCCTGAACTCACTTTGTAGACCAGGCTGGCCTCGAACTCTCAGCGATCCGCCTGCCTCTGCCTCCCGAGTGCTGGGATTAAAGGCATGCGCCACCACGCCCGGCTTAGTGAACCAGATCTTTAAAGCCAATCTTGGCTACAAAGTGTATTTGAAGCTAGCCTAATCTACATAACGAATGCCACGCCAGCCCCAGCTACATGGTGAGGCACTGCCTTAAACAATGCCACATATTGCTTGTGGATTTAAAAAAAAGTGGGATCGGGGCTGGAGGTATGGCTTAGTGGTTAAGAGCACTGACTGTTCTTCCAGAGGTCCTGAGTTCAATCCCCAGCAACCACATGGTGGCTCACAACCATCTATAATGTGATCTGGTGCCCTCTTCTGGCCTGCAGGTGCATACGCAGGCAGAGCACTGTATACATAATAAATAAATAAACTTAAAAAAAAAAAGTGGGATCAAAATAAAAGTCATGCATAAAACTGATAATAAATTCAGGATAGAAGTCACGTGGGAGAGAGAAAGAGGAATGGTATTAGGGATGCGGGAGTGGGACTTTAACTCTAATTTATTGTTTCTTTTCAAGTGAGAGTCTCGTGTAGCCTGTGGTGGCACTGAACTGGCTGAGGGTGGCCTTAACTTTCTGATTCACTTGTCTTTGTCTCCCAGGTGCTAGAATTTTAGAGAGGTAGAACCGGGCTTCTATTTGATCATTTACCATCATCACCATCATCATCATCATTTGTGGTGCTGGGAATCAATTACAGGTCTCACTGTGTGCTAGGCAAGCACTCTCCTGCTGCTAAGCTCCAGCTCCAGCTCGTGTGTGTGTGTGTGTGTGTGTGTGTGTGTGTGTGTGTGTGTGTGTGTGTGTGTGTGTGTTTTGAGACAGGGTTTCTCTGTGTGGCCCTGGCTGTCCTGGAACTCACTCCGTAGACCAGGCTTGCCTCAGACTCACAGAGATCCACCTGCCTCTGCCTCCCGAGTGCTGGAATCAAAGGCCTGTGTCACAACCACCGGGCTTCAATTGTTAATTTTATTTATTGCCTTTTTGTATGTTCAGGTTCATGCGCACGCCACTGCACACACATAGAGGTCAGAGCACAGCTCTCAGGGGTCTGAGAACTCGGGACCTTTGTGGGTCCCAAGATCCTTTTCTTTCTTTTTTTTTTTTTTTTCGAGACAGGGTTTCTCTGTGTAGCCTTGGCTGTCCTAGACTCACTTTGTAGACCAGGCTGGCCTCGAACTCACAGCGATCTGCCTGCCTCTGCCTCCCAAGTGCTGGGATTAAAGGCGTGCACCACCACCGCCCGGCCCAAGATCCTTTTCGCTGGCCCTTGAGCCCACTATTGTATGGATGTAGCAAATCTCTTCCATGTTGCTCCTGATGTTCTGGCTACTCTGCCTTGGCTCTCGAATCCCAGTCTTGTCCTGACCTTTGGCACCCTGGCCCACCCTCAACACCGCCCTCACAGGCAGAATTAGGCCTTCCCAATGTTCCGGGCCTCCATTTAAAAAAAATTTTTTATTAATTTATTCATATTACATCTCAGTGGTTATCTCATCCCTTGTATCTTCCCATTCCTCCCTCCCTCCCATTTTCCCCTTATTCCTCTCCCCTATGACTGTGCCTGAGGGGGACCTCCTCCCCCTGTATATGCTCATAGGGTATCAAGTCTCTTCTTAGTAGCCTGCTATCCTTCCTCTGAGTGCCACCAGGCCTCCCCATCCAGGGGACGTCGTCAAATATGGGGCACCAGAGTTCGTGTGAAAGTCACACCCCACTCTCCACTCAACTGTGGAGAATGTCCTGTCCATTGGCTAGATCTGGGTAGCGGGCCTCCATTTTTCTTTGTTTTTTTTTTTTTTTTCTTTCCATTTTTCAGGTGAGAAGTGAGGTGGGGAGGAAGACTCTCAGATGGTCTGCGCTGAGCAGCCACACCTGAGAGTTCGGCCTGTTGGGGTCCATGGGCCGGCTGTGGCTGTAAACAGACAGTTAAAACAGTTTGGGCCGTTAAGAGCGTTAAAACCGTTAAAAAGCCTTTGGCTTCCTGCGGCCATGGGGGCGGAGCCAAGGAGCGGCATTCTCATTGGTGTATGCAGCCCAGGGGCGGGGCCTCACCTCGGAGTGGGGCGGGATCTCCACACTCGTCCCCGACGGCTGAAGGCGTGTGCCTGTGGTGTCGCGTGTGGTGCGGCTGCAGGAGGTGAGAACACGAGGGGCGTGGGCGAGGAAGGGCGTGAGGAGAGGGAAGAGATGGGGGAACACGCGGAGCCTGACCCAGTCGCTCGGTGCTTTTCCTGAGGGCCACTAGGCTCTGGAAGCCTGGCCCGAGACTCTCAGCTCCTCCTGGGACTGCCCAGGGCCGAGGCTTCCAGTGAGAGACGAGCCGAGAGTCAGCCTGGGAAGTCAGTGAACAGGGAATCAGAGAGGCCCCTGGAATTTGTCTTTATTGGGGTGTTTGTTTTTTTCGAGACAGGGTCTCTCTGTGTAGCCTTGGCTGTCCTGGACTCGCTTTGTAGACCAGGCTGGTCTCGAGTTGACAGAGATCCGCCCGCCTCTGCCTCCCGAGTGCTGGGATTAAAGGCGTGCGCCACCACTGCCCGGCTTTGTCTTTTTTTGTTCCGAACAAACAAGGGTAAAATAAAAATAAAATTTAAAAAAATTTAAAAAGCTGTCTGGGAAACACATAGGAATGCTTGTCCAGGAGTTTGGAGGGCCTCTTAAAACATTTTGTTTTAAGCCTGGAGTGGTGACTACTGACGGAGTTCCAGCACATCCAGGGCTACACGGTGAGATCAAAACAAACAGAAAACCCCCAAACATACAAAAACCCATTTTGGGGGCTGGAAAGATGGCTCAGTCGTTAAGAGCACTGCCTGCTCTTCCAAAGGACCCGGGTTCAATTCCCAGCACCCACATGGCAGCTCACAACTGTCTGTAGCTCCAAGATCTGACACCCTCACACCAACGTACATAAATTAAAATTAAATAAAATATTAAAAACAAAAACCCATTTTGTTTTTATTATACTTGTATACTGGGAGGGAGTTGTGTGAAGGTCAGAAGACAACTTTTGGGAATTGGTTCTCTGCCATGATCGTCTCAGGGACTGAACTTGGGTCACCAGGGCACCTTTACCCATTGAGCTATCTCTTTAGCCCTTAGAGCCGTTTGTTTGTTTGTTTGTTTTTCAAGACAAGGTTTCTCTATGTAGAATTGGCTATCCTGGACTCACTTTGTAGACTAGGCTGGCCTCGAACTCACAGAGATCCACCTGCCTCTGCTTCTCAAGTGCTGGGATGAAAGGTGTGCGCCACCATTCCTGGCAGAGAAAACTTCTTGACAAGACAGAATCTGAGAGTGAACAATTCCTCCTGGCTAAGAATTGCCTAGTGTTTGTTGGAAGGGTAGAAGTCTAAGGAAGAAACTTGCCTTTTATGCATTAAAAAGGGGGTGTTGGAAGCATGTGGAGGATATAGGATTTAGGGAGGGCGAGGTATTGGAGGGTTTCACCCTGGGGCCTCAGATTCTCAGAGTTAGGACAGGAGAATGGTGAGTTCTTGGACAGCCTGAGCTATACCAAGAGTTCCAGATGTATCTGTTGTTAAGTAGTGGTTCCTGGATCCAGAAAATCAAGCTGGACGTAGTGACAGGATGTCTGTAATCCTAGCACTCTGGGGGGCTGAGGCAAGCCAGTTTTGGGGTTCATAGCAAGATCATGTATACAAATGAAATATACCAGCACTAGGTAGGCAGAGGCAGGCAAATCTCTGCATTTGAGGCAGCCATGGCTACATAGTGAGACCATCTCAAAATAAGTAAATAAAAACAAAAACCAGCTGGGTGGTATGGTTCATGCCTTTAGTCTCAGCACTTGGGAGGTAGAGGCAAGTGGATCTCTGTGAGTTCCAGGACAGCCAAGGTTACAGAAGAGAAACCCTGTCTTGAAAAACAAAAAAACAAAACACCCAAACCCAAATAGTGGGATACTGATGTAATAATAGCCATAAAAACCAAATAGTGAGAGATTGACATAATGAAAGCCATATAGAACTATACAAGTAGAGTCCAGAAATATCTGTAGCCAATGAAGATAACTAGATTGCTTTCTTTATGGGTATCTGGTGTACAAAGATTGCAAACATAAATAGCTTATGCAGCCTGTTGCCTATGTGGGTTGCCCTGGGGGACCTTAGAGACAGTGTTTTGGCAGATATTTTATGTCTTTGATCTTAGTGCTGTCCTCAGGCTATGATCCTGACAGGTTATATGGGGTGCCTCTGGGAAGCCATGGTCAGGTCTTCATGTCCATCTACCCTAAGCTACAGACAAGGGACACAAGATTAATGATCTGTGGTCAAGTTCCTTGGCCAAGATCCACATCTCAAAGAAGTGGGGCTTTTCCAGGTTTAATGCAGATGAACCTGAAGCTGTGGTAGCTGAGAAGCAGCTGTGGGGTCAGCTTTCTCCCAGGTGTGGTCCCCTGGGCTAGCTAGCGGTAGGTCCTGACTCCTGAGGACTTCCACAGTGTTGTCCTACACCCACCAAATCATGTTCAGTAATCCCACATTCAGTCTAAAAGTAAAAGAGCCCAGGAATAATTATTAAGAAAAAATTCTCAGAGTGTATCATAGGGTCAGAGGGAGGAGTCACTGACTCCGAGGGCCACTCTCTCTTCACACACATTCTTCCTTTATTCATTCTGGCCAGAACTCTTCTTGTGGGAAGAGTGACTTTCTTTAATAAAGATGGCTTGATAAATGAGGAGGGAATCCTGCTCTTGGAAGCCTCAACTGTGTGCATTTAAGATGTCACTTACCTTGATGGATAGGCATATTGGAACGACTTACCTCATCACTAGTCATGTTTGGTAGAATCATCTAGGAGAACGCTTTGGCTGATAGGATCTCTATTCTCTGCAAAGATAAAGCTCATTTAGTTAATAGCAGACAAGTAAAAGCACAGAAGACAACATTAGCCCATGTGGTCCTTAGAGTTAGTGAATACTAAGAACATGCCCCCCCACCCCTGTGGAGACAGCCTTTAGATGTGTAGTCCATGGTGGCTTTGAATTTTCTGTTCTTTTGCCTCTGCTTTTCTAGTGCTGGAATTACAGGTGTGTACCGCTATGATTGGTGCTATCATGGGGATTTTGGGCTTGGTTTGGTTTGGTTTTTGGTTTTGGAGACAGGGTTTCTCTGTATAATATCCCTGGTTCTCCTGGACTCACATTGTAGACCAGGCTGGCCTCAAACTCACAGAGATCCCTTTGCCTCTGCCTCCCAAGTGTTGAGATTAAAGGCCAACAGGTTTTTAAAAATAAATTTATCTGTATAGGTGCTTTGCCTGCATGTTTGTCTGTATGCAATATGCCTATAAGTGCCCCAGGAAGCCAGAAGAAGGTGTTGGGTCCCTTAGGACTGAAGTTACAAATGGTTGGGAGTTATCAGGCTTGTGGGTGCTAGGAATCAAATCTGGGTCCTTTGGAAAATCAGCCAGTGCTATTAACTGTTGAACCATCTCTCCAGCAAACTGTCACAGAGTTGTACAATGTAGCTTTGGCTAGCCTGGAATTCACTATGTATACAAGGCTGGCTTCAGTTTAACAGAACTACCAGATTCCCTACGAAGTTTAGGTTGGCCATTGAACTCATCCCAATCTTCCTGCTTCCACCTTCTCAAATTAAGATTACAGGTGTGAGCCAGGTGTTGTGCACACCTGTAATCCCAATACTCAGGAGGCAGAGGCAGGTGGATCACTGTGAGTTTGAGGCTAGCCTGGTCTACAAAGTGAGTCCAGGACAGCCAAGGCTACACAGAGAAAGCCTGTCTCAAAAAAACCCCAAAACCCAACTAAACAACAACAACAACAACAAAAAGATAACAGGTGTGGGACTGGAGAGATGGCTCAATGGTTAAAAGCACTGTCTGCTCTTCCAGGGGTCCTGAGTTCAATTCCCAGCAACCACATGGTGGCTCATACCATCTGTAATAGGATCTGGTGCCTCTTCTGATGTGCAGGCAGACATGTATATGTAATTAATAAATAAATCTAAAAAAAGAAAGATTACAGGTGAGTAGTCTGGCTCATAGTGCAATTTGCTAACAGAAAAGATCTATTTCTGGCACATTAAGTAGTGGAACTTTTCACCAGTTTGGTCAGAACAAAACTGCTGGAATGTTCCTAATGTAATTTGTACTTTTGAAATGTTGTACTGTATTAATCTTCTGAATATTTCTGTGTTCTCTAATAGAAACATAACAATGAATTTTAATGTCTGGAATATCAAAGAGATGCTTAGTATTCCCTCAGGCCCTGGGTAAGTCTCTTGGTTGTTTTCTTTGATATTTAAGCCCTGTGGCTTTATTGGTTTCATAGAAAGTCTCTTTCCTATAGCTAGAGGGTTCGATCCTCAGCTCTGAAAAAAATAAAGTTTTATTAATTTAGGTCTAAAAAATGCTGTTAGAGCTCAAAATGCTATAATACAAGGCATAGTGGTGTCAGTCCTTTCTGTGTGAATTTCCATTTGATTGTTCTCCGGTTGTCAGAAGCAGAATGTGGGTGGTGCGTTCATAATTTCCTTCTGGTTCTTGATAGGTCAGTGAATAGTGTATTGACTGGCAGGTTAAAACAAACGTGCCCAGAGCTGCATAATAGAGAGACTGCATCTTAAAACAACAACAAAACAAATGCCTACTCTCCCAGAATATTCCGCAATACTAGCTATGAGTTATGACGTTGTTTGCTCAGGATGTTTCCTTACTTATTGTTTTCCTTGCTTTGTTTCAGGACCACCAAACCATCCAACTGGAATAGTAATCAGACTGATGGTTCTCTCAGTGATTCCCAGTTCCTCTTTGGGTCTCAGTTTTGTCCAGAAAATTCAGAAACACTGTTAACATCCTTGGACGCTGGTGCCTACTTACGACATCCAAAACAGATGCAACAGAATTCTGTAGATGTGAGTCTGATTTCCAGCTAGTTACATTTTTCTTTTTGAGACAGAATCTTGCTATGTAGACCAGTATGGACTCTCCATCTTCCATTCTCAGCCTCCTGACTGTTGGGATTATAGGTATAAGTCACCACCCATACCTCTGATTTCCAGGATTTCTCTGTATAGATTTCTTTCTTTCTTTCATTTATTTATTTATTTTTGATTTTTTTTGAGACAGGGTCTCTCTGTGTAGCCTTGACTGTCCTGGACTCACATTGTAGACAAGGCTGGCCTCAAGCTCACAGTGATCTGCCTGCCTCTGTCTCCCAAATGCTGGGATTAAAGGTGTATGCCACCACCGCCCGGCCATATTTCATATTTTTGTTTGTTTGTTTGTTTTTTGTTTTTCGAGACAAGGTTTCTTTGTGTAACAGCCCTGGCTGTCCTAGACTCACTTTGGTTTTTGTTTTTGGTTGTTTGGTTTTTTGTTTTTCGAGACAGGGTTTCTCTGTGTAGCTTTGGCTGTCCTGGACTCACTTTGTAGACCAGGCTGGCCTCGAACTCACAGAGATCCACCTGATCCACCTGCCTCTGCCTCCCTGCGTGCTGGGATTACAAACTTGCACTACCATGCCCATGTCATATTTCATAGTTATTATGGAGATAAGCTAAAAAAATTATTCTTTTGGAGCATGAACATATTTTAGAATTGTACTCTGAAGATTACTATCCTAAATGCTTGGTTGATTATGTTTTGTGCTTCTTTGTTTTTTATAATTTATTTAATTTTAGTCTGTGTATATTGGTATGGAGATATCAGAATCTCTGGAACTGGCCAGGCGTGGTGAAAGGCACACCTCTAATACAGGGGATAGTGGTGTCAGTTCTTCCCGTTTGAATTTCCATTTGATAGTTCTCCCTTTAATCCCAGTGCTTGGGCGGCAGAGGCAGGTGTATCTCTGTGAGTTCGAGGCCAGCCTGGTCTACAGACAGAGTCCAGGAAAACCAAGGCTACACAGAGAAACTCTGTCACAAAAAAACAAAACAAAACAAAAATACTGGCACACACTAATCCCACCACTGGAGAAGCAAAGGATCTCTGAGTTTGAGGCCAGCCTGGTCTACAGAGCTAGTTCTAGGACAGCCAAGGCTGTCCAAGGATACATAGAAATCCTGTCTCATGCCAGGTGTGGTGGGCATGCCTTTAATCCCAACACTTGGAAGGCAGAGGCAGGTGGATTGCTGTAAATTCAAGGCCAGCCTGGTCTACAAAGAGTGTCCAGGACATCCAAGGCTACACAGAGAAACCCTGTCTTGAGAAACCAAAAAGAAAAGAGAAAGAAAGAAAAAAGAAAGAAAGAAACCCTGTCTCAAAAAAACAATACTCCTCTCCCAAAGCCCACAAAACCTGGTATCTGCATGTCAAAGAGAACATGAAATATTTGTCTTTTTTTTTTTTTTTTTTTTCCGAGACAGGGTTTCTCTGTGTAGCCTTGGCCATCCTGGACTCACTTTGTAGACCAGGCTGGCCTCGAACTCACAGCAATCCGCCTGCCTCTGCCTCCCGAGTGCTGGGATTAAAGGCGTGCGCTACCACGCCTGGCTGAAATATTTGTCTTTTGAGTCTAGGATTTTGTTGTTGCTATTTTTCTTTTCTTTTCTTTCTTTATATTCTATAGTCCAAACTGGCCTAGTACTTACTGTGTAGCCCAGGCTAGCTTAAAACTGAAGGCTGTCCTCCTGTCTTTGCCTCTTGAGTGCTGGGATTCAAGCCATGTACACCAATGTTCTTTTTTTTTTTTTTTGTCTAGAACTACATTTAATTTTATATTTATTTACATATAATTTTATATTTAGACTTGCCTGCATCAAATAGGGATGTGGGGGATGTAATGAATAAGGCTAGCTCAGTGCTTTATGTTAGTAAAGCACTGTGTATATGATCTCTGCACAAACTGATGATAGTAGCCGGGCGTGGTGGCGCACGCCTTTAATCCCAGCATTCGGGAGGCAGAGGCAGGAGGATCGCTGTGAGTTCAAGGCCAGCCTGGTCTACAAAGTGAGTCCAGGATGGCCAAGGCTACACAGAGAAACCCTGTCTTGAAAAACCAAAAATTAATAATAAATATAAAATAAATACAAGAAATGTTCTCCATACCAGAGCTTGTGCACTACTTAGGCAATGTGGAAGTTATCAACAGACACTGAGTTCCACAGAGTTTGAGTTAAATTTGAGTTAACATATTAATAGCAATTTAAGTTAAATATATTAATGTGAAACTTTAATACCACAACTCAGAGACAGAGTAAATAACTTTCTATTGTTTCTTATAAGTGTATTCAGTTGGTTTTGAACCATTTTAGCTGAAATTTTTATTTCTGCATTGATCAGGCAGGCTTTTCAAGACAGGGTTTCTCTGTGTAGCCTTGGCTGTCCTGGACACTCTTTGTAGACCAGACTGGATCACAAGGATCCAACCGCATGAGCCACCACACCGAGATGCAGAAACTGTATTAACTTAGAAAGTAGCTTTATTATAAATATAATTTCTTAGCTGGGGATGTTGGTGCATGCCTGTAATCCCAGCACTCGGGAGGCAGAGGCAGGTGGATCGCTGTGAGTTCGAGGCCAGCCTGGTCTACAAAGTGAGTCCAGGAAAGCCAAGGCTACACAGAGAAACCCTGTCTTGAAAAGCAAAAAAAAAAACCAAACATCAGAAAAAACAAATTTCTTGGTAGACACAAATAATGGGAAAACAGCATGCTTTTTTCTAACCATATGCTTGACACTTAGATATGATTCTGGATTGTCCAAAGAGAGAATAATGTGTAGAATTTGATGTTGACATTTAAAAAAAATTTTTTGTTGTTGTTTTTCATTTAACAGAATGAACCTAGTATTTTTACAAAATACCAGACAAAGCCCCAGTTGTTTGGAGGTGATGCGAAGGATGAAGGCTTATTTTCTCTTCCTTTGCCAGCTGGAAAATCAAAAGGACTCTTGAAACAGTTTGAGGAGAAAAAACGAAATGCAACAGACAAGTGTGACAGGTACACAGAGCTTTTTAGAGGTTCAGAAAACTCATGTTTTCTGAAGGAAACAAAACATGCTGTCAATTATCAAATAACTCATTTTCAGAGTAATAGCGTGTATTGATCAGGGATGTGCATAGGAAACAGAAACAGAACCAGTATTACACACACTATACACATACATGTGTGCATGCACACACAGTGGGAGGTCAGTGACAGAGAAAGATATAGAAACTGGTTTATTATAGAAGTTAGTTGGTCCCATAACTCTGCCATATGCAAACTAGAGGTCCAGGATGGGTCAGTGATATATAATTTAGTCTAAACAAAGGGCCATAGAAGGAAGGGGAGAAATGGGGAAGTTTGAAGACTCAAGAACTGAGAGCTCCAGTGTCCCAGGCAGAAGCAGCTGGATGTCATGCCAGTGCGCTGACCAGCTCTGCTGCCACCCAGACCCAGACCCAGAGCTCTGAGTTGGCCCACTCAAAAATTCGTATCATGGAGTATTTGCTGCCAGTAGAAATGGCCCAGGTAGAAAGGGATGAATGAATGGTTGGGACAAGTGAAGGGGCCAGTCTTGCTAATCCAGTGCTGCAGGATCTCTAGGACACAGGGCAGCACTGGGATGACCCGGAGGAGTCCTAATGAGGATACAGTATTGCTGGTGTCACGGAACCCAGAGGTCTCGGGCTGACTGATGACTCACTGCCGTGAAGTTACAAGTGAAGAAATGTGGACAGAGGGATACACTGTGGGACACACTGTGGCGTGCTACAGCTTCCACAATGAGATGTTTGTTATGCTTTGTTTATTGTTGTTTGCTTATTTGTGTTGTGTTTTATTTTGGGGGGAGGTTGCAAGGGCAAAGGGCAGATATGAAGGGAGATGAGTGGGACTGCGTGATGTGCACCTCAACAAAAAGGGTTTTTATGTTTTGTGTTTTTTTTGTGTGTGTTTTGTTTTTGTTTTTTCAAGACAGGGTTTCTCTGTGTAGCCCTGGCTGTCCTGGAACTCTCTTTGTAGACCAGGCTGGCCTCGAACTCACAGAGATCCACCTGACTCTGCCTCCCAAGTGTTGGGATTAAAGATGTGTGCCACCATACCCAGCATTTTGTTGTTGTTGTTTGTTTTTTGTTTTTTGAGGCAGAGTTTCTCTGTGTAGCCTGTCCTGGACTCACTTTGTAGACCAGGCTGGCCTCACCCACAGAGATCTGCCTAACTCTGCCTCCCTAGTGCTGGGATTAAAGATGTGCACCACCAAGCCCGGCTTCCTACTATATTTATTAATAAGCTTTAAAACACTAAATTGGGGAGATGCTCATTTACTCTGACCCGGCTGTGCTGTCCTGGAGTACTTCCCAGCTGAGTGCCCTTTACGTCCTTCTAGTCTTGCCTAAGCTGTTCCTGCTCCATAGTCATCCTCATGGCCACCCCCTCAACCTTCTC
Organism: Acomys russatus; assembly: GCF_903995435.1. Taxonomy (NCBI): domain Eukaryota; kingdom Metazoa; phylum Chordata; class Mammalia; order Rodentia; family Muridae; genus Acomys; species Acomys russatus. Next base: position 34,932,452 of record NC_067168.1, on the reverse strand, counting down.
CTTTCTCTCTGCTCCATGTGGGACCCTCTCACTGGAATCAGAAGTCCCAACTCAACTCTCCTCGCCGCCATTGGCTGTTCAGCTCTTTATTAACCAGAGATGATGGAGAACAATTGTTACACAACATTGAGACAGGAGATTCTTTAATAATAATGACAGTGTTCACGTCCAGATTGCCACCAGATCTCTGGGCACAGAAATCAGCATCTGAGTACATGGTGTAAAAAAACCATCCCCCTAAAAGAAAGTTGCCACAAAACCTGATGACCTGATTTTAATCCCTGAGACCCACATGGTAGAAAGGAAGGACCAACTCTCACAAGTTGTCCTCTGACCTCCACTTTACACCACACATATACATTCTCTCTCTCCCTCCCTCGCTGCCCTCCTCCCCCATGAATGAAATAAAAAAGAGGCAGGGGCCAATTGATGGGTGAAAATACTTGCTGACAACCTGACTTTAATTCCCAGAATCTCGAATGCTGGAGAACTGACTCCTTTAAGTTTTCCTCCAGCCTCCACATGTGTGCTATGCATTTGTGCATGAACACACACACTAAATCAATGTAAATTTAATAATTTTCAAAAAGAAATACAAAATTTATAATTTAAACTATCTGTGGATTTCCATGGTTTTGTTTGTTTGTTGTTGTTGTTTTAGCACTTTATTTAATTTTATTTCATGTGCATTGGTATGAGTGTGTCAGATCCCTTGGAATTGGAGTTATAGACAGTTGTGAGCTGCCATGTGGGTGCTAGGAATTGAACCAGGGTCCTTTGGAAGAGCAGTCAATACTACTAACCACTGAGCCATCTCTCCAGCCTGCTTATTGTTTTGAGACACAGTTTCCTTTCCCTATGTAGCCTTGGTTGGCCAGGAACTTTCTAGACTAGGCTGGCCTTGAACTCATAAAAATCCACCTACTTCTACCTGCTGAGTGCTGAGGTTAAAGGAAGGCCTTACCACACCCAGATTTCCCCGCCCCCCAAGACTGGGTTTCTCTGTGTAGCCTTGGCTGTCCTGGACTTGCTTTGTAGACCAGGCTGGCCTCAAACTCACAGCCATCCACCTGTCTCTGCCTCCCTCCCCAGTGCTGGGACTAAAGGTGTGCACCACCACAGCCAGCTCCCAGATTTTAAAAAAATTGTCACATTTGTTTATTGCCTCTGAATATATGTGTACTACAGCAATTAGCAGGACAGATAAGGCATATAGCAACAACCTGTCTCCAAAAAGTCAGGAAGAAGAGCTGGAGAGATGACTCAGCACTAATTGTTCTTACAGAGGACTCAGGTTTGGTTCCCAGCACCCACATGTGGTTCACAAACATCCTTAACTCCAGTTCCAGAAGAGTCACCAACCTTTTCTTTGGTCACCAGGCATTGCATGTGGTGTACAGAGACACAATGGTGACAAAACACTAGCACATATAAATAAATCTAAAAAAAAAAAAAGGAATAAAAGGAAAATAAAAAAGCAGCATGATGGATGGAAGAAAGAAAAACATGATTTTCATTGGAAATCAGTCTGTTTGAGCTTGGGCTGGACAACTGAGGTTTCTCAGGTAGACTAACTTTAACCAAGGGATATTTTGACGCTGTGCTAGATGAACACCTGCCATAATTGGTTATTACATGCTATTTTAACAGGGCACAAAGATTTATCCTCTCCCTTTTTTCTCTTTTAACTCTAGCGAGATGCTATACAACTTTGTTTCTCATTTTCAAGAAGTTATTTACAAGGTAGGTACAGCTACTTTTCAGAGAATTAGAGTGTCATGAGTCTTAGGAACTGTAATCATTGTAGTGGCTTTAGCACATGTAGAATAGTAGATTTTTACTATTTTATCATTAAATGACAAGTCTCCACGTCAGTAAAATAAGACAGCGCTTTGTGCTTTCTTTTTTCTTTTCTGTTTTTGTTGTTGTTGTTGTTTATTTTTTGAGACAGGGTTTCTCTGTGTAACAACTAGCTGTCCTGGAACTCGCTCTGTAGACCAGGCTGGCCTCGCTCACAGAGATCCACCTGCCTCTGCATCCCAAGTGCTGGGATTAAAGGCATGTGCCACCAAGCCTTTAAAAAAAATTATGTTTGTTTTATGTATTGGGTGTTTGCCTGCATGTATGTCTGTGTACCACATATGTGCAGTGCCCTTGGAGACCAGAAGAAGTCACTGTATCCCCTGGAATTGGAGTTATAGACAGTTGTGAGCTACCGCCTTGTAGGTGCTGGGAATCGAATCCTGATCTTCTGGAAGAGCAGACAGTACTCCCTACCTCTGAGCCACCTCTCCAGTCCCCATGTGATTTCTTTCTTTCTTTTCTTTTCTTTTTTAAGATGTATTTACTATTTATACCGTATTCTGCCCTCGTGTGTGCCTGCTCACCACAAGAAGGTACTGGATCTCTTTACAGATGGTGGTGAGCCACCATGTGGTTGCTGGGAATTGAACTAGGAACCTTTGGCAGAATAGACATTGCCCTTAACCTCTGAGCTATCTCTCCAGCCTGTAATTTCTTTCTTAATTTTGTTTCTTAGTTGCAGACATCTGTGGAAAAGTCTGAAGAGCATCTCAGTTCAAGCAGCCAATCTATTTTGGATTCTTTGGAGACTATAGCCAAGACATGTGAGTGTTCCCTGTTTATTTTTTTCTTTCTTTTTTTTGGCTTTTCGAGACAGGGTTTCTCTGTGTAGCCTTGGCTGTCCTGGACTTGCTTTGTAGACCAGGCTGGCCTCAAACTCACAGTGATCCACCTGCCTCTGCCTCCCCAGTGCTGGGATTAAAGGCGTGCGCCACCACCGCCTGGCCCACGTTTATTTTTTATTCATTCCTATTTTTAAAATTTTTGTTAGTGTCTTAAGGTTAATGTTATCAGCAGAGGGCACTGGTGAGCCACAGATGTGAACTTTCTGACCCTAGCCCTGCTTCCAGGGTGTGAGAGGGTAAGTGTGTATATAAAGGCTTGCACAATGGAGTCTACTGCTATGTGACAGCACTGTTTGTGTTTTGTTTTGTTTTGAGACAGGGTATCTCTCTACATAGCTTTGGCTGGCTTGGAACTCAGAGATCTGCCTACCTTTGCTTCCTGAATGCTGGAATTAAAAGCACGTTTTTACCACACCCAGTTTGTAAATTTTTGTGTAATTTTGAAATTACATTTTATTTACTTTAACTTAATCAATAAGGTATTTCAGACGTTTAGAATGTGGATGGGTCCCCTAGAACTGGAGATATAGACAAGTGTGGGCTGCCATGCTGTGTAAGTGCTGGGAATTGAGCCCAGGTCATCTGGAAAAGCAGGAATGCTCTTATACCAAGCCATCTTTCTAGCCTAGGCCAACACTTTGATCCTATCATGGCTTTCATGAATATTACTCCTCTCCTCTCAGTAGTCTTGCTGTCTCAAGAGTCTGATAGCTCTGTCAGCCTTCTCACCTCAAGCCTGAAATGAATCAGCAACCTCCAGAGTCTCACATGGCTTGTCTGATGTGCTCTCTGTGGACATACTCCTCCTTAGGAGTTAGAAATACTCCAGTCAGCCAGCCGTGGTGGCACATGCCTTTAATTCCAGCATTCGAGAGGCAGAGGCTGGTAGATCCCTATGAGTTCAAGGCCAGCCTGGTCTACAAAGTGAGTCAGTACAGCTAAGGCTACACAGAAAAACTCTATCTTGAAAAACCAAAAAAAAAAAAAAAAAAGAAAGAAAGAAATACTCCAGTCACCTACTGTTCTTCTCACTGCCTCGATTTCAGTGAAGATTGTTTTGTGGTGAATCAGCCTTGGTCTCCATGTCAGTTACAGTGTAAGTTTTGCAAAATCACCTCCCCCACCAATGGTGTACATATAGATGAATGCCTTTCTAAATAATCAACATGCAATTCTTGTTAGCTAGATATTTTTCTATATTTACTGTATTCTAAGGAACATAGTTATTGTGCATCTGTACATTGTTTATTTATTTATTATTTTTAAAATATTTATTTATTTGTTGGCTGGGCGTGGTGGTGCACACCTTTAATCCCAGCACTCGGGAGGCAGAGGCAGGCAGATCGCTGTGGGTTTGAGGACAGCCTGGACAGCCAAGACTAATACAGAGAGACCCTGTCTCAAAAAACCAAACCAAACAAACAAACAAAAGAATTGGGGCAGGGGGAGAGATTTATTTATTATGTGTACAATGTTCTGTCTGCCAGAAGAGGGTACCATATCTCATTATAGATGGTTGTGAGCCACCATGTGGTTGCTGGGACTTGAACTCAGAACCTTTGGAAGAACAGCCAGTGCTCTTAACCTCTCAGCCATCTCTCCAGCCCCTTATTTTTTATTTTAAACTAATTCAAGACAGCTTGTTTACATTGCCATGGATGAATTACTCATGACTTACAAAAATCAATTTTCTTGTGTGCTCATAAAATAATTCCCACCTATCTGCAAAATAGCACTGTACAATTTATCTACTGACTTCCAACTTGGGCATCCTACACATGGGGCAACTGTCCATCTATTTAGCAACCTTAGAACCAGAACTGTTCCCTTCAAAAGAGTAGCAGTGCTGAGGACAGAGGCAAGTGAGGGATGCTTCCCGGTAGTGTGAGGGAGCAACTCTGTGAGTGCCCAGTGAATACTCTAGCTTTCCATTGCTCTGTAAGAAGTGACTGTGGCAGGGTGTGGTGGCACATGCCTTTAATCCCAGCACTCAGGAGGCTGAAGCAGGCGGATCTCTGTGAGTTCCAGGCCAGCCAGGGCTACACAGAGAAACCCTGTCTTGAAAAGCCAAAAAGAAAACAAAAGAAAATTTCAAAAGTGACTGTGTGCAGGGTGGCAGCAGTGGCAGCTCATGCCTTTAATCCCAGCACTTGGGAGGCAGGTAGATCTCCGAGTTTGAGGCCAGCCTGATCTACAGAATGAGTTCCAGGACAGTTTCAGAGTTTTTAGCTCATGACTGCTTGTAGGAACAGTGGATCATAGTGGAGGAGGTTTGTCCTGCTTGTGGTGCTGGAAAGAAGAGAGAGAAGCTAACAGGGTCCCAGTGTTTCATGTGTGTAAGGGAACATCCACAATGGTCTGACTTCTTGTCACTAGGTCCTACCTCCTATAAGATTGTCCCTATCCAGTACTGCTTCAGGCTGACAACCAAGTCAGGAGGTCAGGAGCTTATCATGGCCTTGGCTACATGCAGTATTTGAGGCCAATCTTGGGTACAGAGTGAGACCCTGTCTCAAACAAACCAAACCAACATTTAAAAAAAAATATTTATTTAGCCAAGCAGTGGTGGTGCAAGCCTTTAATCCCAGCACACATACACACACACAAAAAAAGACAGACAAGAATTGAAAGACAGGGTTTCTCTGTGTAGCCCTGGCTGTCCTGGAACTCGTTTTGTAGACCAAACTGGCCTGAAGATCTGCTTGCTTCTGCCTCCTAAGCACTAGGATTAAAGGTGTGCGCCACCACGCCTGGCATAATTTTTTTTTTCTTTTTTAAAGACATGATCTCACTCTGTAGCACAAGCTAGACTGGAATTCACTCTGGCTTCAAGGTTAGTCTCAAAAGCATGGCAGCCCTCTTCCTACAGCGTCCTCAGAGCTGGTATTTTAGGTGTGAGCCCCCACTTCTGGCCCATGTAGGTTTAAATATAGAAAAGTGGAGTGTGCTATGTTTGGAAGTGACCTCTAAAGATATGCACCTCTGTGACCGGCTCTTTTCTGAGATTTAAATGTTATACTTTGTGGGTATGGTGTAAAAATGCCTGTAATTCCAGCACTTGGGAGGTAGAGGCAGGGGGACTCCAACCAGCCTGAGCATGGCAAACATGGCTCTGGCAGCCTTGCCCTTCCCCTGCTCCCTACCAAGGTCTACTCCCTTATTTGGCCACTTCTTCCCCCTGAGGCTGACTACCAAGGTGCAGCTATCAAAATATTGATGTCCTGAGCCCGTGGTGGCGCACACCTTTAATCCCAGCACTCGGGAGGCAGAGGCAGGCGGATCGCTGTGAGTTCGAGGCCAGCCTGGTCTACAAAGTGAGTCAAGGATGGCCAAGGCTACACAGAGAAACCCTGTCTCGAAAAACCAAAAAAAAAAAAAAAAAAAAAAAAATTGATGTCCAGCGTCAAAAGCCTTCTTTTGGTTGCCTAAATAACCTGTCCAATCAAAATTAAATACCTCATGCTAGCACAAGGTTTCCCCTTTTACCTTTATAAACTGACATTTGCCTGTGGGCCACTTCTGTCTCCTCTCTGTCCAGAGGCAGTCCTTTGTCCTTGTGCAGAAAATATTACTTTCCCCTTTCTTTTGTTCCTTCCATTTCCCCTTGTCTTCTATCTCCTGTCTTGTTTTTATCTCTTATTCCCTGCTCTTTGTCCCTGTGGGGCAAATAAATGTCCTTTGTGCTGAAAACTTGGTCTTGGGTGTCTTCTTTTTTCTTCAAAGTCAGGGTTTCTCTGTGTAGCCCTGTCTGTCCTGGTCTTTGTAGAACAAGGGGCCACGGGGTTCCCCACACAGAGATCAGAGATTGGCCTGCCTCTGCCTCCCGAGTGCTGGGACTAAAGGCGTGTGCCACCACCTCCCAGCTTGGCTCTTTTTTAAATTGAGACATAGTCTTACCTAGAATTCATAGCAATCCTTATACCTCAGTCTCCCAAATGCAAAGATTGCAGCCTGTGCTTGTGGAAAGACTGTTTGGGTCAAGAGGACAGAGTCCTGGCCATTACAGAGACAGATACAGTGAGCCACACTGGTGTCCCGCTCCTCCCTCTCCGCTGCTGTGCTCTGAGCAGGTGATGCTCATCATCAGTCCTTAGGAGGAAACTTGTCTGTTTTGTATTTAGTTCAAGAGACTGCACGGGTCCAGCATGACCTGATGGTTGAGGCAGTGCAAGACAGAGGCTGTGTGGAACAGGCCATCCGTGAGATACAGAAGAGCTTTGAAGCTGTGAGTATAAACGCCAAGCTCTTGCTTTGCTTTGCTTTGTTTTACTGTCCAGGCCTGTCTTGAGGTGATGGACTCTAGTGCTCTTGCCCTGGCCTCCTGAGTAGCCAACACTACAGATGTGTTGCTTTAGGCTTTGCCTCTAAGACCAAGAGAGATTCTTAATGTGCAAGTGATTTCCATCCAAGACCAAAGACCAGGATGGTTGTCTTTTCAGTAAGTCAGGATGTAGCCTGTTCTCAGGGTTCCCCAGCAGGATGAGTACCTGGGCCTTGCTCATAGTGTGGCTATGTTTACTCTGTGAGGGACATGCTTTTGTCCACTGGTTAGTTCTCATATTCTTTTTGCTTTTATATTTTGACATGAGATCTTTCTCCTGTAGCCCAGACTATTTAGAACTGATTATGTAGCCCAAGCTAGCCTCAAACTCATGTCAGTCCTCACAGCTGTCTGTAACTCCAAGATCTGGCACTCACAGACATACATGCAAGCAAAACAGTAATGCACATAAAATAAGTAAATTATTTTGAAGATATTTATATTTTTAGATTTAGTTTGCCTGAATGTGTGGGTCTGTACCATGTATATGCCTGGTTACCATAGAGGTCAGAGGAAGGCATCACATCCCCTGGAATTGGAGCTACAGATGGTTGTGAGCCACCACATGGGTTCTGGGAACTGAACTTGGGTCCTGTGCAAGAATAGCCAGTGCTCTTAAGCATTGAGCCATGTCTCCAGCCTCCTCGTGCTAGTTAGTCCCCTTGACTCAGCCATCTAAGAGCTACCATACCCATATCTGTTCTCACGGTTTTTTTATGTCCATTATTCCTCTTTTTCACTTCTTTTCCCAGAGACAAGGAGAGTTTATAGAGATGAAATCCAACCTCAAGAACCTTGAAGTTTTAGTTGCCCAGCAGAATAAAAACTTGCAGCAGCTGTGTGAGAATCTGGGCCAGCTCAATGTGCCTAGTGTCCTAGAGGAGCTGAAAAAATTTGCCTCTGCACCTCAGGTGGCTAGGCATCTGAAGGACAGCACCTCTCAGACCTCACCATCCCAGGCCCAGAGCCCCCATTTTACCGTGCAGGAAAAATATCCCTCTGAGGAGCCAGCCTCTTGGCAGGCCCCAGTGTCTCCTGCAGGGAATCCCAGTAGGAGTTCCCAGAGGCCTGGGGAGTTTGGTGTCTGGGATGCAGGAGCAGGGAGCAATGGTTTTGGAAAGGCTGCATTGGCAACAAGTGGTCCCCATAGAGGAAAGGAGCATGTGAGGAACAAGACCATGCAGACCTACTGCAAGAACTGGGTTATGACCACCAGGAGCCTCAGCAACCACTGCGCTAACCTCCCAAGCCACAAGGCTGCCAATGACCAGGATCTAATTGTCCAAGAATCTTCACAGCTGGCCTTAAATAAATTTGAGCTCAAAGTGAAGAATGTCTGCCCCAAATATGAAGCTCAAAGCATGTGTCTTTTTGACCCATTTGAACAGTCAGCAACTGAACAGAAAGGCAGCAAAGGGAGGAGAGGCAGGAAAGGCAGGAAGCGGACCCCAAGGAAAGCCTGTGCTTTCACCTCTAAGCATCATAGTTCCCAATCTCCAGTTTCTAGCCCACAAGGGCCCCTCATCTGTTGGGTAGCTCCAAGAGGCTCCACAGTGGCCGGACAAGAGAACCTCCGGCAGTCTACCCAGAGCTCTTCCACAGACAGCGAGTTAGTATTCAGCATTTCCCAGAGGGACCAGCAGATAAACTGGTTTGGTGACCTCAGCCTCAAAAACCCAGAGCCTCCTCTGTGTAAGAAGAGAGGGAAGAATTTGCTCTGTGATCCAGATTTTGATAGCAGTGATGATAACTTCTAGCCTGCCAACATTGACTTTAGCTTATTGTTTTCTGATCTGTTAGAAAAACACACTGTAGGACGTTTGGACTGGGCAGTAGTACACAGTATCTAAAGCTGGCTTATCCAGCCTCAGAGCCAGAGGCCTCAGGAGGAGGTAGGGGGAATCCAGGGCTCTGGGTATCAGTTGCTGCTCATGACAAAGGGAAGGTATGGGAAAGAAATGTGTGAAGAAAGTGCAGGCAGCAGCCTGTGGTGAGGCATCAGGAAGGTAGCTGTGTGTACTTGGTGAAAGGGCCATTGGCTTTCTTGTGGACTAGTATTTAGGGGAACTCTAACAAAACTGTTGTGGCTGCCTGACTAGCTCTCAAAGCATTCCCTGCACCTGATGAACACCTTTCTGAGCCACAGCATCTTATTTCCTTACCTAGTTATGCTGACAAGGAGTTTTCTCTTTCCCATGAAAGGATATATTACAGGTACACTTTTAGACAGGGGTTCATTATGTAGCTTTGAATTTACAATTCTCCTGCCTCAGCCTCCAGAGTGCTAGAACTACAAACCTGTCTCAGTTTTTAGCTGTAAATCAGTCTACTTAAGAACAGAATGTTAGCCGGGTGATGGTGGCACACGCCTTTAATCCCAGCACTTGGGAGGTAGAGGCAGGTGGATCTTTGTGAGTTCGAAGTTAGTTGAAGATGATTCCTAACATTAATCTGGGGCTTCCACATGTATGTGCAGCCACACCCACACCTGCCCAAACAGGAACACCACACCAACACAATGTGCAAAGTAGAAAAAGAAAATAACAACTACTCAACCTCTAGGTGTGGTGACACATGCTTGTAATTTTAGGGGGTTGGGACAACAGGGCCCTAAGTTAATGCTACCCCAAGCTATATAGTGATACTGTGACTCAGAAAGAGAGAGAGAGAGAGAGAGAGAGAGAGAGAGAGAGAGAGAGAGAAACAGAAAAGTGATAGTGAAGGAAGTTGAACTGGGAGAAGCTTCATGGAATGAGTGGAGTCCTAGAATTGCCTGTTTCCAAGCCAGTCTCCAGCTGCTGTGCAGTGACTCTTAATTTCTTTGTTTTAGGAGTGTGTTTCCCATACATTTCTGTAGGATTTAAATCTGTTACACCAATGGCAGGGTACCAGACCCCACCTAAGGGCTTTCCGTAGCCTGTTCGGCCTACATATATGAGCAGTCACAGCCATCCTCTCTTAAGCCAAGGAAGTCCAAGCCTGGATTCTGCCTCAGGCTGCCCTGGCCTCTCCTTCCTGTGGACCATCTAGGGGCTGTTTACTCCCCTCTGTAGCCTCCAGCGCAACCCCAGCTGGGCTTCATTGCTGGTGCACAGAAGTCTGAGAAGCAGCGGGCCTTCCTTCCAGGCCTCCCCAGACTGACTGCTGGTGCTTACAGAGCCAGCAGTAGGAAGCTGTGAGACCAAAGGACCTTATTCCTGCTAAGCAATATAGTATTGGTTATATTTTATTTTTATCTTGTTGATGTTTATTGTTTTAATGTTTGAATTCAAAGTTGAAATCCTGTGACTTTAAATAGTTACTTTTTCAATTTGTGTTTATGACTGAGCCCTTCTTGAGCCTTCTGTAACGGTAAAGTGTCAAAGATGGACCCTGTGTTGTTAGTCTCTACCGCTGTAACATGCTCTTTCTTCAGAAGTACTTCATTTTGTGTTATGGTGTCAAAGTTCAGTGTGACTCCATGTGCACTAGTTGGGTGGTAAACATAGGATAAGTGGTAAACTTAACCACTAACAAGGCTGCGATAATTAAAAATTACACTGCATATCTCTGGCAGTTACCAGGAAAAGGTATTGTTATTTATTCCTATGCTTTTTACCGCCACCTCCCTCCCCCATTTCTTTTTAATATTCCTGCCAGACTTGGTGAGCGTGACACAGTCCCAAGCACATCCCTTGGAACGCAACATTTTTGGCTCTTCAGATGCTCCTGAGCTGTATGTAGCTACACAGGGGCGGACAGAGTGGGAGGATGGAGAGCCTGCCGAGGGCTCCTCCCTCTGTTACTCCAGGATGGAAATGAGGTGATATGGCGCTTAGTGCCTGACAGTCCAGAATTGCTTTACATATCATCAGCAAGACTGCCCTTTACACTGAGATAGGCACAGAGAGAGAGAGACAGACAGACAGAGACACACAGAGAGACAGACAGGCAGGCAGAGACACAGAGAGAGACCCGGAGAGAGCTAGAGAGCACCAGTTCTCTCCTTCCACCTCGTGGAATGGTCCTGAGGACCGTGCATCCTCTTGCCCTGTTGTGTCTCACACTCATCTAGCTGTGTTAGTGTTCGTGTCTCACTAGCCTTAACCAGGGATGTAAACTCCAGAACATTTGCCGTGTCCTTGCCCCTTATACAGGAGCCTGTCTCACTTGGCACTTACAGAGGGCAGGGCTGCATTTTCAGGCAAATAGCTCCTTTAAAACCCTGTCTTGAAGTCTGGTGGCAGTGGCACACAACTTTTTTGTTTGTTTTGTTTTTCAAGACAGGGTTTCTCGGGGCCGGAGAGGTGGCTCAGTGGTTAAGATCATTGGCTGTTCTTCCAAAGGATCAGGGTTCAAATCCCAGCACCCACATGGCAGTTGAGAATGGTCTGTAATTCCAGTTCTAGGGGATCGGACACCCTCACACAGACATATATGGAGGCAAAATACAAATGTAAATAAAATTTAAAAATAAATAAATAAATAAAAGAGAGAAAAAGGAAAGACAGGGTTTCTCTGTGTAGCCTTGGCTGTCCTGGACTCACTTTGTAAACCAGCAGCATACCCCTTTAATCCCAGCACTTGGGAGGCAGCAGCAGGTGGATCTTTGTAAGTTCGAGACCAGCCCGGTCTACAAAGCGATCTAGGACAGCCAGGGCTACACAGAGAAACCTTGTCTTGAAAAACAAACCAACCAGACAGACAAAAAAACCAACAACACCAACCAAACAAAAAAACAAACAAACAAACAAAAAACAAAACAGCAAAACAAAACCAAAAACCTTATCTTGAAGTTTGTGCTTTCTAGCTGGGCATGGTGGCACATGTCTGAAATCCCAGCACTTGCAAGGGAGAGGCAGGCAGATCTCTGTGAGTTCAAGGCCAGCCTGGTCTACAAAACGAGTCTAGGACAGCCAAGGCTACACAGAGAATCCCTGTCTTGAAAAACAAAATAAAAATTAAAAGCCAGTCATAGGACAAAACTCTTTTTAAAAAAGATTTATTTATTTATTTATTTATATAAGCACTCTATTGCATGTGTGCCTGCATGCCAGAAGAGAGATCAGACAGAAGAGGGCATCAGACTCATTACAGATGGTTATGAGCTACCATGTGGTTGCTGGGAATTGAACTCAGGGTTTTTGGGTAAGCACCCAGTGCTCTTAGCCACTGAGCCATCTCTCTCCAGCCTAGGACAACACTCTTTACCATGTGTTTTCCAGACAGGCTCTGACTAAAGTCCTTCCTTGGATCCCTTGTCAAGTACATTTCCTGAGTAAAACTTTGTTCTTTCTGTAAATATTTAGTTCAAACCTAAAATATTAATGTTCTCCTACGCCAGAACGTTACGTGATCTGGGAGTGAGTCTTCTCAGCAATCAGGCGATCAGGTAAACAGCTGTATACATGGCTCTTACCTTTTCCCTGCTGTCTTAAGGTCGAGTGCCTCAGGCAGAGAAGTACATACCACATGGGTCCTAGATGAGCGCCGTTCACAGCCTTCTTCAAGCATCTTACCATCCCATCTCTGTGTCAGGATGGCCTTAACACGCTGCTAGCTTGTTCCTGGTGCCAAGTTGAGGGGCAAAGGTTCCCTCAGCTGCCTGTTCTTGATTCCTCTGGAATCTTCTCTGAGGTTGAAAGGAGAAAGTCCAAGAGAAGGTCAAGGAGTTAGGGAAAGAGGGCAAGAGGTTACTGTGCCCTCCCCGAGTGGAGCGCAGGAGGCAGGCGAGAACACAGGTTCCGTACCTGATGGAGCCTCTCCCCTCGGGCACAGGCACAGAGGCTTGCTAACTGGAGTGCCCTGACACCTGGCTAGGGTGTTCAGGGACAGATATTAAACTAGATCCAGGTGGCCAGGGGCAGCCAGTGTTAGCTTACAGGCGATTCAGCTGGCCTACCTTCAGGTCCTAGCAATCAGTAGCTGCCACCAGATACACCAGGTGTGTGGGGATATACGGACTCCTCCCATTCCAGCCCTCTCTTTCCCTCTCTCTGTGTTCCAGCTTCCCTCGGTCCCCACATTCTCTATGTCTCTGTCTCTCTCTGTCCTGGGCACCCCCTTTCCCTCCCTTCCTGCCTCCCTCACTCACTGTCTCTATCCCATCCCCAGGACCCCATTGTCCCTTCTCACAATAAGCTTCCTCATAACGTATCTGTTGTGTGGCCCATAATTCTTCCAGGAGGTGCTCCTTGGCATGGGCCCTCCATGTGTTATTGGGTCGCTGCAGCCATGCTTGGGAGTGGAGCACTGCCACATAGTTGGCCTGAGGGCAGTGTCATTTTCAAGCCCTGCCCTTGCCTGGCCTGCTTTCCCCTTTCCTAAGCATCCTCCAGCCATCCAGTCTTCTGTTCTAGAAACATCTGCAGGCTAGTTCTTGCCTTGTTGTCTCAGAGTCAACCAGCCTGCTCCTAAAGCTTTGGGTTTAGCAAATTGGTGGGGTGCAGCCACAGAACCTGAAAATCATGATTGCAGCTGGGCTCAGACTCTCATATGCTTTACGCTATGATTTGAATTTGCAGTTTGAAGCTAGCAGGTTCCTCAGTTTCTATTTATTCTTGAATTTGATTTGTTTCTATTTTGATTCTGGTAATCCAAATTGCAGTTTGGTGTTTCCACGGAAACAATTCAGTGATTGTTTGGTGTGCCAAGATGAACTGCGGGGGAGGGAACTGAATGACGTCAAACACTTAAAATTTTTCAGACATGACCAGGGTCAACTGTCATATATCATGAATGCTTTGGACCCTGAAAACCTTGAGTTTTTATTAAATGCAATGTTCTAGGCTCCTATATCCTTTCCAGCAAATTCCTGAAAAACAATTCCTTCTCCTCCCACTGAAATGACAAAGGCAGGAAGGGGGTTAAGGGGACATTGGGGAGCCAGGGACTGTAAATAGGTGAGGAGGAAGTCTGTGTGCTCACCTAAGTCATCCGGGGCTGCCATGTCAGAGACTTGGGGCTCACCTACTTTGCCAAACATCTGTTTTTACAGTGAGGAAAAATATCCCCCATTTGGATGGTACTTTGAATGAATTACTTATTTTATAAATCTAATCTAAAAGAAAACCAAAGTCTACCCACCTATCTAGCCAGAGGGAGCCTGGGTCCTCCTTCCTTGTCTGTCATCTCCATGTGTTAGGCCCACATTCTCAAGGGCCAGTCTCTACTGTGAGCAAAAACTGTCACTTCAAAGAGTTCCACAGTTAGGGTTCCATTCTCATCCACCGTAGCCATTTCCCTCAAAGCCCTGCCTGGCAGAGACAAGACCTTGGCTGGAAAAGGAACTTTTATTTGCGTGTTTCAGTTGTTGCCTTGGAGGCTTTACTGCCTCCTTCTGCTAACCCAGGCCTAGTTAGTCCTGGAAGCTTCTTGCCTCTGTACAATGTAACCTGGGCCTAGAAGACTTCTTGCTTAATAAGTTTGTCTTTTTCTTTCCTTTTTTTTTCTTTTTGAGACAGGGTTTCTCTGTATAGCCTTGGCTGTCCTGGCCTCACTCTGTAGACCAGGCTGGTCTCGAACTAGCAGCGATCTGCCTGCCTCTGCCTCCCAAGGACTGGGATTAAAGGCATGTGCCACCACCGCCTGGCTTCTTGTGATTTTTTGTTTTGTTTTTGTTCTTCAAGACAGGGTTTCTCTGTGGAACATCCCTGGCTGTCTTGGAACTTGATCTGTAGACCAGGCTGGCCTCTTGTTTTTACTGAACTCTGGGCTGGCTGGTTCAACTCAGCTGTTCTGGCTCAAACGCCTTTCCAAGCTGATTTATTCAATCTAGCCTTTTCTCTTGGCCCTCTAATTGCCCTGCTTGGCCTCAAGCTAACTCCAGCAATCTGTTCTAATTTTCTGGCTCCTCATTTTCTGGCTCGTTCTGTCTCCACCTGTGTCTAAGTTGCTTTCCGCCTATGTCTGTAAAACTCTCCCAGTAAACTGCCTCCTCTCCCGCTCATTCTCTGCGCTGCTCCCTTAAGTAGCTTCCCTTTCCTCTCTGCTCTCTGAGAGTTGGGCAGATCCTATTCAGTCAAATCTTTCTCTGATGTCACTTTTTTGCCATTCAATTAAACGTTGATTTGAAACATAGGTGCTTCTTTCTACAAACTACATTACCTTCATTGCTTGGGATTAAAGGCATGTATCACCACACCTGGACCAAGCTTTTCTTTACCTGAAACTTGCTCTATACCAGGCTGACCTGGAACTCGATCCACTTGCTTCTGTCTCCTGGATTAAAGGCGTGTTGGTATTCCAGCTGGATCACACAGACTTAGAATGTGATTGTATGTGGTATCTTGCCAGAGCAGCCATGTTCTGAATTAAAATTCCTCTACACTTTGACAGTGAACTCAACTGGGACTATTTGGTGAGACCTGCAACCACCAGCCTGAGGACCCAGAGCCTTCATGACAGGGGTCTTACAAGAGTCCTGTGTGGCCCTGGGATCCATCCATCCATTTCTCACAAACACCAGCAGATAGGCACCTAGTGACAAATATCCATGGTGATGGATGGAAATGGGGATTCAGGGCTGGGGGTGAAGCTCAGTGAGAAGCGCTTGCCTGGTGATGGGCTGACTTCTGGGGTTGATCTGCGCGCACGTGCGCGCGCGCGCGCGCACACACACACACACACGGATTTCTTTTTATTGAAGTGATACATATCTACTATAGATAAAATAGAAAATCTCTTTAAGAACCACTGTAATTCCCTTTGATGCTTCCCTACAAAGTTTGCTTAAATATTGAAAGAAAGGGGGGGGGGGAGTTGATTGCTTTTTTTGTTTGTTTGTTTTGTTTTTTGTTTTTTGAGTCAGGGTTTCTTTGTGTGTAGCCCACTCACTCTGTAGACCAGGCTGGCCTCAGACTCACAGAGATCTGGCTGCCACTGCCTCCCTAAGTGTTGGGATTACAGGCGTGCACTACTGCATTTGTAAATGTTAAACTTTGGAATAACTTTAGATTTACAGAAAACTTTAAATATAGTGAGCAGGTGTATACTCTGCCCAGCTTCCCCAGTACTGACATATAACCGGTATATTTGCCAAAACCAGGAAGCTAGTATTAGTACATTAACCATCAGCCTTCATGCAGAGTCCACTCATTGCTACTAATGCCTCTTACTGTTTAGCATACAGTCCAGGATTCACATGCTGGCCGAGCCACTGTCTTCTTAGCCCTGATAGGGGGTTTGAATCCATTTATTTATTTGTTTAATTTGAGACAGGGTTTCTTTTTTTTTTTTCTTAAGATTTATTATTATGTATGTAGTGCTCTGGCTGCATGTACACCTGCATGCTAGAAGAGGGCACCAGATCTCATTATAGATGGCTGTGAGCCACCATGTGGTTGCTGGGAATTGAACTCACAACCTTTGGAAGAACAGTCAGTGCCCTTAACCTCTGAGCCATCTCTCTAGCCCCATAAATTTTCTTTTCTTTTCTTTTTTTTTCTTCGAGACAGGGTTTCTCTGTGTAGCCCTGGCTGTCCTGGACTTGCTCTGTAGACCAGGCTGGCCTTGAACTCACAGAGATCCACCTGCCTCTGCCTCCTGAGTGCTGGGATTAAAGGTGTGTGCCACCACTGTCCGGCTCCCATAAATTATTTGCATTGCTACTTCATAATTTTGCTACTGTTATGAATCATAATATAAAAATCTGATATGCAGAATATATATGTGACCATATATATATATATATATATATATATGAAGTCATTCAGCTCCAAGGGGGTTGAGACCATCGCACTGTGATGCAGTAAAGAGTGATTGTGAGCTCAGTCCTCTTGCTTAATCTCCTAAGTGCTAGAATAACAGGAATTTAGCCACCGCACATAGTTGTTGCTTTTGGTTTTTCTTTTTCTTTTCTTTTGTTTTTTTGAGACAGGATTTTTCCATGTAGCCTTGGCTGTCCTGGACTCACTTTGTAGACCAGGCTGGCCTCGAGCTCACAGAGATCCGCCTGCCTCTGAGCGCTGATATTAAAGGTGTGCGCCACCGTTGCCTGGTGATTTTGTGTGTTTCTTTTCTTTTTTTTTTTTTTTTTAAGATTTATTTATTATATACACAGTGTTTTGCCTTCATGTAAACCTGCACGCCGGAAGAGGACACTAGATCTCATTATAGATGGTTGTGAGCTGCCATGTGGTTGCTGGGAATCGACTCAGGACCTCTGGAAGAGCAGTCAGTGCTCTTAACCACTGAGCCAACTCTCCAGCCAGATTTTGTGTGTTTCTGTGTGTCGCATGTGTACAAGAGTGAGGGGAGACCAGAAGAGGGCGCTGGATCCCCCAGAGCTGGAGGTATAATGGTTGTGAGTCTTCCCAAGTGCTGTGCTGACTGGTATGCATCACCAAACCTGTCTTCTTGCTCTCTGACATTACTGGTGTCTCATGATTTGTTGGGTCTGCAAGTTTCTCCACTTTTTCTCTTGGTGTTTGGAGACAGGGTTTCTCTGTACCTCCCTGGCTTTGTAGACCAGGCGGGCCTTGAACTCAAAGACAC